>NC_052505.1:45280881-45653589 GCF_014356525.2 Nilaparvata lugens | reverse complement strand
GAAAGTAGCCATGGAAAAGGATGACGAGAGGAATTTCCAGAATAGTTTCACTTTCATCAACAACGATAGTAACCTTTGACCCTGCAAAATGTTCCTGGCCAATAAAACAATCTCCTTCCTTTTTCATTCCAATCACTCTTTCTCTCTTTCATTGGGATCTTGCACACTTTTTCTAATATCTCCTTATCTCATCTTGCTCCACCAAACGTCAAGTCTATCAAATTAATTCTGTTCCGTTAGTAATTATTGAGGGATGAAGGTATTAAGCCTATATATACATAAGAAAAATACTGATAAGAAAAGGGAGATAAATGTTAGCCTAAGCCTGAAGCAATGGTACAGAGAAGAACCAGTCAGACAACACTCTCCTCAGAATGACGATCCTACATTTCTCTTCTTCTTCTTCTTCTTCTTCTTCTTCTTCTTCTTCTTCTTCTTCTTCTTCTTCTTCTTCTTCTTCTTCTTCTTCTTCTTCTTCTTCTTCTTCTTCTTCTTCTTCTTCTTCTTCTTCTTCTCCTCACCATCATCATCCTTATCAGACCAGTGCAGGAAATCGGAAGAATAACAAGAGAAAAATGCTGTCACCATTTCTAAAGGCATTTACCACAATTGCTGCACTGCTTGCTGTAGCTGCTGCTACACATCCATCTGTTCCGGCCAGGATGATTAGGATAGCAACTTATAGTGTCAAATCAATTCACAGCAATAATGCTGTGTTATTTGGTTTACTTGCTCGTAACCAGGGGCTACCTTAAAATTTCAATGGATAGATTTTGAATTTTCAAGAGGAGTATCATCTGAACTATAGAACATCAAGACTAAAGTGTGTTGTTTTGGGATTTTCGCTTCGTTATAGTCGCTGAAATCACACAAACTTCATAGACTTGGCCTTAGTCCCATTCAGCAGATTCAAAATTCGTACAGGTTAAAGTGTGTAGGCTGTATCGGATTCTGAATTCTCTTGTGGCTGTCGAAGAATCTGGAGAAATATTATGAGGAGTCTAAGCCTAAAGCTCAACAAGCCAGGATTTGTGTGTTTGCACGCTCATTCCAATTGCGAAAACTTGAAAAACATCGCCGTTCACATTGTGCTCAGTTCGATACTGAAGTGGACTGAGGAACCCACAGATTGTTTTCTAACGCAAAAAGCTGTAAATCAATACATCAAAATAATACATGAAGGCATAGTAGCAACAAACGAATACAATTGAAAGGGATTGCGATTAATTTCAGTGGAACAGTGGTCACTGAACACTGATGCTCCACGTGCTTGCACTAACTTGCAACTGACATAGATCGCTATTCACATGCCCATTCTCTTATCCAACACCCTAAGTTCATTTGATATTCATTTCAAAGCCAGTTTACTAACCAGGGCAGACTTTACACAATTTTTTAGGACTATCCAGAGGTTTTCTCAAGAATTCACATTATTTTCAGAATTTCCTTGGTCATCGACTTTGTTAAATTTTGGATATTCATATTGTATATTCATACCCAATAAATTTCTTTATGTTTTTTTTTTAATTTCGAGGAGAATTTTTTGTTATGTTTTCATTTCATTATTTCCGATATTGCCTTTGGTTACGCTCCTGGATTTAAAATTCTTAAGCATTCTCATCCAGTTTGTCATGAAGGCAGCTTTCAACCTTGTCGCCTCTCTCTAACTAATTCGATCCAATTGCCTGGACAGTAAATAACTGTATAAACTGATGTTGTTTCACAACATGTTTCATAAATTTGCTGAGACATTTCACTTGTAAAGAAAGATTGTACAATATTTATTTCATTAGGCATCTAAGCAAGCATGCGATGCAATACAACATGATGTACAACAAGCATGTCTGTTGTACCGGCTGTTGTACAGCCAGTCACATTCAGGAGTAAACGTGATCTCTTTATTATCAAACTGAAACGATCAAGGCATGTCCAGCGGATTAAGGTTCTAGAACAGGTAGAATCATTTTGAACGGAATGTTGTATCTTAATCCGTAGTATTTCAGGGGAATTTCGTGCCACGCTCTCCATCCATGAAGATGAGAATGAGAGAATGAAAAAAATGAACGAAGAAAGAAAATTTCACACGGAGAAATAATTATCTCCAACTTGACATTGTCTACAAGGAGAGGCATTCAGTGACTTTCTTGGTCCTTGAACACAACATGCGTTTAGTTATGTGTCTACTGTCTGGATTCTCACAATAGACAATAGAGGTAATGGCTACTTCTTTAATTGCTAGATTTTCCACTTGCTGACACTACACTTTAGACATTTTCGACTAGAAATATCTATAGGCTAACCATTTTCAACAAATCTCTACCGAACATTAGATTAGAATATTGGAATCACTCAAATCTAATCTAAATATCTCTATCAGGTTTAGGATTTGAACATTACAATGTTGGAAAGAAAAAATAGGCGCCAGCCAAAAACTTCTCTTTCTTTCTAAATTTAGTTAAACATTCATATTAAACATTGAAGGTATAAACGTCTATCAAGTAGTATCAACTAATTATTCCTATAAGTAACCTGTTGCCAACTGAAAATATGAGCAAAACGCTTTCAAAACTTACAGGTGATGAACAAAACAAATGATTTTATTTACAGTGTTGGAAGAAGATTTTTCATTTAGAAGTAATGCACGTTCTTTTTCCTGAGATACTGATTATTCACCAAGCCCGCTTTCCACAACTTCGATTACTACATTTGGATTGCATACTGACCTCAGGTGAAATGATAACAAATTCTAATGGGCATTAAGTAGACTACTCCACGATTTTTTCGCGACTAGTTCTCGAAGATTTAGTTCACCATGCAGCGCGAGTATATCTCTAATTTCTATCTTCGAGATAAATTAATAACTTTAGCCTGCAAGCATGATATGCTACTTCTCTGCTCAAATGCAGCTGATATGAATAGTTTGCTATTTTCTTAGCTGAAATTATAGTTATTATCCGGATCTGACAGCGGCTTTCTGTAACACAACTGGTATGATTGTGAGCTTTGGCTTCAAGCTATCTGCATGGTGCATTCACGCATATGCAATAAGGCACAGTTTCTCAAGATGTAAATCACTAGCTCCAAAGTTGAACTGTATTTCACCATATTAGGTTATCTAATACTTCATGAGTTCAAAAGAATGATTTGCATTTCGTACCAATTATAATGTATTCAATTACTTATGCATGGTGAACTCAAGAGGCATATGAAAGTATCAGTAGTTCTCTTTCATTGTTGGAATTTGTCTATTTATTAGCTCGAGATTAACATTATGCAATCCATATGTTTTCATTATATTGATTTTATTGAAGGGTAACATGATCCAAGAATCAGAGTTGTCCTCTAACATAGACTCCTTCATTCTTAATATCCACCTCAATTTTATACTTTTGTGATTGAGAAAAAGAGTTGCTAAAGGGGGCGGAAGATATTCACTGCTCGGGTCTATTCTTAACTTGCATTATTTAATTCTCCAGGTATAAAACGGTTTCTTCAAGTCAAGACATTACTGTTTTGAGAAATCTGATCTGGTCTGGTGCTTTACTTGACGTTTTTGTGAATATTTTTTCGAATTTTGAGTGAATAAATTCGGTTTGATTTTATTTGATTTCGTATACTGATTTGAGTGCTGAAATTATACTGAAATTGAACAATATTTTGATTGATAATTTCTCTACAAACTATACATTTTGAACTATCATTTTACATGAAATATTTGGATTTGTTGGAGTAGTATCGAGGAATCAACAGCTTTCAAGCCGAATGTGGGTACAGAATATGTTTGGGCCTTCAATGTGAATGATTTTGAATTCCTTTCAGTTTATATAGAATAGCATTTTGAAACTAATTGCCTCTTGCGCAGAACCGATTTAACGTGATGCCGTGTTAAACTTTTTGAAATTTCGTCACAATGTGAACTATTGGTGATCAATTGATACACGTCAAGTTGCACAAAAGCTCAGATTTTAGATTTAGATTTTAGGTTCAGATATCGGCAGCAGTGTGAAGCGAAAATCCCTTTGAATTATTTAGAAAAACATGGAGAAAAATCAATAACCCTAAAACAATTAATCCTACGGGCACAAGCCTGCCAACAACCAAACACTCGGAGCTTCATCAACAGCACTTAACCAACTATTGCGCGCATCCATCCAAAAGTGACGAATTCGACTGACCAAAGCACACTTGTTAATAAAAGCACTTCTCATCAAGAAAATTCCAAACCACACCAAATTTTGAACGGTAAAAAGATTATGATTTATGAACTTTATCACTATTATTAGTAGAACTGTAATAATTGTTAAAGTGGAAAACTCAAACTGACAATGGAGTGCCTTATCATGATGACATGGAGCAGTAGGACTCTGTGCGCTGCGCGGTCCACACTCAACTGAGGGACGGTTCAGACACCTGGAGAGAGCACCTCTCTCCAGGACACCACCTCTCACTCTCCTCTCCCCATCAAACGACTTATCACTCGTTCACACAACCCCTCTAACATATCACTCTCTCTCCTTCTTTGCCACAGTCTGTACTTCTCTCTTGCTCTCCTCAATTGTTTCATTTTTATAGCATAATCGTTGCAGACGTACATGCGTAACTAGCCTGGTTTCTGTTTGAAAGGATTTTCTCCTGATTATTATCAAGCGTCTTCAAAATGAAACAGTGAATGAACAGTGAACATTGGCTTGTCATTATTGATAAGAGCAATTGACTAACATTGTTTGAATATCGTATTTAATTCTTCAAGTACATTTTTCATTCATCTCACATTCTCACATCGTACATAATAAACTCTAGATACACTTTAAATAATTAATTCGAGTAATGTAGTTCTCATGCTCAATCACTACTGAAGATTACCATATATATTCTATAATTCAGGCTTTGAAAGTAAGAGCTTTGAAGGGCAGACAGAACCAATCAAAAATTTATATACTGAAATACGTTCCATCAATAACTTCATGAAAACACAGGAGGATTTAAGGAATCAAACGATTTACATTTCTCCTGATCTTTGTTTCAAAATATTCACCTGAAAAAATGAAATTTTTCTGGAAAACGCCATCAGATATCACTACATCAACGTTTGTACGATATCTGTGATGTCCAGTGACTCAAGTCCATGCAATGTACTTTTTGCAGTCGTTAGGAATGAGTGGCAGTTTTGTAGTTGGATTGAGTTTTGAGTCGAGGGTTTGTGTGGTTTCTATCTGACCTTTGGTCACCATTGCATGTGCATGCGTATGAGATATATTTCATCTATATGAGATTTATCATGTATCATACATGATCATTCAGGAGTTACCAACGACCAACAAATTACAACAATTTACATGTTATATTCCACGATTGAATTTGAAAGGTAGGGAAAAGTTTTGAATGCTTGAATCGATGCATTGAGAGTATACATAGTGTTTCCGTACTCTCTACCAATATTTCAGGGTATTGTTCCGGGGTAAGAAACATAATTATCTAAATATCATCTTCAGACTGTCCGAAAGTCCTTAGTTACTGAAACAGCCGCCATTATATTAATTATATTATATTTAATCACTTTTTTCTAAATAATGGCTGAACATTATGTGGAAGTGAAACTTTGCACAATCATTTATGACTACCAGGCAGGGATACAAAAATTATAAAAAATTCAAATCCATAAAACAAAATGACGTCCATTTAAATTTGTATTTCTTGAATAACAAAAGAACCGTTAATTTTACAAAAAAATACAATAATAACTTTTTTCAGTAAATTCAATTACAGATCGATTGACGAATCATTTTTCAAGATTGAAGGGATATTGAGTGAGATATGGCATCATTAGTGATGGGTTACCTACATTTAGAGGGCTATGTAATGTTTTGCTATAGTTTGAAATGATCTAAAATCGCTTACAGATATTGAGGCAGACTTTAGCAGCATGTCTGATGTGCACTGCAACAAACAGTCAGCAGTCACTTATTACTAGAACTTCCATATCTTGATATTTGTTCAATCTTGCAAAATGAGGCGTCAATCGATTTGTAATTGAATTTACTGGAATAAAGTTATTCATCATTTTTTTAATCAACGGTTTTTGGTTATTTAAGAAATACAATTTTAAACGGCCGCTATTTTGTATTATCATAATTTTTTTTTGCTCCGCCTAGTAACGATTGAGCAATCAAAAATTGTACCCGGGAACAATGCTCTAGAATATTGGTAGAGAAAGAATAAGACGTTGATATTGTCAATACTACTTTTATTTATAAACCTGGTTCTGTAATATGAATTAATTTTCGAATAAATAAAAGTGGTATTGACAATATCAAAGTCTTATTCTTTCAATAATGGAGAAATACCACAACATCTCATACTATACAATCAAAATTTTGGTAGGGAGTTTTAAAACGCTCAGTATACTCTCAATGCATCGATTCAAGCCTCCAAAACTTTGTCTAGAATTCCAATGGGAAAAATCTTAGAATTACATTTTTAACCAATCATAAAATGATAGAATTCAATAATTATTAAATGAATACGGGTTGACACAAATTAGTAGGCCTATCAGTGTGGGTGTCCAGTGTAGTGAAGAAATTATTAGCATAAGGTCTAATTGCCACTAAGCCCAACCGAGCGAGTCCCGTTAGAACTAAGAGGAATAATATTCAAGTTACAGTGTATCGAACACTGTTATGATAGAATACTGATAAGTGGGAATCCAGATTTTTTAAAGTTTCTAATAAGAGAAGACATTGATAAGACGTCAGTTCAGAGTTTTATTTATTTATTCATTTTTTCTTACAAAAGAGCACAGATCGATGTATAAGCTCCCGACAATCATTCCTGAATCTCAAATTCCAGCAAGCACAAACTTCAAACATCCCATTCTTGAACCCTGAATTTCAACAAACCTCAGAAACTCTACACAACCAAGGATGATAGATTAATAACTAAATTTGTAACCAATCATCCACTGATAATGGATCAACTGTAATCAATGAATGCATGAAGCAGACATGCCATGCAAGTGCCACATCACTGTCCGGTTGAACATGGGTTTCTTGATTGGGCATTGGGCAGGCGTCAGTAGTAACACGTTTCCATTGGCATTAATTCGGCACCGGTAATCGGACTCCGAGTGAAAGTAATGGGCCGACAACATAGAAAGAATAAAGATAGAGAAGGAGCTGATGGGAAGAGAGAGATAAAAAGAAGGTGATGCATCGGCCAGCCGGTGAATTCACGATTCATCCATTCATCCACTTCATTCATTGGCCGCGTCTCCAGCTCTCCACTATTAATCATAACTGTTAGCAGATCATCACCAACCTGGCTCGGTTATTGGACTCCCGAAATCAGCCTGCAAGTTCTGTAGCTAATGTCTAATCCTATCATATTTTAGGCACCGATTTCTGCATCAATACTTGTATTTGTTTGACTAAATCGCTTCAACTATTGTGACGAAATTTGGATATAGGAATATAATAATGGTATAGGAACTTTGTGATACTAGAAATTCAATGGTTCCAGGTCTCATCCATTCTATAAATCGCTGAATGATATTGAAAGGGGAAAATTTATACTTCGAGATACAGCTGACAAAGCTTTCATCGTCTGTTGAAAATAGACATTAAAATGTTGTTCATTTCAATGCCAAGGTCATGATACTGCATCCTCAACACCACTTTGAGTCCGCGCCTGGAATTCGCTGGATCCGCACCTGTAATACTATAAAAATACAGTCTGGCCATACAGTCTTTCCCCTCCGCCGCCATTAAGATTCCAAATATTTCAACTTTAAAATGGAGCTTATATGAGATTATAAGTAAAATCACTCGCCTGTACTTATTCAAGAATATTTTCGTGATTATTAACTTCGATATAATCTCTTTCAAATTGTATTTTATACTCCCAATATAGTTTTTGGAACTTGAAACAGTAAATGGTAGATATTTGCAAGTAAAAATGAAGGTAGGTAACGTAACCTGAAAGCTAAATCTCCAAAAAATTACCAATGACCTTATGATATTCTATGTCATGATAATGTAATATATATCTTGTTCTATTTACCAAAAACAATCAAGTTCTTATATATATTTATTTGTAGGAAAATGTTGAAATAATCATGACAATGGATTACATGATATTTAAATATTTTTTAATTATTTCTCTATTCATTTATTGATATATACATATATGAGTGCTACATGCATAGCCCAAATGCACTCATGAATAAAATTACATCAGTTAGAATGTAAGATAGACAATACAAGTAACACAAAATACTATCATTAAAATACAATTCAGAAAAGCAGGTGTACAGAAAATTGAAAAAAGTGGAAGAAAATGGTAAAATAAGATTAGAGGAAGAATTCAGTGAAAATAAGTTATAGGAAATCATATAAAGAGAGAGAGAGAGAGAGTGGATAGAGAACTCAAAAATAAATAAAGTACCTTCCTTAAAAATAATTTTAGAAAAATATGCTACATAATAATTACTGAATCAGAAATACAAGACATGACATGCACAATATCACATTCCACCGAAATAAATCCTACACAAAGTCCGAACGACCACTTATCAACAAACACTAAACAAATTATTGGAGAATGATCATTCAAACTGTATGCTGGAGACTCTCAATTATTAGTTGACAGTCTGACGAAAAAATTTAAAGTACAACATTGAATATAAAATTGCGGCCAATTGTTCTAGTTATAGTACTACTTGACAAATTTAATAAGCATGTAAACCATTGAAAAAGAAAACACAAAACCTCCATTACCTTTATTATTTATATTCAATGATATTGCAAATCTCAACCACATGCTTGTGGTATTGCAGCTAAATATTTCATAAGACGTTATAATTATATTATTCAATTGAGCCACAAAACATATTTTGATATTAGATTATTAGAAGTTGGATCCAATAAATCATTATGTAATGAATGGGGATAAGGAAATACAATAAAATTGAAATTTATCTTTCTGCATTTCCATCTAGATCTTTGGATCCCAATAAGTGGTCCTATCCGTGAAAGCTCTGGAAGTGGTCCGCGAGGAGCCCGAGAGAAGAAAAATTGATGTTCGGAACTTTATTAGTGTTTTTTTAAATTATCTATGTTGGTCTGTATTAAAGTATAATCAATTTCCCTTCCAAAATGTTATACCGAACTCATCGTAAGTTCAAAATATCAAAATATGTTTCCAATCGGCATAATTAGTGATAGGTTTCAAATTTCCAATGCAATAAGATAGGATTATAATGTTTGTTTGGAATCCTAATGGCAGATTTGTAGCACGTGACCGAGCTAGCCAATCAAAAGCGTGACATCTAATGGCCAAACTCTAGTTCATGCTAGCCCACTACTCAAGATTAGAATTCTAGAAATTCTGTAAGTCATCCAGTTGACGGGCCAATCATTTTCAAATCAGGACATTCATTTGAATCAAATAAGATACTTGTAATAAAGAAATATTTAGTTGAACTTTCAATTATTGATAGAATAGTTCATTTGAAAAAAAGCTTGAATGCTATTTCACCATATTTGGATGAATTGCTTTGTATTGCAACGTAAAGTTTGCATTACCACTATGAAAAGCAATAATATCAATATCATAGAACTATTTTTTAAGAATCACCTCATTAATAATTCACCGTTAGATTGGGATGAGCAATATGATACCAAAATTATTCAACATTATACCGTCCTACCGTTCTTGGATTTCAGCAAGTTTCAACATATGAAGAAATTCACTTATGTATGAAATCATTTGGAATGTTCTCTCTGGAAGAGATTGTAAACCACTGCAAGAAGAAAATGAAAGAATTTATTCAAATTATTCAACAATACCACCCTCCCATTCTTTAATCGTAGCAAGACGATTCCTGGAGGAATTTCTTTCTGTAAATATGTTTAGTTAGGTCTCTCAGTGTAGATTTCCTGGAAGAGATTGTAATAGAGAAAGGTGGTTGAAGATGAAATGAGAGGAATGAAAAGGAAGATTGTCTTACAAGTTGTGGTGAAGAGCAAACGCGGAAAGCGTCTGCTTGACGTCTGCTACAGTAGTGGTGCTTGAAGACCAACTTGAACCAGTACCGCCGTACGGGGGGGGGAGAGGAAAGGCGAGAAAGAAGCAACCTGTGCAGAGGAGAAACTTGACTACGGACTTAAATCGGGACTTGGCCGACGATGAGTTGGCCAATTGTGGACTTCGCTAGGCACGAACTTTCGACTTGCAACACCCGCACTTGGATGAGTTGTGTACTTACAGAAAGCTGTGCTAGCTAATAAAATAATTTTAATTTGAATGAATTGCCTGTTTGGTACACAGTACTCGGAAATATTAAAAATTTTCTCACAAATACTCTCAAATTATTAGTGGGAATATTGAAATTCGATCAAGACCTTATATCTCATGGAAGTCAACAAATTTATAAATTTCAGCACAAAAATATAGTACGGATCCAGGCTGGTTCAATAGTTTAGTGCTTTCAAATATACTCCAGTTTTGTAGTTATACAGATCGACAAATCAAATCGACAAATAGATTTGATATGTTTTAAACAGTCAGAAATCCATTCCTTTAAACAAAGCAGAAAAATAAAAGCAGTTTTAAAAAATACAGTTTCGATGATAAAAATATCACCAACAAGTAGATGTTGTACGCTTAATGGGGTAACTAGTAATGCTAACTTCTCTTGTACACAGTAGTCATCAGCTGCATTCCAGATAGCAAATTGTAGAAGCAATGTTTTCGTCCAAATTTTTGTTACTCAAATAAACTATTTTCACGGTGAAAGTGATGCCGTGAGAAAGCGAAATAAATGGTCATCTGCCTCACAATGAGACAGACACCTAGGTACTTGTTTGAACAACCTCTTCCCGTTTCCGAACGAAAAACTATATAGTCTATGATCCATTTTCCCGTAATTTGCCATTCCATTCACTCTCAGCTGATTGTATGTCCTCTCAAAGTGGGAAAGGCCGTGCCGATTGTACCTCTCTTGTTATTATGAAGCACCACCAGATATGATCTGAATTCTGAATAGAGCACGATAATTTGACAACTGTTGCTATGGGAGAGTTTGAGTGACCGGTAGCCTATTGTTTCGAATGGATAGCTCTCAGAAGAAAGACCAAAGCAGAGAAAAATCAAAATATTTTCCTTGTTGAGATTTGAATGTTGGTTCAGACGAGTATTACAAGACTAAATTACTACATAGAGATTGACAATATGGATATGATTATGAAAAACTACAACATTGAAAAGCAGAGTATATAATAGAGTATAGAGAACTAGACTATACTAGTCTATATTCTCTGTTAAAGACTGAAACAGGTTGATATGATTAACTCGTGATTGGCTGAAGTTGTTTCAATGGATTATTTCTCTGAAAGTTTCCCTATCGTTTGAATTTAGAATCCATGAATGAAATTACCTGAGTTACCTATCACTTTATTAAAATTTCTGAACTGCATTATTTGTTTTTCAAAGAAGCGTTCCTTATTAGAACTCATATTGTGATTTGGTACCTACATCAATCACATTTGAAGGATCATGAATGTATAACTTGAGATCCATTCAAGTAGAGATCACCTTGCTTATTGAGATACTTATTCTAATGGAGTGTAAAATATGTCATTCTACACGTTAACGTGGACGTTAGGTGTTAGGCCTATGGTTGATTTACAATGTTGAAAATCAATATACTAGAATATATATTTTCTGATTCTTAACTTCATACATTCTCACACTCCTGATTCATGGAAATCAAGGACGAAATGAATATCATGAAAATGAGACAATGCAAATCAAGATACTGACAACTTCCAACTTTTGGGCTGGAAACCGATTATTTCTAAAATGTAGGCCCAAAAAAGGTTGAGTTCAGTGGCACGATTTCGAACCACATTTCCTGCAAACTTCCTGAAGATTGTTTTAGTATTCTCCTGTCGCTATAAAATTTTCAAAACAGTTCAATTTCCGATGTTCCAATTTCCACACTAGGTGAAGAATTAGTCGATCAAAAAAGGAAGAAAAACCATAAATACCATATGAGGAGTCCATATGCTTGTTATAAGAGGAAATTGACCAAATATGAAATTCGAAAACTATTCTATTGCCCTTTGTTAGAACCAGGATTAGGATACCTCACTTTGGAAAATGAATGCTATCTTACAGAAATACGTTTTTTTTAGAAATCCCCCAAAATTTGCTATACATCAGGAGAAGTCTTCGCAATAATGAGACAATCGCAAGATAATAATGAGAAACAGGGAAAAGACTAAAATTAGGAAAAAAAGGCGTAGGAATTGTTTAGGAGGTGTAGAAGCATAAGGAAAAGGCAATTAAGAATATAAGAAATCAATAGAGAATGGAAAAAGGAAATTGAGAAGAAAATTCAGATGAAAATAAAAACGAGAACGAGAACAAGGACAAGAGACGAGAATGAACAAAAACAAAAGCCAAGAACACGAAAAGAGCAAGAGAAATAGCAAGAATAATATAATGAATTGAGAGAGGACACAGAACAGAACACAGTACAATGAGAAATATGAACATGGGCAATCTATGATCAATAGATAGGAAATAAAATATAGGAAGAGTAGAGAAAGAGGTATAGTCTAAAAGAAGAAGGAAGAAGTGAGATACGGCCGATGCCGAGTGAAGTTGAGAGGGAAAGTTGGTGGTATGCCGCGTCAAAGTCTGCTCTGCTCTGCTCTGTTCTGCTCACTGCTGCTGAATCGTAATCGCAAATCAAGCGAGTGAAATTGCTGCTGATAAAAATGCACACAGCAGAGCTCAGAGCACAGAGCACAGAGCACACATGCTTTGACTGGCAATGGCGCTCATTATTTTCACACACCACACGTCACCCTTGACTTTGAACGCAACACAGTTTCACCCAATAAACTGTTCTCTGTTCATTAGATTACCCACAATGCCGCCGACTGACACTTCCTTGAATCTTGTGCACGATTTCCTCACAAGTTAAGAGACTGGTAAATAAAGTATACAAGAAGGAAGCAAACTTCAAACCTCACGTCAACACAATTCCGTTGTAGGAGAAAAAATGACAAATAGTAGTGAGTTGGGAGATGGTCTTATAGTATTTGAATGATAGTGTTCAGGATGCGTCTAGTGATAGATAATAAATAGTTGACCACTTATTCACACAAGATGATCGATAGCTGCAAATAGCTTACAGGATTACGAAATGATCTCAATGAGTACCTATTGTATACAAAATGAACATGACTTGCGGATGAAAAAGTATATACAAAATGAACATGAGTTGTGGATAATAACTTTTATCATATGATAATAAAATTAATATCGGGGACCGAGCTTCGCTCTGGAGTACAAAAGCATAAAAAAATTATTACGAAAGAAGAAATTATAATAACATTTATACAGAAATGTTTCATCTAATCACAGTAAATTAAGATTAATTCCCGGAAGAATATAAAAATTTCCCTCACAAAGGCCCAGTTGCACAAAAGCCGGTTAAATTTTAATCCTGATTAACTTCACGTGAAGACTATTTCAGAAAGATGATTCTACTGGAATTAATCAGGATTAAAAATAACCCGGCTTTTTTTGCAACCGGCACTAAGTACCTGATTGAATGATTACAAAATTTCAACAGCTGAGTCATAATTTAGACACAGTCCCACACACATGAACTCGCTCACTCACTTCCATCACCAACAGACGACGAAATTATAATCTGTTTTTCCAAGGATGAGTAATAATTATCCTTTTAATGTCCTTCAGCGAGTTTTCCCAGGGATGAGACCTAGTGTAATCGAATATTTATATTATAAACCTACTATGTTCTGAATTTCGTGAGAATCTTAGAGATTCTCTATGAGATCTTAGAGATCCGTTTTAGAGATCCGGTGGAATACAAACATATAAACAT
This sequence comes from Nilaparvata lugens, assembly GCF_014356525.2. Classification (NCBI taxonomy): domain Eukaryota; kingdom Metazoa; phylum Arthropoda; class Insecta; order Hemiptera; family Delphacidae; genus Nilaparvata; species Nilaparvata lugens. The sequence goes on along the minus strand of NC_052505.1, from coordinate 45,639,671 downwards.
CTAAACATCCAAACATCTAAACATCTGAACATATAAACATATAAAAAGAAGTAGCTCGTTTGATAGTATAGGATTTGAAAAATATACAAAATTAACCTCTCCGTTTGTGAAAAATGGGAATGCATTAAAAGTTGCATATTATTATCAATATTACTTGAAGTGAGATTGTATTTTCCTCACTATTTCATAACAGCTTTTCGAAACTAACATGCTTACTTGGAAGCGAGAGATCTATCTAATCAAGAGAGTTAGGCGAAAAGAAGATTGGGTTATAAATCGATTGTAATAAAGATTAAGAGATCTTTTTACCCAAGTCCTGATTCTTTTTAATTGACTTTTACTCGAAATTCAATTTGAAACTCTGTTTCAAAGTTTTTGAAGACATATCTACACTTGTACAAGCTCATAACACAATCATATTTAAAAAATACAATGAAGTGTCATTCGGTGATATTTCAAACGAAATTTGAAACCTCAATATTACAGTTTACGTAAAAATTAGTACCTCCTGGTGAACTCTAGTGAATGTGAGAAAAGGGATACTCCAAAGCGTCCAATACCCATAGTTATGCTTCACTTGAAAAGAGATAAACATTGAAGAGAGTTTAACATAATCTATAACACTGACTTCTTTTTTGTTCAAGGTTTCACTTTCCATACACCATTCAGCTTTTCATGATCTACATTTTAGGGTGCTAGGAAGACTTTCAGGAAGATAAAAGGTTGTTGCATCACTTTGAGAGGTTTCTACTGGTGAGATAAAGTGTCTAGACTTCAAAATGTCTAATGACCTCGTTGATAATCTATTGGAGAGCGACTGAACTATTAGACTGGATGAAATTAGTTTTGGTTGTTTCTTTTCTATAGACAAGAAACAAATTCCATTATTCAAGAATTCGAGAATAATGATATAGTGTTGATTTTTCAACACGAAAAGTTCTTGAATTGGAATGTATGATCACTAGAACATTCCACAAGACTAGTCCAATAGCCCACTAGACAACACTAGTCTCTCAAACAGTTCACTAGACTAGTAGAGACATCACATTCTAACAGAGTTTGCATCTAAGCAGCTATCATAAGGGCGAAATGATAGTCAGCTTCAATATCTAATTCTTCTGATCAAAGAATTAAATTACAGAAATCAAATGATTTATTATTATTCTTTTTAGTATTCGTATTCATAACAACTTCATTTAACACTTATTCCATTCACTTCTCTTAATATTAACCACTCCCGCAGTTTGAGAGAGTGGTTTGGTAAATATCCTCATTCGCGTGAATGGTGAGAGTTATTGCCATATTATGATATAGTGTAACTAGAAGAAGTATAGAAAAACTGGGACCATCTAGAAGAAACATAGAATGGTCATGTAAGAGCTTAAAATTCCATGGAACAGTTGATATTATATAAAATAGTTGCAGGTCAAAAATATGCTCAAATTATCACTTTTCTGTCTGTTTCAGATTCAGAGCCAATCCGAGACTCCAGTCCCACGCCTTGTCATTATAATTTTGTGCCATCAGACAGTTTAGTTTGATACCATATCCTTTCTATTTCTCCCTTACCCAACAACCACCTTCGATTAAGGATTTTATTAGAAATTGCAGTTCAACCAAATGCTGGAATATTCTTACTGTAATTGATGTAATTACTGTAATGTATTATTTATATAATTAGATGTTTGAAATAATCATGATACCTTCGATTAAATTTGATAATATCAGTGAGAAAAGGAAGATCCCAATGAGGAGAAGCTATTCCTCTTGTACATTTGAGAGTATTATTTTGTTCTAGCCCATGTTGTAACGTGTTTTGAATATTTGTGAACTCAAAACTATCAGCAAAACTGATCATCCGCTATTGAGAAACAGCGTCTAAACCAACTCTGATTTGGGAATCATCTTCCGCGAAAACGATGAGCCAATGAATTGAGATTGAGTATAGTCGTTATTCCGTGAACTAGAAACCTATAAGCCCAGGTTCGCAAAAGATATCAACAAACCTATTTCTAATAATATACTGCCGATGTGTTTTGGTAAATTTAAAACCAACTGCTACTACTTTATTCTCCTCATAGTATTCCGGAAATGGAACCAATCCTGTTTATGGCTCAACTTAATCACCTAATCAACTAGAAGATGAGTGGCTTGAGATAAGAGATGAGTGGGCCGGTTTCGAGGTGTCGAGATGTTCGAATAATGCAGCGGCTATCTATCCATCGATTTGAAGAGAAAGTAGATGATACTGGCAACAACTGGACCTGCAGAAGGAGGATGAGAAGGAAGATGAGGAGGAGAAGCGAAGGACGCCGCTAAGGACACAGTGCGAGGAGGAGAGTAGGAGGAGGGAGAAAGCCACAGAAGGGTGTATCAGCTGCAACAGGAGGACAGTGCTTAGGAGGTCAGTGGCTCACTCCTGCTTTACTTAGCACATGGAGCTTAGTGGGTGAACAACAAATACCGTACTCACTTATATCCTAGCTCAGTTTCTTTTAATATCTTGACTGCACTGTGAGAATAATGCCTTACAGGAATAATGTCTTCTCCCTTTTAATCAACATCATCGTTATCATGAACTGATACTTTTTCAAACGCCTTCATTTTCCAACTCGTTTATCCAACATCATATTATTCTTCCATTCATTCATGATTTCAAAAAAAATTTTCTCATTTTTGAGTATGTTCTCTAATTACCCCCTCTCGCTCACTCTCTCTCTCTCTCTCTCTCTCTCTCTCTCTCTCTCTCTCTCTCTCTCTCTCTCTCTCTCTCTCTCTCTCTCTCTCTCTCTCTCTCTAGGGTTGTATGGCAGAAAGGACCTGGAGTCCTAACTCCGTCCTTAATAAAGGCAATCAATCAATCTCTTTGTTCCTTGCTCCTATATCTTGGTTTTTCTATACATGTGTCATGTGTTATCACTTCTTCCTTTTGGTCAATAAAATTATTTAATAATCACTGACAAACTCACAAACAGCCTCGTAAATATTATAAGCTGAATGTGAGTCGGAACAGGCAATAGCTCCATCCATATTCTTGCTTTTGGAAATGAAGCATTAACTGTTTTGGTTCCTATCCATCATGTTGAATATCTCCGATTTATCTATCTTTTCACTCTTCTTATCTTCAGCGTTTTGTCAGCTTCATCATCTTTCTCCATATTCGTCTTTACTTAAACCTCTTCATCTTTCATATTCTTCATCCTTATTCCTTCACAATTTCTTCCATCTCGTCCTCCCCTTGTTCCACCTCCTCTTCCTCTTCATACCCCACCTCCTCATCTCCTCCTCCACCTCCTTATCCATTCCTCCTTTCCTCTATCCTCCAGAAACTCGTCCCTCAAACCACTCTATTTTTAAGCCTTGTTTACAACATATCCAGAGCACCACAAACAAAAGCAGTTTTCGTAGCACCACACCGCCAGTCTTCCAAGTCCCTATTAGGTCAAGGCAGCCTGGTATGCCCTCTGTCCCGTCTAACGGTTTCTAATACTCCTCATAACAATTTATCATCATCCTTATTTATCGTCTCTTCTCTTCTGCACTTCTTTATCTGGTGCAAGGCAGGCAGATCGCATCTCTCCTCCTTCTCTTTCTCGATTGTTTAAGGCGCCTCAGATTCGCCCACGCCGCCCGAAAAAGTTGGAAAACGGTACCAGGTACCTGCAGCCCCCGGCCACAAACAATTCCGCCTTCTTGCTTGCTGCTTGCTGCACTTTCTATTTGTTCCAGTTCCAAGGTCGCGCTCTAGGTCAAACTTCCCATCCAACTTATTTACAGCTTCACTTCAACTGAGCAAGCACATCTTGCTGATTGTAGCCAACTTGTCAGTTGTCATTTGAACATAATGCTAATTGCAGGCCAACTATTGACTACTTTTAATATTTCACACTAAGGGTCAAAACATGGGTAACAATTGACAACTTTATTTGTTCCTTACATAGGATCAAAACACAATGTAACGGCGAAGGTAGAATGTATCAGAGAAGGTAGCCGAGAGAGTTGAAAATAATGCAGGTAGGACTACTTAAAGTACATGGTAGATGTCGGTACATATTCTAGTTACGAAGGTAGTGTAGAAGATAGAAAGAACGGGTACATATAGATGTAATTCATGTATCTTTTTAATTTAAACACTCTCAGAGTCTCAGCACTCAGAGTCTCAGTACTCAGAGTCTCAGCACTCAGAGTCTTAGCACTCAGAGTCTCAGCACTCAGAGTCTCAGCACTCAGAGTCTCAGCACTCAGAGTCTCAGCACCTACTCTGAAACACTAACTTTGCCGCTCCATTATGTTTTGCCGCTCCCTATGTAAGAGAAAAATAGAGAGCGTAATCAATTGTCATGCACAAAACTACCACTGCTGTAAATTATGACTAGTGATACTACACTACAATTCGACTATTGGTAATTGTCATAACCTAAGAGCTAACGTCACTCAAGTTAGACCTACAGTCACTGATTCGAATCCCGCCAAGCTCATGGATTTTAGATCATGTTATCATCTAATGAGGGAGAGTAGTGGTTTTTGATGGTTTTGATGTTGGTAAGGATGATGATATAGAATGTTTGACTAAATAAGAGAATTGTAGATATTTTGTACTGTATTTCTAATCTTATTGCCAACGTAGACTACGAAAGTTGACATCAGCCAGTGGTGACGAATAAAAAGCGCATTTCTTAGGTGAGTCAGAGCGACTTACAAAAAACATCTGCGCACAATCTTGCTTGGTTCCTACAACTAAATTACAATTACTACAAACAAATAAAAAACAAATTCGTATTTTTAATGCCTCCTTTAAAACTAGATTTTCAATTTTTCAGGACCGTAATATTGGTTGAGAGGTATATTTCTTTCAGTTTTTTGCTCTGTCTACAATCAAGCTTTCTTCATCTACATGAATAAATTCAAATTGAGATGCTACTAGTATAGGTAACTACTATGCTCTAATAATCATAATCAGACAAAGAAAGTATAAATATATAATGAGCTATTGAAGAATCAGGAATGGAGTAAATATCTATGATGAAATTCGTGAATAGAATGGCTATCCAATCTAGGATTTGTATGTACCTAATTATTGAAAAAAATATAGGTTGTCTAGGTAGCCTACTACTATTATGAGAAAAACTAATCAAGAACAACTATTACAAGAGTTCACTGTTCCTATTTACAGAAATATATAACGACCAGCAATATCCGTTTAGAAACGCAGTACACAGAATTGAAGTCAAAAAATATTGTTACTATTGAAAACTCATTTTCAATGATACTCAACTTATTTCAGCTCTAATCGGAACCGTTAAACGACTATTGAATTACAAAAATATAATGAGAAAATAGAAATCTAGGATATAAGAGTTTACAGAAATATTGTTGTTTCACAGAATTGACTTCCTTATTTAGCACGGTCTATTTAACGCATGAAATGTAGTCGTACAGTAGTAGACTACCGCTTACGGAATTAGTAGCTTCTGTAGGAAAAGTTTGGTAATAAGCCGGAGAAGGAAGAAATAAACATTCACATTAATTAAATCATACTGTACATGGACAGGCTTGATTTCCTTCCTGATTTACGGTACGCATCTTCTCATGATTTACTGCACAACTCAAAACTTGTCAGTGACTAAAACTTTCAGTTAGAAGCTTTCAAAATTTTAGCTTTCAAATTTAAAGCTTACTAAACTTTCAGTTAATGTCTATGGTAAGATTATCTTCAAACTGTAAAGCCCCGCACAAATACATCGATTTTTGTTCGTAAGGTATTTTGCCGTCCTTATAAATTCTATCAGATTGAACAGATTATGTTTGTCAAGTTACGTTTAATCTGAAAGGACGGCAAAATATCGTACGAACAAAAATCGATGTGTGTGTGCGGGGCTTAAGGCTAGTCACACACACATCGATTTCTGGACGTACGATTTTTTGCCGTCCTTATAAATTATATTCAAACAGATCAAGTTTGTTAAAAAGATCCGTTTAATCTGATAGAATTCATAAGGACGGCAAAAAATCAAACGTCTAAAAATCGATGTATGTGTAACTGGCTTTAGTGTTGGCTGAATAGGAAGCATTGAAATTATTTATAAGAAATGCTGACAGCTTTAAGTGAATCTCACTATAGGAAATGTGTCAAAAAATACTCCTAAGATACCCAGTACACAATGATGCGTAGCAATGCTGAACCTAATTCACTCTGCAAAGCAGTCAGCAGTATTTTTATCCAGAATTATTTGTGGATTGCGTACTTCATGTGTGCTTTCTCATTATTTATACTGAGACTCAGGTTGCCGGTAGACTAGGAATGTAGGAATGATGAAGTACCAAAGTATACCATCTAAATTCTCAAAATGAATGATTAAGGGTACTATAAACAGTGGGTACTATATTTTCTTGACGAATGAAGTATATTTGAGATGAATTTGATCATTATTAACAAGAATAAAAAATTATTAGTATTACATCAAATAAATATACCCATTTACCGGGATAACTTGAATGAAAAACAGATCATACAACATAACAACAACTTTCTACTATCTACCTATCATTTTCACTGACTTAATAACGTGAATCTCAATAAATATCACTTCTAAAGCAATTGAGGGAACAAAGCTTATTGGGTATGATCCTTAACAATTAATAATTTAAATTAAATAATCCTGCAATTTACTCGGAAACAAAACACCGCTTACAAGCCTTTTATAAAAATCATTGATAAACAAAACTTATTTCGAAGATATTTAAAATAAGAAAATATAATGAGTTTTTGAGAGTTGTACCATAGAGAAAGGATAAGCATAATTATAACTGAACCCAATTTATACAATGTTATCCTGCACTAATTCCCAATTCTTGATAATTATATCAAAATGAATATTTGTTTAACGAATTATATTTTGTTTACGTTTATGTTTATACTATGAACTACTCCACCATCATGTTTTTTCTTTTTCTTTTTTGAAAGTATGCTACTTTTTTGTTTGAAGTGTTCGCTAAATTTTTTGCTTCTACAGTTACTTTTTTCTAGTTTTCTCAAATTGGAGTGCTTACTGAATGCTCGTTGCTAGCGCACAAACTTTGTTTTGCTGGCAACGCCAATATTATATATTTTATTATTATTTGGTTTTGTTTCAATAATTATTATAATTGTAATTAACTAAATTGCTTGTCTCTGGTTGTACTTACACATTTTTATATTTATAGCCCTTTCATCAGAGAGTGATGAATATGGACCTTCAGCTTAGAATGGGTTCCGAACCACTGGAAAGCGATCTCTAAACTCATAAATGATATTTTGATAAGCTCTTCAAATGCTCACCCTCTGTTTCAACGGAGTGTAGCAGGTGCATGAATTGTCTGAGCGATAACCTACAAGTAGTATAATATCGACGCGCCAACCGTTTTTCCCAATCATACATACCTGCAGGTAATATTGTATCCTCTTTTAGAATGATAAAATCTCATACAAAAACGTTCTTATTTGAATGATGCATCATCACAGATCAACTTATCTCCATTCTCTTGTCTGTTGCCTCAAACATAGTTTGAATCTTCAAATATATCTCAAATTCATATTCTTCTCGATGTCAAAAATATAATAATAGTACGGCTGAATTTAACGAAGAATGTGCTAATAAAATCTTTAAAGTGAGATAACATTTTATGCTGCACTTATATGACTGTGGCATGCAGCTGCATTGCAAGTTCTATGAATTTTCGCGCGTTAACTGCTTTTTTCTAGATAAAACATTATTCACGCGAAAATCAGCGACTCGTTTTTGACGTGCAAGTGTAGCCTACGTACAATCTGTGACTATTTTTGACAAGTGGTAAACAGTCTCCATAAGAGATAGCAATTCTAGTTCGCATGCTTCACTATACAACTAAAACACAACTATTCTGACTCTGTATCATTCACTAGTAGTTGTGATGAATTGCCACGAGCCACAGATACCAGCAATAAATAATAGCACAAATATCTATGTTTTATGTATCGGTGAGCACTAGGCACAAAGGCTAAACTGCATAGCTGCCCAGGGCTATGTCTGGCAAATTTAACATGCATGTTATACAAGTTACATTCTCTTCGCTTTATATCCAACTCACCATAAAGTTTCCTTTATCATCACGAATAGCGACTGCAATGCAATATTATATAACTTCATTTTCATTAAATTTATAGCACGAAGCTGTTATGAAACGCCGAGTGTATCATAAATGTCAATATAAAGTTTACTAGTGAGATAAGTAGCTTGTAATTATGTAGGTATTTTGTAACTTGTAATGTAGGTACCTAGTATTTTAATAACTCAACTGCAATGGATTGCAATTTGAAGATTGCAGCTTACAGTCAACTGATAGAATACGGTTTATTCATCAAAACTATGATGTGAAGAAAGCCGTAGCAGCATCTGGTCGTAGTGGATGAGCTTTTTTTATTATTATAATAAATATGGATATAAGATATTATTGGATTTTTCATGATGAAGTCAAGTTCTATTCAAATCATCAATTTATCCAATCTCAATTTCATTATACGAGTATATATTAATTACATGCATGATTTGACATTCAGAGGAAAATAACTGAAGGATAAAAACTGGACAAATAAGAAGTGAGAAAATAACAGTTTATCATACAGTCGGCTACCGTAGTTTTAAATCAGTATCATTTTTCATATTAAGTTGGTCCATGAGAATTATGCCTCAGGATACTTTCGAATGTAGATGTTTGTGCAGATAACGCAGATAACGATGCAAGGAAAGACATTTATCAATCACTAGTCTATTACTTAACGAGATATCACAGATGATAATCAGAAACCTCATAGTACATTCCCTATATGAAATGGAATTATGACCCGTACAATAATGGCCATATCTTTAAACACAATAAGTACCTACTTTAATTCATTTCAAACTTGTACTTTCTCTGTTTTATAAATAAAGTTACGTAGAAGAATAATCCACCAGTGAAAGTACAGTAGAAAGGGACATTATCACAGTTTTGATCACCCAGCAGCAGTTATTATTCACTGCAATTGATTTGTCACAATTATACACGAATAGCACTGCAGCCTGGAGAGGAGTAAAGTTGATCTCATCTGGAGCGTCTTCGGTTTTCAGTCTTTAAAAATGACTTTTACAACGAGGCGAAGGATTTCTTCCTTTAGTAACCTATAAGTGCTCTTTTTAAGCAAAGAACTGTTTCAGACAAAAGAATTGCGGGGTGTTAATCTACGATGGTGATTTACCAGAAGAAAACAGATAATTAACAAGCATTACTGTTTGGTAAGTTAGTAGGTAGACTATATAAGTGTGGGAATCGCAATAATTTATTTCTTCAGCCCAGCTTTCACCGAAACAATATAAAGATTGATTTGTTGATTTAGAGAGCAGACTGCTAATAAGGCTGCATCAACAAAATTCGATTTGAGCTTCACTGATGATAAATAATGTTGATTGATTTTTTCAAGTGCATCTCTTTATAAATGAAATATTTGAATTAGTCTATATTGATGCTCAATGAAAAAATTGACGCATATATGACTTGACCTCAGGTCTCATAGTTCTCTCCAAATAGCACCTGATCTATTTTTGGCCTTCTGACGTAGTAACAAAGACTTTTTAAGGTGAGTCATAAAATTGAGATATCTTTGACTATACTGGTAATTTTAGTTCAGATAGATAATCTATTCAAATTCAAAAAGGGACAAAAATGACATAATTCGATAATTATATTTTTTTTAATAGAAAAGAATTTTATGGGATGTCCCACGAAAGGTGTAACAGCCGAGGACCAAACATTCGACATGAAATTTACAACAAAAATTTTTCTTATATCGACCTTAGTTTTCGAGATATACCGTAGAGCGTAGACTTTGTCTACCCCGGGGTGACTTTGACCCACCTCGCGGAAAAATATTCAAATCCATTTATCGCCGATCTCCGTTATCCGAAATGGATGTTCAACAAAATCATTGATAGCCGTAGCCCTGATCATTATCAGGGTTCGATATTTTTTCATATTGAGGTTCTATATATTTTTTTTTTTTTAGTTCTATAAAATAATCTATAAAATTGTATTATAATGGATATATATTTCTGTTCGTATTCTTAGTATTTATTTTTGATCTGTTGTGGGCTCGTCGGGTGCTATGCTCAATCAACATTTGTTTGTTGGCAACTTGATGTAAAGCTTTGTTTTGTCATATAGCCGGAGAAGTTTAGTGCGATTACTGATTGATTTCAACGTGAATAGAATGATGATTGAACAAGTCTGAGTTGTCTCTTCAGGCTATCAATCGTTATTCTTCTCTAGTGTATATCCTTATTCTGTGGCAAAAACAATTGCTGATAATTGGCTCACTTTCTGTATCTCTTTTTATTCTCAGCATGTTTATCTCTATGATTCGTCATCTGGCAGATAAAGCGACAGATAATACTGTGATGTTTCTTGTTATTGTTTAGAGGAGACAGTCAGCATGGAATATAGAACATTTCGGTTGTTTATGATTTAACTGATTTTCACACTCTATATTTTATTCTTATACAAAGCTAAATTAATACACTTGTCTATAGCTTGACCTGTTTCTTGCGATGCATAAATAAATGCCAGGTTTAATTTATTATGAGGCATAATAGAGAGAGACAGATGATAATGAGGGTGAACGGATTCGGCGGGCTCTCAGGGGATTATAACTTGTTATAACTGGTTCTCTTATAACTGTTTTTCTTGACTTTTTCCTTCTATTTCATGAATTCTATTTCAAAGTTGTAATGGGAGATTGTAAGATTTTTTTGAGGCACGGCTTGAAGTGAAAAGTATTATTTATATTTTTTATTTTGATCACTTTAAATATCATCTTTAAAATATCTTCATCTTTTTAAATATCTCTTTAAAATATCTTCATCTTTTTAAATATTTTTCTATTGATTTATAAAAAAGAGATTTGAAATATCTCAAGTTTATTCTATTACTTACATTTTTACAAAGTTGTAATGGGAGATTGTAAAATTTTTTGAGGCACGGCTTGAAGTGAAAAGTATTATTTATATTTTTATTTTGATCACTTTAAATATCATCTTAATTGATTTATAAAAAATTAGATTTGAAATATCTTACGTTTATTCTATTACTTACATTTTTATTCATTCTTGAAAAACATACAATAATGAGTTTATCCATCTATTATCAGAATATGAGAGAGGACTTAGAAGTAAACTGATTGATTCTTATAATGCCATTTCTGCCGAAAATTATGATGTCATAATTTGTACTGAGACTTGGTTGAATGACTCTGTTGCCGACTGCGAGGTGTTTGATGGCAGGTATCGAGTATTTAGGATGGATAGGGACTGTGTGAGTGCCAATGAGTTGGATGGAGGGGGTGTGCTGATAGCAGTTAATAAGAAGTATCGAGCAGAATTATGCGCTCTTTATTTAAATGTATATATAGAAACAGTAGGTGTATTTGTATATTTTTCTAATAATAAAAGATATTTCATAAATACAGTCTATTTTCCGCCTGAAGCTCGTTTGCCTGTCTATCGCAAATATTTTGATTGCCTCGAGGCCAGTGTCAACTTATTGGATACAGATGTTATTATTGCTGGAGACTTTAATATTCCCGAGATTACTGGATCGAGTTATTATCTTTTCAATGGCTCATGCATAGCTAGACAGCTCAATGATACTCTGGCCTTCTTGGGTTTGGAGTCGCGCAATGATATTTTGAATTGCAATCAGTGTACGCAGGGAATTCAATAACTATGTGGTTGGATTTGAAACTTCTATAAGGACAAATCCGCAACTTTTCTGGTCGTTTGTGAAAAGTAAAAGAAAGGGAAGTGGTGCCGAAGGTACCTCAAGCGGTTTAATGGCAGGGTAATAGGTGTACTGGTGGTGCTGTTGTAGATGCTTTTGGTTCCTACTTCTCTTCCGTCTATCCTGATAATAAATCATCATATGATCCTGTTTCTATCCTAGACTGCAGATGGATGAATGATGGCTTCGATGAGTGGGGCTTTACTGAGTTATCTTTGGATGAAGTATTAACAGCTATCAAAAATTTAAATGGCAAGAAGTCTGCAGGTCCTGATGATATTCCAGCCTATATTATTAAAGGTTGCAGAGAAATTTTAGCTGAACCTTTGTTATACATTTTCAACTTTGCTATTAAAACATTAACCTTTCCAGATGCTTTGAAGATTGCGCGTGTGACTCCAATATTCAAGTCTGGCAGTGGAGAAAATGTTGAGAATTATCGTCCTATCTCGATCATCAATGTGATAGCAAAGCTTTTTGAAGTATTGTTGCACGGTCGAATTTTCTGGCTCACCAGGTCTGGAATAGCTGAAGCTCAGCATGGTTTTATGCCTGGTCGCTCGACTGTTTCCAATCTGCTGCAATTTAGCCATGAGGTACATTCCGTGCTCGCTGATGGTGGTCGCATGGACGTTGTCTACACGGACCTATCCAAGGCATTCGATACTGTTGATCATGACATACTTTTGGAAGAACTTTATAATAATTTCGGCTTCTCTATCAAAGCAGTGAAATTCATGGCCAGCTATCTATGTAATCGCCAGCAATATGTTCAGTTGAGGTTTCATAAATCTAAAAAGTATATATGTACAGCAGGAGTTCCTCAGGGATCAAACCTAGGACCTCTTCTGTTTCTTCTTCTAATAAATGATTTGCCCCAGTCAAAAGAGTCCAGAATATTACTTTATGCAGATGACGTGAAAATATTCAGACATATGCACATATGAAAGATGCAAATGACAAAGCTACTCTGCAGAAAGATATAAATAATCTGACTTAATGGTGTCGTTCTAATAAGCTCAATTTGTATATTAAAAAATGTTATGTAGTTAGTTACTCCAGAAAAACAGACCCATGTTTTATAGATAATAAGTATTCGATTTCCGGACAGGAATTGGAGATATGCAAAACAACAAAATATCATTTTTGACGAAACTTTTAGATTTGATGTTCATATTGATCATGACTGTCGTGAATGAAGCTTTCAAGATTCTGGGATTTGTGTGTAGGCAGTGCAGAGAGTTCAGAGTGGTGTCCCTGTTATTAGAGTGTACAGTGCTTTGGTGCGCAGTGGATTGGAGTATGGTTCAGTGATTTGGTCACCTTACCGGACCGGCATGACTCACGACATTGAAAGAGTACAGAACAGATTCCTGAGATACCTATACTGGATAAAATATAAAATTGTATGTCCATTTGATTTTTCAGTAACAGGTCTCAGAGAACAATTTCAATTACATTCGCTGGCTTCTAGAAGGGATATGCATGGCATTACTTTTCTATGTAAGCTAGTGAATGGTGCCGTGGAAAAGCCCTTCCCCTTTTATCATTGATTAATTTCCATGTTCCGCGATTGACAGCTAGATCTTGCAACACATTTACAATTGCCTTCTGCAGAACGGACTACAGTTATTATGAACCAATTAAAAGGATGCAGCGCCTATTCAATGTGAGCTGTATCGGTCTGGATATATTTGGTGGGTCGGTTGATTCGATTGGTGCGCGCGTGTCGAAGTACGGAAGTAGGGTTGGTGCCTATGTAGTCGGTGACGCATGAGTTGTTTGGCCTGTCTCTTGATGGAATTTTTTAATTCTTATAACATTTTTAGTATAACTTAACATATTAAGATTTTTTCTCATTGGTATTTTTTTCTCTTAACTGTGTTTCTTTGGAGTGGAACGAAATTCTGTTTTATTGTACTCTCTCATATTCATAAATCATATTCTGTCTTATTGGTTATATTAGTACTTATTTTTACTCATATTCTTAATATTTCCTATTGGTTTATTTCTTATTTTTAATCATTTTCAATTTTTCATAAACTTTTTTCTCTTGATAATAATTATGAAGAACTTTGTGATGTTGAATCGGGAACAGTTTTGGGCTATAATGCCTGTTTTTCCCATACCTGTATGTATTTTATGTAAATAAATAAATTAATATCTTGACGAATCTCGATCTCGATATATTAGTTGAACTATCGACTTATAAAACTTTACTTCATCTTGTGATTTCTTTGTCGTAAAACATGGTATTAGAAAACTTATTTTTAAAAGACTGATGATATCGTTGAGTAGATTCTATTTCTGTACTTTTATTATATTTCAATAATTGGAATATGCCAATTATTGGTATACCCATAATTTCCATAGCTGAACTGGTTAGGATTCTGTTACTAGTTGAATATGAGGTCACTTTTAGGTTAAACATTGGGGTGACTGTATCAGAATAAGAATTATGATATTATGCAGGATATGATGCAAAATATGACAAATATTATGTATTTATCTAATAGAACAAAATATCCTTAGTAGTTTTGGCTAAGAGTTTTTCAAGTTTGGAAAATTTCAAATTTTTGATCAAAATTACCTTCTCTAGGTCGCCCTTTGAATTTGGTCAAAATTTAGCTATGGATACAGACTAATGTTGGCGAGCTGAACAAAAAAGCTTGAAATGAATTTTTTATGGGAAGCATATTATTTTTAATATGTCCTAAAAATTTGGGGGGCCCAGGTATTTGTAGTTTTGGGCCCAAGCGTGCCAGGGGGCATAACGTTCATGGTCTGGAGGTTTTCCCGTAGCCTCCAATGTGCTATGCAACACATTCTGTGTTCACTTTTTAGAGGGAACAAGTACTTTTGGCTGAGAGTTTTTTCAAATTTGGGAAATTTCAAGGCGGTTCCAGACCGCCGTAGCGCGTATCCCAGTTTAGTTTATTGTTCGCCACAGTCTATTGACTGGGGAATTGTAGAAAGTATTAACTATTAATATACAAGCTATGAAAATCGCAAAGCGCATGCGCTGCCCGGATACGGAGCGACAGCTACATTGGAAACCATATAGCATTGACAACGTATATTATGTAGCACGTATTCATGTAAAGTGAAATGGACAGATTGATTAGCATTAATATAATATATGTTTTTTTTCAAAAGACGTCGCTGAAGCTAAGACGTACGTACGGCGATCCAAAACGGTCAACCAGTGCGTAACCAAGATAATCTGGTTTTTGTTCAAATAACCTACTATTGTGACCCATTATATGATAATCTGCTCTGTTTCGCGTATTATACTCATGAACATCTGAATTCTGGATCACACCACTCGTTTTCACATGCATTACAACTTCATATACATACAAAGATGGCACAGTTAATAGACCAAGCTTTTTAAATAAAGGCCTACAAGAGTCTAACCTATTCACTTTCTCTATACATCTGAGTGCCTTCTTTTGAATCTTAAACACCCTGTCCATATTTTGTTGAGATGAATTACCCCATACTAAAATAGCATACCTAATATGAGATAGTATAAGTCCATGGTAAGCAGTTAACAGTAGTTTTTTATCATTCAGCCTAGCAAGCTGCCGCAGGACAAATACCCCAGATGATATCTTATTACATATCCTCTCAATGTAAGGATGCCATGTTAATTTCCTGTCCAATAAAATTCCCAAGAATGCTACTTTCTCTTCTTGGTCTAATTCATTTTCCTCTACAAACACATTTATTTCTCTATCCTCTACTGAATTATATTTACTTTTGAATTGTAGGAATTGACATTTCTTACTATTTATTGTTAATTGCCTTTGCTTCAAGAATTGGACAATTGACTGTACTCCAGTAAAAGCATTTATTTCTAGACTATCTAATAAATAATTGTTAAAGATAAGCGATGTGTCATCAGCAAACAACAGAGCTCTGTGATCTTTTAACTCTTTTGGTAATTGGTTCACATACAACAGAAACAGTAAGGGACCCAGAATTGAGCCTTGAGGTACTCCAGCCTGGACCTCCAGTTTTTGAGATTTAATTTTTACTATTTCATTCCCATCCACCTTGGTAAGCTCAACACACTGGTTTCTACCTATGAGATATGATTCAAACCATTTTAGTTCTATACCATTCACACCTACAGTTTTTAGTATTTCCAATAATATTCTATGGTTCACACAATCAAAAGCTTTGGATAAATCAAGAAATATTGCGGCTGCCTTCTCACCTGAATCTATTATATCTATTAGTCTTTCAACAAGGGATACTATTGCAGTCTTAGTAGATTTCCCTTTCTGGAACCCATGCTGTTCATCACATATGAAATTAATTTCTTCCAGGTGCATCAATAGCCTATTTAAAACTACTCTTTCAAAAATTTTACTTATTACATTTAGAATACTAATGGGTCTATAATTTTCAACTCTTTCAGAATCACCGCTCTTGAAAATTGGCAAAATTTTTCCTTGTTTCAGATCATCAGGGAAAATACCCTGCTCTAGTGAAGTATTAAGGAGATGCAATAAAGGGTCCAGTAATTCATTTTCACATTCTTTTAAAATTTTGCTTGAGACCCCATCCAATCCTACTGTTTTTTTGTTATTCAAATTTTTTATTATTCTTGACAACTCATCTCTTGATAATGGATGAAATTTAAATACCTTTTCAATTGGCTCAGCATTTAATGTAGTTGTATTACAAGTATTAGTGTTCAGTGACTTTTGGAGATTATATGCAACCTGTTGATAATACTTATTGAAAAAGTTACAAATGTCTATACTATCATCCATATAATTTCCATGTTCATCGATTATCCTAGGGACATTAGTAACTGTATCTTTTTGAGCTGCTCTCCTATTTCTATTAATTACCTCCCAAACAGCAGAGTTAAAATTGGTACTAGTTGTTAATATTTCAGCTGTTTTCTTACACTTAGCTTTCCTCACTTCTTTTGCATAGTTTTTCTTTAGACATTTGTATTTGACTTCACTCGGAACATCCCTCACTAATTTAAATTCCTCATAAGCTTCCCTAACAATATTTCTTTGAGTAAGAATATCTTCAGTTATCCATTCATCTACTTTGTTTAATTTACTTTTTACTTTGACTTTTTTTATTGGACAGCATACACTAATGTGAAATCTTAGAGTATCAATGAATTGCTTATATTTGTAATTTAGGTTACAACTGTTATAAACACTACTCCAATTTTCTTGAAGCAGTTCCTGCTTCAAACAATTTATATTTCCTAGCTCATATTGCTGAATTTCTTTCACAAAAGTTTTTTTTCTGCTTGGATTCTGGCCCTGCAACTTAACATCTAAAATTTGATAGTTATGATCTGATAGATCTGAGCTACCTAACCTGACATTACAACCTTCTATATTTGTGAGGATATTATCAATAATTGTCTGTGAAGTTCGAGTTACTCTTGTATATTCGTGGACCTTAATTTCTAAATTATTCATATTAATAATATCTCTAATATCCTCTGTCATTTTATCCTGCCTGGCAAAATCGGTATTGAAATCTCCTACTACTATAACATTTGTGAAACGAGCGGTTGTAATTTCCAAAAGTGTATGGAGCAGCTCACAAAATTTTTGCCAGTCTCCATTTGGTGACCTATAGATACCTAACACTGCTACCTCAAATCGATCATCAATTTTAACCTTAGTCCCGTCACCTCTAAATCCATCTCAACAGAAAATCTCTTAACAAAATCCAGTTCATAAGTTTGGGTATGTTTAGCATTGCTAGTGAATATACATACACCACCACTTCTATGAGCTATTCTACAAAATTCTGATCTCAGTGAATAGCCTGGAATCCTAACTTGATTTATTTCCTTTATTTTTAAGCCATGCTCTGTGAAAATAACAATGTCAGGATCCTCCTGTTAAGAAATACTTCTAATCTGTCAATTTTGTTGCGAAGATACTGAATATTTTGATGATAAATACTAAAAACCTTACCATCTTGTGCTACTCTATCTCTAGCATTTGTAGCTATTTCCCTTTCCCTGTTTTGAGCCAATTTACTAAAAAATCGTTATTTGTTTTTTTGACTGTTTTTAAACCAGAGGATTGCAAACGGCTTTCAATCAGCTCTGCCAATCTATTACAAAATATTACTTTGCCAGATCGATTTAGATGCAACCCATGATTAGTGAAGTTATGTCTTTTCAGCCTTTCATTTAGAAAACAAATCCCCAGTTGTTTAGAATTCTTATTTTTTAGGCTGTTGATTGTATTATGGATTGATTTGTTTGTCGAATTGATTGCTTCATTTAATTCTGGCCTATCAAACCTATTAGGAATAGTACTTATTATTAAGTTTGTTTTTTTGCTGAGTGGCACAATTTCCTTGATTTTTTCTGTTACTTGAGGAAGATGATTCAAGTTAGGTTCATTTATATTATTTGAGCCACCCAGTACAATTAGATAGTCATTTTCATCAAAGTCTTTAGTTTGTTCCCTAGCTGACTCTACAACTGCATTAATTGATGCACTTGGCTTGAAAAAACATTGGACATCAAATTTATTTTTCAATCTTTTATCAAGGAGATCACTGCAATCACGTCCATGACTGGACGTCAGTAGCAGAACTCTCCCTTTCCTATCTTTATTTCCCTCAGCTATATTTTTGGTTGCTGTCTTCAAAACCTCACTGTACGTTTTATTTCGACCATTTTCAGAGCATTTCCCATCATTTAGGTTAGATTCTATTTTTTTGCATTTGGACGGAGGTTCTATCATACATTTAGTATTATCAAATTTAGATTTTAGTTTCTTTATTTCCTCCGACATTAGACTACATTGATTTTTTAGATTTAGTATTTCTTTTTTATGGTCTTCATCTTGTAATTTTATAATCAGTTCCAAAGATTTAATTTCTTCTACCATCCCTAACCTTTCTTCCTCAGACGTTTTTAGAGTTACTTCTAATTGGTTTTTTAAATTAGTGTGGCTACTTTGTAGTTGAGCAACTTTTTCGGCTAAAGTAGTTTGAGGAACTGGGGTTTTTGGTTTTGGCGTTTTTGAATTTTGGTTTTGGGAACGCGTAAGTACTCCCGCAATGTTTACATTTCTATTAATAACCTTCGGTGTTCTATTTGAGCTCATCTTCCTATCTAAGAAATTATATTACTTGCAATAATAATAATTGATTTATAAATGATAGGATTTTAATTAGGTTATAATTTTAGTCAAGTAAACTATCTATGTTTATTTTTAAATCTCGAAAACCTAACCTCAAAATAACCTCTAAACGATGTTTGGCTTATAAAATAGAATTAAGAATTAAAATCTAAAACAAAATGATAAAACGTGATCAAGAAACATTAATAATGAAATTAATACAAAATTTGTACTTATCCGTGACTATTTATAACACAAAATCTTCCAAAACCCAGGAGCGAAATTATGTATGACTTTCATTCACAACCTCAAGGTCATCAACCCAGTATTCTGAAAGGTATGTTAGCCTATTCTCAACAGTAACAGCGAATTAAACAGAAAATCACTTTAGACTTTCATAATATTCAGTCTCTTAAAGATTGACGCAAAGTGTTACAGCTGATGAGACGAGGTGATGATCCGGAGAACCTTGTTCGTTTTTCAACTTTTTTTTAGGAGCAGGATTAGGAGCAGGATGTAAAGTGAAATGGACAGATTGATTAGCATTAATATAATATATGTTTTTTTCAAAAGACGTCGCTGAAGCTAAGACGTACGTACGGCGATCCAAAACGGTCAACCAGTGCGTAACCAAGATATTCACTGTCAAACTGTGTATACATTTTTTGGACCCCTCTGTAGATGATACTATTGGAGAATCTGTTATCAACTCTGTATTGTACACACATTATTGTAAACAAATACAATTGTATAAGATTTGAAAATAGCAGGGCTTGAATCTGTAGAGGCCACTTACAGCTTCGCAAAGCTTTTATTAGAGTTGATCTAAATCTAATTGATTATATGCATTGGAATAATCATAAAAAGTATATTTAGATAATCCACCAGCTTGATAGATCATGTTTTATATGATAAATTATATAAGTTCAGCAACATTCAAATACTGAACTGAGACCCCCTTCACATTTGATATTCGTCTAATATTCCTTTCAGATTCACTTCATTAACACTGACGAAATCTAAATCGTATTTAACAAATTGTTGAACTACGTCCTGAAGTTGGAATGTAACCGGCTAGAACAAACTTGAAAATTAAAGACTATACTCGTTTCTCCTTTCACTATGTTGAGTAATAGGTAGAAGTATTGAGTTACTCAATTCTTCAGATGCACAAAAAATCCTCGTCTTCAAAAGTAACAGACAATGATGCTAAGATTATTCCTGTTGATTTTTTGTTTGATTATCTCTGAAGAGTAATAAAAATTACAATAATGAGTAATTCGCAGTACATAATGACTTAATCTTATGTACCAAATTGGCAGAGATTTTTGGAGGATGGTGGTTCATGATGCACAATGATGAAAGAGTGATTTGTGGTTTTTAAAAGCGTTATAACTACTTCGCTTGAAAATTATGCAACTCGTAATGATGAATCAGAAGATGCACAATTTCTACTGATAATTACTATTCATTGAAGTGTTGGCATTCACTTTCATTGAATAATAATTAATTTTTTATAGAATTATTAGTAGACCTACCCTTTATTTTCTGAAGATACGACTATATTCAAAAGGTAACCATTAGAAGGCTATTGGTAGATCTATAAAAAACTATTAAGTAGCCCTGTATAATTAAAAAACAGACAAATAGGCTATTATGAATAGTCTTCTGAATAAAATAAAATCAAATATGATTTACGAATAGTAACCAACAATAGATCATTTGCAATTTAATACATTCGCAAAGCAAATCAATTATCATCGTTGTTTAGGATTGAATTATTCAAGATTTTTAGATTAGTAACCAATGGAAATTTATTTTAACACAGTATACCTTTATTAAGATTCACATATAAAATAAAACTCGAAAAACTAATTAAACAAGAGAATTGGTTACTTTCAATGTAAGTGCCTATGGCCTATTCTTCGCTCCATGTCTTTTCAACATTTGAAGATAACCCAACCTCTTCTTATCTTATTTTATATCATCTAGTTTCAAGTAATACCTATATATATATATATATATATATATATATATATATATATATATAATAAATAGTATATACATGACCCACAGAAACCAAATAGAGCAGAACTACACGTATCTCAAGATACATTAGATGAATTTGTTCAGCACATAATACATAATGGATATCGTACGTAATGCATAAAAATAATGCTCACAGAAAACCTACATTTGATATGCATGAGATCAACTGAGAACGATCAACTTGACCAGGCACATGAATCGAAAATATTTGACACATCGAGAGGCACACGCGCTCCACGCTTGTGCCGATTCGATTCCAAGATGGAAACCTTGCAACAGTTGTGAAATATTATTTTTAGCAAGGAAATGCACAGTAGAAGTGTCTGGTGACAGTCAACATTACGATGATCAATGTTCTATTACAGGCTGCTAGCTGCTAGGCATCTGACTCCTGTTGATGACCTAGTTTGAGTTGATTCGATTCATATACGGTACGAAAATTTCAACACAGAAAACCCTGTGTATGAATTGGTGTTGTATTTGCATCTGGAATATCCATGTAGAATAGTATGGGAAAATGATGTACCGTAGGCAAAAGTTCATTCCACACCAATATTTTAAATCGTTTCTATTTGATTAAATCACACATTTTATACAAATGGGCGTAGATGTTCATAGATACTAGATTGAATATTCAAATATGAATTAGGATGTTTTTTATTCCTCTTTTTCTTTTTAATTTCATACAGAATTTACCTTCTCGTTAACTTTTTGGAGTCTTTCTCTACAATAATATATCTAATATTATTAGTTAAACTGAATCGTTTTGGATGTTTAGTTGAGTTCTATTTATTTTTTTCTTTTGTATTCATAATTTATCAGATAGTCTATTTTAATAAGCTAAATGGCTCGTACTGAACTCTATCTGTGAGCTTTACAATATACTTATGTTTGTATCAAATAAATGAATATGAAAATAATTTAGAAAAACCAATAACAGTTCCTGTAAACATTACACCAAATCCTCTATAATTATAATAAAGGAAAGAATTGGCTTATACACATGCGGGATAGGAAATACACAAATGATGCATCATCACGTCTGAACTATGACTGAACTGATCAACTTGAAATTTTACATGAAGATCCCTAATTTACCGAAGATGGTTAGAGGCTCATCATAATTATGCCTATTTTAGGCATATTTCCAGTTCATCAAGTTAATCAGATTCAGTTCATCAAGTTTCCAATTCGTCAAACTTCCAGTTTTTCATACTTTGCCTGAGTAGTCATAGATGAAATGGTGTATTCAACAGTTTCATCTTCTACCTTCTTATTCTTCTATATCTGTACCACAATATATATTATATAAAGAAAGGAATAGGCTTATACATGTACGGGATACAAAATATATGTTTGACGCATCATCACGTCTGTACTACTAAACTGATAGCCTTGAAATTTTGCATAAAAATTCTTAATTTACGAAGGATGGTTATAATTATATACTTTCAGTTCGTCAAGTTTCATTTACAGTACGTCAAGTTTTCAGTTCATCAAGTTCTCAATTCGTCAAATTTGTTATATTTTGCTTGAGAGTGATCATAGATAAAAAAGTGTATTGAACAGTTTTATCTTCTACCTTCTTATTCTTATTCTATCTATACCTAGGCTATTATTATAAGGAAGAAGTTGGCTTATTACATGTACGGTATAATGAGATAGGCCTACATGTTTCACGCATCATCGCTTCTCAACTACAAAACTGATTAACTTAAAATTTTGCATAAATATTCTTATAATTTATACCGAGAGTGGTTACAGGCCTATTTTCATTTTTGTTAATAAATCAATATATAAAAGCGAAATGGCACTCACTCACTGACTGACTGACTGACTCACTCACTCGCATAACTAAAAATCTACCGGACCAAAAACGTTCAAATTTGGTAGATATGTTCAGTTGGCCCTTTAGAGGCGCACTAAGAAATCTTTTGGCAATATTTTAACTCTAAGGGTTGTTTTTAAGGGTTTGAAGTTCGTCTTTTAGCATGTATATTCTTCTTCTCCCAATCTCTTGATTATAATTGAAATTTCCATATCATATGTTACTATAGAACTATTATTCTAGATAGAGTACCTCTTCGAAACAGTTGTTAACTGGCAACTAAATTAATAATTTTGTCAGGTTGGCATTAAGTTGAGTTGACTTTGTTAGGTTTGTACCAAGTTGAAGATTTAAATGCATTTATCGCGGAAAAATTGACTGGGCACTGCTACTTCAATCCTGGGAATATTATATTACTAGCCGCCAGGCTCGCTTCACTCGCCATATCCGTTTAGCCTGGACCCCCGACTGGATTGTCCTAAAATATGATAGAAATGCTCAAATGAAAAATGCAGGCGTGCGAAGCGAGCCTGCTGATCTCATTTTTGGACGATCCAGTCGGGGGTCCAGGGGGCGGAGCCCCCTGGCTAGACGGATATTGCGAGCGAAGCGAGCCTGACGGCTAGTTAACTATAATTTTGATAATTAGAACAAATTTATTGAATTTGTTATACAAAGTTCCATTAAGATAAAGGCCCAATCAAATGGTTTTTCTATTGTAAATTATTACAGCTGGTAATACTTTCAATGTCACTATCAGCATTTTTTTTTTATTGATGATGTCCACTAAGCTTTTTTGCTTTTTTGCTTGTGCGTGGGTAATGGGAAGTGCGAGACTGATTTATGAGATGATCAAATGTCCATGTCTATTCGATGAGATTCGGCGGGATTCGAACCCGCGACCAGGCAGCACTAGCAGACTGAAGAGTGCAACGCCTTAGTCCTGGCCGGCCAGCATTCAACTATTAAACTATAAATTCAATCTGTGCTTGATGGACAGACCCTTGCCGAGAACCCGTTGCGTGCAGCTATATTATTCAATATTTAACACAAGACTTTTTATAGTAATAAACGACAGTAGAAAATAAGTTATCACAAATTTATGTTGATTTTCAAGACTATTAAACTCTAATCTTGGATCTTGCTCAAGTTAACAAGCTTCAATGGTTCAATATGCAAGATACCATCAAGAGCAGGATATCTGCATTATAAAACGAGCTGATATGCAGTCAGCTGGAATTCAACAATAAACTAAGTGGTGATAATTGGTTCCAAAATTACATGGAAGTTTATATGACAAGTCATCTGTCTTTTCGATTGGTGAAAAGAGAAGAGTAGGAGTGAAAAAAGAAAGAGAGATAAGTAGTCTGATTATAATGTTGCGAAAGTTATAAAAGAGCAGCACTTGATATTATATTAGGGGATTTCTCACATTTCAAATATGACATTCGTTGACATTCAAGACTCTTTTAATAGCAGTTTTAGTATATACCAATTATCTCAACAAATTGGAAAGTAGATTAGGCCCATATTTGATGTGGTATATATTTTAATGCTTCACATTATTTTTAAAGAGCGGAGTTTCTGAAAATATGAACTTTCACCAATGTTGGAGGAGTGGGTTGACTTACACTTGCTGTGATAACAGTGATGGTGGCAGGCTAGATGCTCGACTAAGCCCAAAAATACAGTTTAGTACCTACCGTATATATTGCATCTCATTAACCATACATGTTTATTTGAGCATATATGTGAAAGAAACCTCGGTAAAAGTATCAGTATCTAATGTTTCCTACCATCCTACGTAGACTACGGATATTTGGTTAGTAATACAAATTAGTTTACAGTACCTACCTTGGGCTTGGAGAATCCATGGAGCTTTGTGAACAGCCTTGATATCTATTCGACTGGATGGATGATTGTGCTGAAAATAGAAGAAACGCAATTGATATTACAATAATTGATACATTTTTAGGAATCAATTGAATCAAATATCAGATTCGAACTCATATTTTGCGGTTCACATTTAATTCACATTAGTGTAATTCCAGTCCCAATACCTCAAACTTTCATCTTTACTTCGTAGTTCCTACATCCTTACTAAGAAACATCATTTTTAGAACCAAGTCAAGTTAATATTGAAACAGATTTTTACAACGAGGGTCTAAGATCTAATTTTTATTTCCTAAAAAAATGTAGGGCTTATGTTGGAATCAAAACCATACGATTGAATAAATAAACAACAACATAAACCAGAATCTAGTTTTCAGTTTCCTTGATTGTACAGAATTAACCTAGTTGATTTAAGTCAACTTCTCTACCTCTCAAATTTAAAAGTCAACTTCTCAGAGCTTCATAAGATTTTTTTTCGATTGTCTATACAGATTGCTTTTATTTAATATTGATATCAGAAACGTTTTCTCAGTAAAATTTCTCATTGTTTGATGTTTATAAATTTAACTTTTCCAACATTCATTTAATTGGAGGATTCCACTATTATCAATATAACATTCCGAAAAAAGGTAGGGTACTGTTATTTCATATTTTTACCATCATTTTGAGTACCTGTGAATATGATTGATTAATTGAATGCTTCAGCATTCCAACAAACTAAGAACTTTAATTTTTTCATAAATTTTCACTAGATTAGCCAAACGATGGAAAATTAGGTTTAATTTGATTTCAGGCTTTTAGTTTTAGGTGAATCTATGTCTATAAACATTATTTATCTATTGTCAAATTGAAGTTTTTATATTGCCAAGCTTCAAATCCCTATAGGTGAGTCAATCACAATGTCATAAAAAATTATCCAAGCTTCTTTGAAAATAAGTAGTGTACCAAGAGCAAAAACAACTAAACGTAAATAGCAAAACCAACTAAATTGAACATTCACTTTCAGAATCATTAAGTCTATTATTGACCTCGAACTCGATTTACCGACACAGTTTATTGGCAAAACACTATGATGCCACAGCAATTCAAGAGCCTTTCTTTAAAGTTACATCTAATGTGGGAGATGGAACACCGTAAATTACGGTTTATTAGAGAGAATGCAACAAGATGTTACTTTCATATATGGCAGTGTAATTGCTGGGAGAAGACTAATACACACTGCGAAAGTGAATGAAGAACTTCAACATCATTCCACAATGCAAGTAGCTGAATACTTGCTCCTGAAACATGTTCTGTAATGGAATATTGGAAATGAGCAGTGTATTTCATATATGTATAGGGTACCTTGAATGAGGCATCTATTTAAAAGGTTTTGGCTGTTTGGAAATAATGATGTTATCAATTATTTTATCAAAATTTCCAAACTGGTTAATGGACTCTAGATAAATTATTATTCCTACTCTAGTATTTCTAAATTGGCTTATTTCAAGTACCATATCAGTATGTGTTATGAATCTATAATAATTTCCTATGGCATAGATGACCCGATATACATCGGCAAAAAAGTAAAGACATCACTTGTACCTGATATAAGAAAATGCTCTCATGCTATGATGTAACAACCGAAACTACTTACATCAATGCAATCTATGAAGTTTAATGGCAATAGTAAATATAATTATCATCAAACAAAAATCCAAAGTAAAATGCTGTAAACCACCCCAAAGACTTCTGCTACTGCAAATGTTGACAACAGGGTTAACAGCTAGATGGAAATTCGATGAGCGCTACTATTCAAAAATTAATTGCCAGCCAGGAATACTTACCCTTACACCAAACTGACAATCTCCGGATAGCAGCGCTCAGTTTGTATGAGGGTGATCATACCTGACTAGCAATCAGGCGATACCGCGTTCGATTCCCAGGCAGGAAAATAAATTAAGTGTAGTTGCTCTCATCGAATCTCCACCTAGCTGTTAACCCTTGTGACGTTATTTTTGTGAATAACGGTTTGCCTGGCTTGGCTGCAGTCGGTAAAGCATGAGTAAAAAATTATACAACTCTGGTTGTGGTTCTTAGAATACAACTTAGACAAAATTCTTATAGGCTCGCCCAGGAGCTCCCGCAGTTCACTGCTCTTGTACAATTTATATAAATCTCTGGAACGTATTATTTCCAAAGATTTGATTATCAATGCTAAATATCAATGTCTAAACCAACTTATTCGGTGAAGAATAAAGTCGGATGGTAAATTTATTAATATTTCAATACTGGTAACTCTATAAATAAATATGAGATTGGTCATGCATGGAAGTGGGGAAATAAATAAAGGATACACCATAAAAAATTTCATACATATATTGTACAGGAAAATATCAACGAACAAATAAATGTAGAACTATATAGAGCAACAAGCAAAAATAATAAAAACAAGAACAATATATAATAAAATAAAATATCATAGATTAGTTCACTAGTTCTTTAGCACGAAACGTTACCATGTGCTTTTAATTCATTAATTGTATGCATTTATTCTATGCAGCTCAGGTATCGACTTGATGCTGCTTGTCGATTTAAAAATCTATCCATATATCTCCTTTCCAAAAGTCATAAAAATAATCAATTGATAAATCATAAATCTCCAATATAATAATATGTATAGATATCAGTATATTTCTCAATATATATCTCTCAGGGCTTAAGGTTCGGCCTCTGGTGGAATCAGATAAATTAATTTATCCAGTGAACAAGAGCTACATTTATATCTTATAATTCGCTAATAAAATTAATGATTGAGTGAGCATATGTACATTATAATATTAAATTTAAATACTCCTTTAATCTGTGCATCTTTAGATATATAAATTTGATACAACTCTTATCCAATAAAATATGTTTTTGTACCTTTTCAAGACTTGCGCAAGTTTTATAATAATTTTTAATATTTATAACCTTTCTGACGAGCTAGCTTTTTATATTTGTTTCACTCGAAGCACTGAGGGCGCCCTAAATTTATATATTTCGATAATTTATCACTCACGTGCTAAATTTTACATGACGTTGGTGGCGATCCGAATTTCCTGGTCGTCCTGGATTTTTGGTGGCCGAAGTCATCTTCTCCAAGGGAATAAATTAATATTTAAATGACTTATGCTTTAATGCAGCATCACTAAGTCTTACACAAATAAATTAATGAATTCAAACTTTAAGTCTTTCAAATGTACAATTCAACAAAGGGACTTGTGCTCTATAAAATTTAGTGGCGTTCCATGGTGGCATCTGGCAGGCAAGTGGGCAAGTCCTACCCTTATTTTCTACAATCCTACTTCTGACTTACAAATTTGCATACATCTAAATATTCAGTTACTATGCCATTAAAAAGATCAAATAGTCCGTGACAATCTGCTAAATTATTACCTATATCTTAGGTATTATATTTTATAATTACTCAGAGGACCATATTATCTGATACATAAACTGAGTAGTGATAACTTATAAATTCTTATCATTTATAAAAATATTTATAGATAAATTTGAATTGGCTGCCCATCGATTACTGTAATTTTATTGGTTCATGCAAATTCACAAATGTATCCATGCACCTATGAATATCCTACTTCCTTAATATTTTTATTTATTTTTCTTGGTGGTTTATATATGTTCATTACAAATAATAAATATTTTTGAAATTTATAAGTTGTTTTTCCCTCTACAACAAGTAGTCATGTGCTTACCAAATCCTCTAGTTGAATACTATTTGTTTACAACAAATTTTTGCCAAGGTGTCTGGCTAGATTTCACATTATACGGCTTGTTCAATTATTAGGTCGCCGACCAGTAGGTATTATAGCCTAACCTCAAATTTCCAATACTTTTTATAATATAATAAATAGCAAATAAAAAAATTCTTTTCTATTCGGCTGTTCTAATTTTAGCCATGGTACCCGTTATTATCTAATCTTTCACTTGTTGTTATCGCACTTGGCGATAATAGAGCAGCTGTTTGCTCAAGACCTATAAAAATTCTTTCCATTAGCGATTTTGCTTGTTTATCAAAATTTAATAATTACACCCTGTCATGAACATTTGCAACAGCAGAAATTTTCGAGGTGGTTTTGTCGATTACAACATCTAACTTTGGATTTTCGTTAAATAATAATTATTTATCGTTTAGCATTTGATTAAATGTAATTTCCATCATATTATACGTCTCAAAATTTGAGTAGTAGGTCTATGTCAAATGATTTTTCCAATGAGTTGCAGGTAACCTATAGTGCTTTAGAATTCATAATGAACTTGAGAAATTCTGAGAAAATATTCCTATCAAGCTAGAGATAAAAAGCAACATAAAGCATAATGAAGAAATTATAAGAGTTGAGAATCTGAGGAAACTGCGATAGGCTATTCACTCAATGCAATGAATAATTGTCTGTTAAATTACAACTGCATTACTATTTTTGAAGTAAATGTAGCTTGAAGAATAAATTTAGAAATTAATGCATCTCTATTCTTATATCCTTGGCTACCGTTTAAATTTAAATTATTCATGTTTCCCGTCCATCTGTGTAAGATCCTTTGTTACCTTTCTAAAAATTCAAACCAACTTCAAGTGTACACAAAGCTCTAGTTCACTCATCTGCTCTTTCCTCTCCTTCTAAATTACTGCTGTATTTTCCCTCTCTATTGGAATACAGTGTCGATTGCATAATTTGCCTCTCACCTAATGGCTAGCAGACATTGCGCCTGCGCGCCTTACCGCAACTTTCAGACAGATAATGGACTTTTCCGCTAGGGTTTGCATGCCAACCACTTAGGCCAACTGCATTTCATTGTTATTATTGTTCTGAGCTGGAGAACAAAAGAGAAAATTGTATCACTTCTTTCAGTTTTTATTGTGCGACTATTTAATGCATCCTGTTATTGACATTGGATGTCTTCAATATCTTTCCTTTGTGGATACGATTTGTTTCATCATACGAATTAATCTTTTTCTGTTATTTCAAACTCATTACAGTATTTTGATTGATGAAGGCCCTCAATAATAATGAATACTATGAGTAATATACAACCCCAATCTGGACCGTTCCAATATTGCTATTCCAGTATTGCTATTACATTGATGAAGGCCCATAAGAATAATGAACTGCAATACGAAATTGAAATTGGTTTATTTGCCATAACATTTTACAGTCAGTACTTACATTAAAAATAATATGATAGATACTATAAATAATATTATAAGTAAATAAATTTATATAAAAAGGCACTACCGGCATAAGTGGAACTTGTTCGCCAGCAGTGAGTGCGATTGAAAATTACAAATATTATAACATTAATCAAGACTAAAAGTGGATATATACTATAATACCCATCGTACAGAATCAAGAAAAGCGTACTATAACAGACGGATTATACACTATGATCTTACAGTTATTACAAAATTATCATTTCATACACTTATCTTGAAATAAACTCTAGCTTTTACCCACTCTTCTATTTCACTACTTAGTTTTCTTGTTATTCTATTGTTTATGAAGTGATATGGGACTATATTAGCCAAGTATTCCATGAAGTATGTGAATTGATGTTTATTTATAGTTAATCTTGTAAAGTTTCGAGTATAAGGATTGAGTACAGACGGACGAAGGTTGTGTAAATGTGTATTCAAAGTAAGATGCTGCTTATTTCTATTGGCATGTGTAATGATTTTCCCTACAAAGACCTGTCGTAGCGTTGGAACCCCAAATTCAACAAACAAATTCCTGCTTGGATACAGTCTAGGCCGTTTTAGAGCGGCTCTAATTAAATGCTTTTGCAGGGTAAATATTCTATTAAAGTGCGTGTCAAAGGTACCCCCCCCATAATGGAACAAGGAGTGAGCGTATGCATGATATATGGTTCTTATGATTTTGATATCCTTTAGAGTATTAATTTTATAGAAAATGTATATTAGGTATTTTAATTTAGATATTATGTGTTGTACATGAAAGTTCCATTTCAAGTGACTGTCAACTATTATTCCAAGATATTTTAGAAAATTGACTTTTTCGATTGTTCCACAGATACAATTATTGGGTCTAGAGACGATATGAGAGTCATGGTTGTGAATTTTTATATCTAATTCAATAGGTGGTTCACCAGTTTTTGTTGGAGTAAAAGCAATAAATTTTGTCTTATTTGAATTTAATGTGAGAGTATGCTCGTCAAACCATCGCTTAGCAATGCTTAATCCTTCATTTGCGTTTTCATATGCCTCTCTCCATGATGATCCAGTAAATAACAATACTGTGTCATCAGCAAAAGATATCTTAGTGGAATTCGGGATATTTAATTTGAGAAGATCATTCAAATAAATCAAGAATAATATTGGCGATAAGACCGTTCCTTCAGGAAGACCAAAACTTGTTAGAATTCTTGTATCAGTTTTATTGTTGAAGGTCATAGTTTGTGATCTATCCTGCAGATAGCTGGTAATCAACTTTTTTGCCACTCCACGGATACCACATCCATTGAGCTTATCTATCAATGTCGAATGAGGTATGGTATCAAAAGCTTTGGCCAAGTCTAGGAAAACAGCCAGTGTTTTAATGTTCTTATTGAAATTCCTGCTAACTGAATCAATCAATACCATAACAGCATCTTTGGTTGATTTACCAGACTGGAAACCATACTGATTTTTTGCAATTAAATTATTTTTATTTAGGAAGTCAACCAATCTTTTTTTAATCAGTCTTTCTATTATTTTAGCAAAATTTCTAAGTAGGCTAATTGGTCTATAATTTGCTGGATTGGTCTTATCGCCTATTTTATGGATTAATATCATTTTGGCTATTTTAAAACGTTTTGGAAAGTAACCCTCACTAAAGCATCTATTTATTATTATTTCAAGTGGGCCAGCAATATAAGGGGAGATCTGTTTCAGGCAGCGACCAGTGAATTTATCCTCTCCAGGTGAAGCATCATTTTTTAGGGAATTTATCGTGAGTGAAATTTCAACAGCATTTATTGGATGTAGATAGAGACTATTTACAGGAGGTATGGATAATGATCGTAGGGGAGATGTATTTCTATTGTTATCTAGTGCTTCTGCATATATTTTCCCAACATTTACAAAATAATCATTAAATATTTCAGCATCTATTTTTGGTTCTATCTTTGAGTTTTTTTCTATTTCTAAAATTTCTCTTATATTTTCCCATGTCTTTTTTGTATCACCTTTGTTCAATTCAAACTTATTATTAAAATATTCAATTTTTGCATTTCTAACAATGTTATTTAAGGTGTTTCTGCAATTCTTATAATGATTTTTCAGAACTGTATTGAAAGGCTGCTTTTTCAGTTTTTGGGCAATTCTATCTCTTTTGCGCATTGCACTCACCATACTCTGTGTAATCCATTTTTTTAATGGCCTTTTCTTATGTGATATGTGTATGATATCAGTGTGTCTATCTATGTAATAGGTTAATTTGTCAATAAAAACGTCTACCAATTTATCAATGCCCTCAGAGTGTATCATATTTAAACAATTCCAATTTTCTCCCTCTAAGTCATTCTTCAATGTCTCGTAGTTTATTTTCATAAAGGTATTTTAAAAGGTGGATTTTGGATAGAATTGGAAAGGCAATTTATATGGAATGAGGTACAGTAGTGGTCAGTGATAGTAGATTTTATAATAGTTGCAAATGTATCACTCTCTTTAACGGATCTTGTTTTTAAAAATATGTGATCAATGCAGCTGCTGCTATAGTTTTGAGCTCGAGTGGATTTATTTATAAATGACTTGAATCCATTCAGTTGCATGACACCTAGATATTCATTACTTAAATTATCATTGTCGAGAATATTTATATTTATGTCTCCTATCAAGATGACGGAACTGTCTGGCCGTAAAGACTGCAGACAATAAATACAGGATTTTGTCACATTATAGCTTTACTGTATTCTGACACTTAATGTTGTGACATTTGTTTTCACAAAATACAGAAATGCAGTTATTACCGAACGGATCGGTCACCCTTCGTTGATTCTCTCTTTATTCTGTGTACATTGAATTTTCTATGCAAAATGCATTTCAAGTACGGGTCTCCACCAACTAAAATGTTAATTTACAAGTCAGTAACCTCAGTGTGCGATCTATTGTCGAATACAAGGTTTTCCTACACATCGACCCTGAATTGAGACGCTAAAAATTGCAGGACTATATAGTTGCATGCATTTTATAAAACAAATCAATCCTTCACGATGCATATTTGTTGATCATTGAACGGTGGCAGTTTTTTTTCTTTAAAGTGAAATTGATAATAATTTTACTTTCTACAAAAAACATGATTGGTTTGAATGAATTCCTCTTATTGGTCCAAGCCTGTAAAATAGGAATGAGTTCTTATTGGACTGTCATAGTTTAAGACTATTGAAAAGCTGTAGAATAAGTGTTTTAACACAGAAAATTTATGAAATCACGAAAAATTATCATTTTTAAAACATGAATCATCCCGCATTCAAATATAAAAAAGTGTTACTGAAGTACTTTGCGTACTGCTCATTTTTCCAGCAAATTTCTCCAATCATAATATTATAAATATATATTTCATAGAAATACAAATAAAAATCGAAGTACCCTTTTTTAAAATTGTTTACTCACAACATGTTTCTATGATCCCATTTTCAAGTTGATTTTTTTAAATCCAACACTTGGATTTTTATTTTTATTTCTATCAAAAGTAGCCCCAACGAAAAAAGACAATTTTATGGCGAATCAACCTAATAAATATTTAATACACTGAATGTTTACTGCAGTACAAATGTATACTTTACTGACATTACTTAATGAACTTTTGTGGATAATTATATTTGTAAAATTCATCAGTTTGTCATGAAGAACTAAACAGTAGACTTTTATCCTACCATAACGAGTAGTAGTAGTATTTACTAATATGCTAACAGAACTAGTATAATATTTTTGAAATAGCTCTGCTTTTTCAGGTAATTTGTGATTGCTTCCTTAATGATGGTTTGGAATTGTATCAACTCGTAATTGAGGATTCAATTCATAAAATTAATATAGTTATTATAGATTAATAATAACTAATTCGAATATCCATAGATATAGTTATCGAATAGTTAAAGAAATATTTCCTTTCCAAACCCTTGAAGATTATTTTAAACAATTAGCATTGAATAAATAATTGGATAGCCATAGAGGTAATAAGATTTTTATGAAACATTTACTTGTATAGCAAGGATAAAAACAATATTTGTCGAAGTATTTCAATGGACTATGCTATTTGAAATTCTAATAAGTTCTACATGAATTTGGAAATTGTTTTTAATAATTCAATCATTAATCCGATTATCATCTTCATTTCCATTTCAAATAAGTCCTGGATAGCTATGATAGTATTTTTACACCTACTAAAATCGTTTATGAATACTTTATAATGTAAAGTTGTATTTTAATGTGTAAACATCTTTGTGTATTTGATTGTAATGTGATGTAATACTTATAAATAAACTTTTTGAATATATTTACTTTGTATCATTTTATATTTTTATATAATAAACATCGTCAGATTAAGTTATTCATTTATTCTCAATCCTTCCAATATATATATCGATAATTTTTAGTCTAATTTAATCAACAAGCATCCTTACGAACTCTTCACTAATCGCAAATATCAAAAAACCATGTTAACATCTGGCCTTTGGGGAAGAGAGAACAAGCATCACACCGCGACTTGATTACGAAGAGAGTATAGTAGTAGACAATTGATTGTTGATTACGGTCATAAGTCATAGCGAGTTGATTATGGTCATAAGTCATTAGCGAGTTTCAACAGATTTCAAGCAGCAATCAGTTGTACACCTGCACTGTCACTTCTTCCAGCATATCGAGTTATGATGACGATAATTATAATTTGTATTTTCTGAGACACAGGAAACATTTCCGGAGAAGAGGACTTTCTCTGGAGGCCAGGTCTGGGAAGGTCGGGGTCAAGTCCCGAATCTGACCTCGCCGCTATTTTATCCTTCCGCTGTACAAATTTACATTCTCTACTGCTGGGAGTTTCACTTCAAACTGTCATCTTTCACTAGAAATAACAGCATAGTGCTTCCCATTCAACTAATGCTGACAGTTTTGACTGAATAATCTCACTGTGCCTGTTTCACCAGCGCATGGTCCAAACGCCGTCGTCCATGGGCCGACCGACGAAAAAGTTATATTTTCATAAAAAAGTGTTCCTAATTAGCATACTGAAAACGGTCAAAAAACAAAGCTCATTACCGCCACTCAAAATCTATGAGATCTATGTTTTTACCCCATTTTTCACGAACTAAGCCTGAAATCATCGGATGCACCGGAAATTAATTGTAGAGAAATTTTTAATGCATTAAGTAAGATAATGAGCGGCTGAAGGAAGTTTTTTCGTTCATCGTCTCTAAGTATAATAGCAAGACGTTATGAAATTTGAGATAATTTTGAGTGAAAATTCTATTTCATTCATATCCAAGACTTCTTTGGTAGAGCAATGCAACTCGAATTACACGAGTAACGAGAGCATTTTTGGTACTCTTATTGGACAGATGACCAGCACCTACAACTTCCAGTTATTTTGTTTCCATTAAACTTTTATTGGAACAAGGAATTGGTCCTTTGGAATATTTATATAGTATGGAAAGTAGTCATTGAATTCTTCAGAAGTTACTTGGATATTATATACCTTGGAATTCTGTTCAAGGTTTCTCTACTCCTCTTTCTACTAAGAATACACCCACTTCATCTAAAAGCACATTCTTCTATACTAGGAATATTTGGTTCATTCCTTCTGAAATAACCTTGCCAGTTTATAGCTCTTTGTTCCTATAATAATTTCTTAAGTAGCAATAAAGCTTCGAGTAGACAAATAGACTGAAAATAAACGTGAAACTATATCAACTACCAGGAGAAAAAATCGATAACTACGGTAACAGTTTGTTAAATATGGTCTCTGGTAAGAGTTACAATGAGGTGTTGTATATGGAAAATCATGTAAAATATTAATGTGTATGGAGATTTATTACAAATTTTATATTCATGAAACAAAATAATCGCAGTAGTACAGCAATAAAACTATGATCGAATAGAAATTGAAATCTTACATGGACTTTGGCAGTAAATAGCCAAGGTCATAAAATGTTAAAACTTTTCTAAACTAGCAAAAGAGTCATAACATGAATTTTAAGGTTTTTTAGAGATTTTCAGAGCTTTAGCTGAGTTATCTCTTGACACCCTTGTTTTTTTCAAAGAGGTCCGTCTTTCTTCTTTTGGTTTTTGCGATAGTTTTATTTCAATTGCTTGTTTCCTGCGTTCTTGCTTCTTTTTGAATTCAAAGCATTCAACAGCACACAAGAGAAGAATTTCATAAAGCTCAAGAAATGTCATCTGGAAAAAGAAAGTCCAATAGTAGGCCTAAACCTAGATTTTTTTATGAATTATATAATATTTAAATACATTATCACTCCATATTAACTTATGGTACAATCCATATTCTGTTGTTGAGGAAAAATCATCCAGCTTTGGTAGCTCAATCTAAGTATTCCAAAAATATTTTTTAATGATATACAATAAGATATGAATTTTTTAAATCATGCATAGGTAAAGGGAAGCATAAATTAACATCTCAGCACTTATACAGAGTGACACAGAATAACGGGAACTTTTAAAAACGCCATAAAACATTCTATCACTTTTTGACAATTACTTCTACAAGATGGCTTCCTCCTGCACGAATACACTCTAGAAATCTGTGTTGAGATTCCTGACCGATTACTGCAACATTTCAGCTGGGATATTGTTAATTCCATTTTGAATTGCCTTTGTTGTGATTCAACCACAGTTATTGGTCAAATAACAAATATTATGAATATTTAGTATTTGATAATATAATATAAAGATATTAAGAATTATTGAGTTTTACCTTTGACTATAGAAAGGTTCTATAGTCAAAGGTTTTACTTAAGAACATTTGAGATAAGATCTGGAAATTGAAAATCAAAGTAACCTTCTTTTAAAAATTTCATTCACTGTATGTTTGGACATATTAATGCCATTTTCAAGTAATTTTAAAAATGGCATTAATATGTCGGAGCATGTAGCGAATAAAAGCTTTTAAAAAAGGGTATTTGGATTTTTGATTTCCAGAAAAATAAGAGCCCTCACCAAAAAATTAATGAGATAAGACATGATAATATACAGAGAAGGTGCATGACAATATTAATGAGTTGACTATTAGAATGAACTGGTATGATCAAGAATGCAAGGCAGCTATTGGAGAGAGAAATAGGCTGAGGTTGGCTGTGATGCAAAGGTCAACGAGAGGCAATGTGGAAACCCACACAGAGAGCAGGCGTAAAGCAAAAAACAGAATGAGAAAGAAAAAACGTGAATACCTCAAAAAACAACTAGAAGGAATAGAGAATCTACATGTTCAGAATGAAACAAGAAAATTTTATCAAACTGTGAAGTGTTATGAGTAAAGGGTTTCAACCAAGGACTAACATGTGCAAAAGTAAAGATGGAGAAGTGATTTCTGAAGAATCGAAAGTACTAGACAGATGGGCAGAACATTTGCAATTGACGGGTCGCAGCAAGCTGCTGGCATCTTCTATGATCTGTCAAAAGCATTTGATTGTGTAAATCACGAGCTCCTGCTAAAAAATTAAGCTTTTATGGAATAGCGGGTACTGCTATTAAATGGATTGCATCTTATCTTCAGAGTAGACAACAATGTGTAAGAGATAGATCATCTAAAAGAACATCTTCATTTAGAAAAGTCACAAATGGAGAACCTCAGGTTCTGTCATGGGACTCTTGCTATTTTTAGTGTATATCAATGATCTCCAAGTCATCACCTGACTCAAAATTAATTATGTATGCTGATGATACAACTGCCTTAGCATCAGGCTCTAATGATATAACACTATCAAATAAATTAAAGAGTGCTCTGGAAGTAATAGCAGAATGGTTTGAAGCAAATTACCTCACTTTGAACTATATAATAAAACACATTTGATCCAATTCACAGCAACCCGTAATTTAGCAGCTGTAAATAGAACTCAACTTCCAAGAATAGAAAACCGGTTAACATCATCCTCATCAATCAAATTCTTTGGTCTAATATATAGATCAAAGTTTCTCTTGGAAAGAACATATTCAATTCTTAACAAAAAAATTGAACTGTGCCTATTTTGTTATACTAAAACTATCTCACTCTCTTGACAGGAACACCGTTTTGGCAGTTCATTATGCTTATGCTTATTCCCAATTGAGCTATGGGACAATTTTTGGGGGAATTCAGTAGATAGCCACAAAATCTTCATTATCCAGAAGAAGATATCAAGAGTGATTTGTGGATTACAAGCAAGAGACTCTTGTAAAACGTATTTTTAAGACCTGGACATTCTTACACTGCCTTCTATCAACATATATCAATTGCTAGTTTTTGTTAAACTGAATATTCAAAAATTCCACTAGTGCAAATTAACCATGAGTACAATACGTGTCATAGAAACCTGATTGCTTACCCAATTCATAGGCGCACATTAATGGAAAACCCCCTTTTACGCCAGAATGAGATGTTACAATAAACTACCAGCAGCCATTAGAGACATAAATTCGGTAAAATTTTTTAAAAAAGCAGTCAGAAAATTTCTAATTGAAAAAACCTTGTACTCCATTTCACAATTTTAAATAAGTAGAATAGATATATAGACATTATAAACAATTATTTTCTATACATTTAGGCATTCTATGTATAATCATGCTGTTGAGGCCATTTGAAATTGCATTCATTCGCTCATTGACCGCTAGATGGCAGGAGAGTTCTATAATTTTATAATATTCATTACTCATCAATTTATCGTTCGAGGCACTGGAAAGTTTGCCAGTCAGTGTGGATTTAGCTTTTGTACAGCTATCTACTTGCTCTCGAGGCATTAAGATTCAGGAAATTCGTCCTGAATCTGCCTAAATATTCGTGTCGTTTAATATTCTAGGAAATTCGGCCTATACATTTATTCGTGTACATAAATATTGTATTTTCGTTTTACATGAAAAGTTACTCATGTTTCGTATTAGTGAAAAGTGAATGCCAGAACTCAAATTTTAGTTATGTTCTTATCAATAGTCAAGTCATAGTGTTATATATCCAGACAGTAAACTTCATCTCAGAACGGAAAAACAGCGAGGAATCAACTTTAACAATCGCATTTCAGATAAATCGGGTGGCATAATTTCACCTATGTTTTCCTCTCATCTATATCCTATCCAACTGTCCACCTTTTACCTCAAATATAAGTAGGGAAACAATTCGATTCGCGACATGTTGGATTTGGGATTTGGTGAGTACATTTTCTGATTTTCTATGTGTTCTATGTATGTGGTTTTTTCTGAATGGATATATTATTCAGCACAAAGATTTGATTCGTTTTATACAGTCCACTTCAGAGCATTTGAAACGTGTAGTTTGAAATATTTAAATCTAAAGAAACAGTATATACGTAACACATGCATTTTTTATTATTATTTTCACTTGACAATATACTGTATAGTAATTATATAATAATTTAGATTTGGTAATACTGACATGTCACCAGTCATAAGAGTGAAACTGAAAAAAATTGATGTAATGTGACAATGAATGAATGAATAAATAAATAAATTTCCAGCAAGTACTGAATGGGAATGGAGATAGAGACCAAGAGATCTGGACCCCCCGCTATCATACAGCTGATATTGAAATGAAAACTCCTACTAAGGAAGAAGTAGTAGAGGCAATGAAAAAACAAAAGAGCTGCAAATCACGTGAAAGAAGACTCCATATAACTGCTGAGATGTGGAAAAGTGAAGGTGATAATGTGATTGATAAAATATTTCAATTGATCCTTATGATATGGAGGAAGGAAGAGCATGCCAAAGGAGTGGAGCATGGGTGTGATCTGCCCCATCTTTAAGAAAGGAGAAAAGTTGGTGTGTATAGCAACTGTAGAAGAAACACGCTATAGAATAATGCCTACAATCCTCCTAAAAAGAATGATCTTACTATCCGAAAGAATAGTTGGTGAATACCAATGTGGCTTCCGTTCAGGAAGACCTGGATAACCATTGATCAAATTTTTGCAATACGCCAACTGATGGAAAAGTGTACAGAGTTTAATGTGGATTTACACATGTTATTTGTTGACTACAAACAGGCATTTGACTGTGATTACTAAAAAACCTGTTGGAAGCACTTGAAACTTTTGGTTTCCCTAGAAAAAATATAAGATTGGCGTCCATGATTTTGTCAAGCAACAATGCTAAAGTACTTGTCGGTTGACAGGTAATATCATTTTCAAATCCAAGCAAGGGCTATCCTATTCTGATGACATTGTATTAGTGACTGTAGTGGGTCTAAAGGAAAAGTTTCTCACATTGGAGAAGGAAGGGCTATAGATAGGACTTGGTATCAACAATAACAAAACAAAGTATATGAAAGTTACGGCATCTCTGACAAGGAGAACGAATGAGGATTTTGAAGTTGGCGAATATACATTTGAAAATGTAGATGAATTTATATATCTCGGCACAGAGCTCAATGTGGGTAACAACCTCAACAGTGAAATTAGAAGAAGAATTGAACATGGCAACAGAGCACACTATGCAAATAAAAATATGATGGAATCTAGACTTATATCAAAGTGAACTAAAATGAAAATTTACCAAACTCTGATAAGACCAGTAGTGACGTATGGCTGTGAAGCATGTGTTCTCAGTTCACAAAACATGAATGCATTGAGGATCTTCAAAAGGAAAATTCTGAGAAGAATACATGGTCCAATATATTAATAAGGAGAATGGAGAATAAGGAACAATGTAGAAGTCTATACCATCTTGCAAGGGAAAGATATAGTAAGGTATATAAAGTCTAGAAGAATTAGCTGGATGGGACATGTACAACGAAAGGAGCAAAACAGAACACAGAAACATAGGCTTGTTGGACGAATGGAAGTAGTCAGGAGAAGAGGTCACCCCAGAACTCGCTGGCTTCAAGATGTGGAGAGAGATCTGGCGTGCTTGAGAGTGAGAGTACAAATAATCGGATAATACAAATATAAAGTGATAATACAAATAAATTGAGGAGGCGAGCAGGTGATAGAGATTATTGAGGAGGCTGAGGTCCATGTAGGGCTGTAGCGCTTCGTAAGTAAGTATTGGAATGAGTAAGAAAGTTATGCCAAAAATCAAAATATTTTGCAGCAATTGGGATAATAAATTCTACATAAAAACACCAACTCATTGAAAAATAGTGAAGCTAATATGGAATCCACTAAGTTTGCCCAATTAAGATTCCAACAAACCTTATAATCCATATTGTAGAATCTGTCGCTGGTTTTGACTCTCGGACAGATTTGAAGAATGCACTTCATTGCAATACGTGGGTTAACATAGTCCAAGTATGCCAGGTACATTATTTTAGCTGGCTCTGATTTGACTTTTTTTAAATTCTCAAGACTCTGATTGGCACAGATTTTTATCTTTGCATAAGTATCACGCCCATCAACTGTGAAATACTGAAGATATTAGTTGCGATATGAGCCATCAATTATCAATGGTAGTTCCAGATTGATAATATATATGATTTTTATATTTTTACATATCTTTCTATTTTATATTTTCATCCTCTCAATCTTTCTATAGATACGACATGTTTTGGCTATAATAAGTGAATTAGTAAGGTACTAGAGTTGATTCGTTGAAAAAAAATATTGTTGCTCTGGAAGATTTGAACTTTTTGGAAACTTTTACATCAGTAATATTATAAAAATGATTATCATGCAGAAAGAAATCTTGAAACACTTTTTTTTAAATAAATCTAAAATTCATTCTACAAAAGCATTCTATTTGAAATATATACGACAGCGAGACGTTAACTAGGCACCTACCATAATAAATTATTGAAACTTACATTGTTTTATTATATCATGGGACATTTCCTGTACATTCTTCAAATATGAATTATTCTTCCAGTTCAAAATTGCATTCAACAATTGTCTCGCAGTTAAATCTGACTGGAGGCTTTGGTAAAGACCAAAAATTTCTCTCATGAAGCAAAGATTTCTGGAATCTTTGAAAACCGAACCTGAAAATAAGAAGCGCATCACTGTTCATAGTCATCCTAACATTATTAACTTGCAAATTAATTTTCAACATATTTTACTACGAAATATTAATAATCTCAGCTTTGAATCATCAAAATTTGCCATTATTCTCAAACAATTCGAATGAAAATTAACATTTATTGACATCCCACCACATCTTTTGATGTGGTAGGGATGGCAACTCTCAAAGTGTAGGAACTGTTGAGTGTGGGTGGATTTGGTGAAAGTATTGGTGGATATAATAATAATAATAATAACTTTTTATTGTCAAAAACAATGTATAAAAAAGAAATTATAATAATTAATCAATAATCTAGAGACTAAGCTAATATAATAATTGATGAATCTAGTTTTTCAAGTGTTTTTAATCTATCCGTGTCGTGTGTATCCTGTTTATATATATATATATATATATATATATATATATATATATATATATATATATATATATATATATTTGGTGATTTGGTGAAAGTGTTGGTTTTTTGGGGATCACTGCAAATTTTTTGGCCTCGG
Source organism: Nilaparvata lugens (assembly GCF_014356525.2). NCBI lineage: Eukaryota > Metazoa > Arthropoda > Insecta > Hemiptera > Delphacidae > Nilaparvata > Nilaparvata lugens. The sequence continues at coordinate 45,597,251 of NC_052505.1, read as the reverse complement.
ATTGAGAGGGAACGTGGGAGGGATCTTTTGATGTGGTAGGGATGGCAACTCTCAAAGTGTAGGAACTGTTGAGTGTGGGTGGATTTGGTGAAAGTATTGGTGGATATATATATATATATATATATATATTATATATATATATATATATATATATATATATATTTGGTGATTTGGTGAAAGTGTTGGTTTTTTGGGGATCACTGCAAATTTTTTGGCCTCGGATTGAGAGGGAACGTGGGAGGGATCTTTTGATGTGGTAGGGATGGCAACTCTCAAAGTGTAGGAACTGTTGAGTGTGGGTGGATTTGGTGAAAGTATTGGTGGATATATATATATATATATATATATATTATATATATATATATATATATATATATATATATAAGTTACATCGTGAGAACCTACAGCAGTCAGCAGTTTCTATACAACTTCTTGGAACTCTCCTGGAACTGTTGGAGCCAGCTTTCTCACGCATCGAGCGTCAGTCCTGCTTACAACATCGAAGCGAGAGGTACTCAAAGATCACTTGTCAAAATTATTTAATTCCAAATTTTGTGTATGTAAATAAAGATTTCTTTTTTAAAAAGAAATCTTACTGAACGCATTATTTAGCTGGCGCAGTCGGTAGGACGATCGGGATTAATAATGAACATAATCTTCAGTTAACGATCGTTCGTAATATAGGGACCTCGCGTTTGCGACATCCGAAAAGTGTGGTGAATTATCAAGCTGCGAAACACCAACATTGTGAAGTGCAGTGGATATCAAACTTCGATATCATCATCACCAAATCTTCTTCATCGAATGTGCATCATCAACGCTGAAAGGACATCAGAAGAGATGAGCATAGCATTCGTTTTAGTGTAAGTCTTAATTTTAAGTTTTAATATTGTAATATTTTAGTTTGGTTATTCTCGAAACATTTAAATATTTCAGAATGCCTAATCAATCAGTAGATACAGAACCCTCTGCTGCTACCCCTGTTTTAAGAAAAGAATTCCTGGATATGATACCAGAATTCTCTGGAGAGCCATTATTATTAAACAGATTTGTATCGATTTGCGATAAAGTAGTTGCTAAGTTTTTTGTACAATCGAATCCCGATGATTTTCAAAATGAATATCTATTTTCTACTATTATTTCTAGACTCAAAGGTAGAGCTTTAGAACTTGTAACCAGTGGAAACACTTATGCTTGGCCTGAAGTGAGAAGAGTACTTCTCGACGGCTATCTTGACAAACGTGATTGTTTCACGTTGAATATTGAAATGACAGAATTGAAACAAGAAAGTAGCGAAAGCCCTTTTCATTTTCACGAGAGAATTCAAAAGATTCTCAACTTACAACTTGCATATTTCCTTACGAAAATGGCAGCAAACTCAACTATTCTATGCGAATATGCAAAGCAGCTTGCCCTTAGGGTATTTTTGAGAGGTCTGAATGAACCTATAGGATCACTGATGAGAACAAAAAACCCTTCAAGTCTAAGTGAAGCTTTGAGTATGATCACAAACGAAATGCAGTACAAAAACAGAAATAGTAATTATAATTTCAATCTCAATAAGAGACCAATCTCACAACCATTCCAACAACTTCCTCTGACTAAACAAATCCAACACTTTCCTCAGACTAGACCAATGCAAAACTTTCCCCAAAACAAGACTTATCCGAACTTCCAAAACCAATCACAACAAAGACCAATGATTACACATCAAAATAGCAATCAACAATTTCGCAACTTCAGTTCAATGAACCAACAGAGACCAATGTTTCAAAGGCAATTTTTCGGTCAACAACACAGACCACAAATGCAATCGCAACCAACTCCAATGAGTATTTCAACCAGAAACACTGAACTTGAACCCCCGAAAAAGAACCCCAGATTCAATCAACTGACAACCGAATTCGCTACAAACAATGACGAATTACTCAATACTAACAGAAACGAACTCTTGACTGACAATTTCTCAAATGAACCGTTCAATTACCCCGAAATGACTGGAAATCTCATGAACAATTTTGAAAACTTGGAATTGAATGATGATTACAATAATCAAATGACTTCCGACCAAACAGAACAAAATCATTTTTTAGGAGAAACAAGCCTCGGAACAAATTTTCAATTATGAACTTGCAAACAAAAGATAACGAACTCTCTTACTTTCTAGACCCACAAACGAACTTTCGAGTACTGATTGATCCCGGAAGTACGCAATCCTTTATAAAAAAGGTAATTGCACATGAAGGTTTTAAAGATTCCTTGAAACCAACACCATTTGAAGTTACTACAGCCCATGGTAAATCAAAAGAAAAATTCAGTGCTAAAATACCATTCCTAGGAAGAAAATTTGAATTGTTCGTATTTGATTTTCATAAAGATTTCGATCTCTTGTTAGGAATGGATGCTATAAAGCAATTGGGAGTAAGATTGGATTACATTAGTAACAAACTTTACTATGGAAACAACAAGTTCCAATACTGTATTACAATACAACTTTGCAACACAATGAACCTTCTAAAGTCAATGAACCTCGTCAACTGTGGACTTACTTGATTGAAGCACGTAGTCAGAAAACAATATCAATTCCGATAAAAAACGTGTCAAACGGAGAATGCTTTCTCAAATACCAAAATCTCTCTGGACTAGAAATTCCACAATCTGTCCTAAAAGTTGAAAACAATAAAGCAATCTGTCTAATTACAAATTCATTTACGGAAGATAAAAAATTGACAATCACATGACCTTTTGAAGTTGAAAATTTGGAAAACTATGAACTAGTCCCTCATTCAAAATCCACCTCATCTCCAAACAGTAATAACTTGAATAATTTTGAAGTTGACCAAACTAGATTAGATCTTTCAACAATTAGAACCGAACACATGAATTCCGAAGAAAAAGAAGCAATATTAGAACTGATAAAAGAGTATGCAGACATTTTTCATGTAGACGGAAATAAATTGACATTCACAAATCAGGTCAAACATGTAATCAGAACAACCGATGAAATTCCAGTTTATTCAAGAAATTATCGATATCCTGTTGTTTACAAAGCAGAAGTTGATAGACAAATCCAAGAAATGCTAGATCAAAAAATTATCAGACCCAGTCATTCAGCTTGGAACTCACCAATTTGGATTATACCCAAAAAAACGTGATGCATCCGGAAAACAAGAATACAGAATTGTGATAGATTTTAGAGGAGTAAATGCAAAAACTATTGATGATAGATTTCCATTGCCAAATATTGCTGAAATCCTAGATAAATTAGGAAGATGTCAATATTTCACAACTCTTGATTTGGCAAGTGGTTTCCACCAGATTCAAATGCATCCCGATAGTATTGAGAAAACAGCTTTTTCCACAGATACAGGTCACTATGAATTTCTAAGAATGCCTTTTGGATTAAAAAACAGCCCACCTACATTTCAAAGAGTACTTAACAATATCTTGAGAGGTATTCAGAACGAAAAATGTCTTGTCTATTTAGATGATATAATAATCTATTCTACCAGTCTCCAAGAACACATCCAAAGATTGAGAGAAGTATTTGATAGATTACGATATGCTAACTTTAAAATTCAGCCAGACAAAACAGAGTTTTTAAGAAAAGAAGTAGCTTATCTAGGACACATAGTCACACCAGAAGGAGTAAAACCAAACCCAGAAAAGATAAGAGCAATACAACAATTTCCTATCCCAAAAACTACTAAAGAAATCAAAGGATTTCTAGGACTGTTAGGCTATTACAGAAGATTCATAAAAAATTTCGCAGATGTAACCAAACCACTAACAAAACGCCTAAAGAAAGGAACCAAAATTAATGTTGAAGATGAAGATTATATGAAATGCTTTGAATATTGCAAAACCCTTTTGTGTAATGACCCAATTTTACAATATCCTGATTTTTCATCCGAATTTTTATTAACAACAGACGCTAGTAACGTATCAGTAGGAGCTATCCTGAGTCAGAAGAAAAATGGTGCTGATTTACCTATAGCTTATGCTAGTAGAACCCTGAACGAAAGCGAAACCAGATATTCGGCAATAGAAAAAGAATTATTAGCGATAGTTTGGGCAACCAAATACTTTCATCCCTACTTGTACGGCCAAAAATTCAAAATTTATACTGATCACAAACCATTGCAGTGGCTATTCTCAATAAAAGAACCAAATTCCAAACTTGTCCGCTGGAGATTGAAACTAGAAGAATACGATTACGAGATTTGTTATAAAAAAGGAATTTTGAATCAGAACGCTGATGCTCTATCTAGGATCCAATTGAATAATAATGATGTTATTCCAGGTCCTTCAAGACAAAACACAGGTGAAGAAGTAGATAAGATAATAAACGAAGCTATTGAAATGCATTTTTCTGAACTTGACGATCAATCTATGATAGGAAATGTAGACGACAATGATGTACGTGACATTGACAACAACCTTGACATTCGAGAAGAACAACATGACTCTGACGATCAAACAGTGCATTCAGACTATCACGGTAATGAAATGATTGGAATTCAAACTCTTGACGAACCAGTAAACTTTGCTAAAAATCAAATATTACTAAATCTAGTGAAATACAATCCACGAAAAGTGAAATACAAAAACTATTTGAAAACAAGTGCCGAATTATTGTAGAAATTTCTGAGAATAATTTTGAGAAAGATGTAGTAGAATTTGTAAAAGAATATCTAGTTTCGAATGTAAAATATTGTCTATACTTTGAAAATGATTTCTACGAAAGATTCACTGTAGTAATTGCAACTTATTTCAAAAATACACAACTCAAACTAGTACGTTGTACGAAAAAACTGATTGATGTCACAAACGAGGAAGAGATAAAAGAGATAATCGATAACTATCATGTCGGAAAGAATAATCATCGTGGAATTCAAGAAACTTATGAGCAAATTAAAAGAAAGTACTACTGGCCAAATACTCGAAACAGAATTCAAAATTTCATCAATAGATGCGACATTTGCTTAAAAACAAAATACGAAAGAGTAGGCTACCCTTGAACTTGGAAATGAACCTTCCCCCCACTGCTTCAAAACCACTTCAAACTATTCATATCGATAGCATTACTTTTGACAAAAGAAAATTTTTGACGATAATAGATAGTTTTTCACGTTATGCACAAGCCTATCCACTTGCTAGTGCACAAGGAATTGAAATAGTTGATAAACTACTGGATTTCTTCAGTCATCACGGTGTTCCAGAAATTATAGTTTCAGATAATGGCACAGAGTTCACTAATAATGTGGTGAAAGAATTGATGGCACTTCATAAGATAAAGATTCACTTTATCAGCACACAGCATCCCCAGTCAAACGGCATGTGCGAAAGATTGCATTCAACCCTTGTCGAGCATATTAGACTCCTTAATAATCAAGCTCAATTCAAAGACGATTCTATCGAGAGAAAAGTGAAACATGCAATTTTAGCGTACAATAATAGTATTCACTCTGTAACAAAACTAACTCCATTTGAAATTCTGAACGGACACATAAACGCAAATGCTTTATTTGACATTGACATTGGCAAACAGATGATGAACGACTATGTCAATCAACACAGAGAAAAAACCAAAAAGCTCTATGAACACATTAGAGAAACGAATCAAGCAATTAAAGAAAAGGTTATCGAGAAAGTAAACGAGAATAGAGAACCATTGCCTGAAATTCCATCCGATATCTACGTTAAAAATATGCAGAAACAGAGTAAGACAAAAAACAAATATAACAAAGAGAAAATCGAATCTGTGAACAGAGACCTTAAAACAGCTAAAATCGTACCGAGACACCATAACACAAAATCTAAAATACACCTTTCCAAAATTAAAAGACCTAGAAAAATCATCAAAACTAATGACATTGAAAAACCTAAGACAGTGACTCAACTGACTATTGACAATGACAATCCTTTTCCAGGTCCCTCTTCATCCTGTACGCAGCAAGATCAGGAACAGCAATAGACATTAAGAATGTTACTATTAATTCTGGAATTGTACCAATTAACCTTGGCAAAGCCAAACTTGTATATAACTCGCACGTTTTCGTACATAATTATGATCTGAAATCAATGTATTCAGAAATTGAAAATTTGAATAATTACTATGGTATCTCACTATTTTTGGAAAAATATTAGTATAAGTTCAAAAACCGATTTCGTTACAGAAAACAGTAGTAAATTAAGAGATGCAATCAACTATTTGAAATTCATCAACCATACAAAGTCTGTTATTGAAGAAAAATTGGAAATGATTTTGTTTTACAATGAAAACGTCAAACACAATAAAAGAGGATTAATAAATAGTCTTGGATCTGTTTTAAAATTTATCACTGGTAATTTGGACGCATATGACGAACAAAAATACGATAAGTTGATTCTCGAACTGTATAATAATCAAGATAATTTAGCCAATCAAATTTCAAACCATTATTCAATCAGTCAAAACATTATTGTAGAATTCAATGAAACAATTAAACTTGTGAACCAAAACTTCAATGAATTGAAAGAGAAATTTTTGATAATTAATGATGATTTAAACGATTTCATAGAATTAGAAAAAATTAAAGATATTTTGAATCAATTACTTATAGCTTATAATATTTTATTAGACGTAGTTCATGACATTGAAAATTCTATTGCATCTTGTAAAGTAGGCGTTCTGCACCCTAGTATAATGTCTACTAAAGAATTGTTCAATGAACTTGTGAAAATTTCAAAATTCTATGACAAGAAATTCCCATTAGAAATTAAGTATAATAAGATGTTAGAAATAGAAAAATTGATTAATGTAGATTGTAAGCTAATTAAGAACGAAATCATTTATTTTCTCGAATTTCCGATTGTAGAAGAAGTAACTTTTGATCTTTTTGAATTATTACCAATTCCAAGTAAAGTAGAATCAAATTTTGTAACAATACTTCCACAAAACAAATACCTATTGAAATCTTCTGATAATTCTAATACTTTAAAAATTGAAGGATTGTATAAAGAATGTAGATTGATAGGAGATAACGAATGCTATCTGTGCTCATCCGAAGCCATCTCCCATCAACAACTGCAATGTGAAGCGGCTATCATATCTACTGGTTCCACTGACAACTGTAAATTCACCGCCGTCCAAATTGAAGAGAACCTCATCAAATGGATTCCCGAAATACAACAATATTTGGCAGTCTTACCAAAATTGGAGACCTTCCACATAGAAACGAAAACCGAAACTACTGTGACAACACTTCAAGGAATTTATTTCATCAATACAGCCGAAGGAAAAATTTACTATCGAGGAAAACCTCTGTTCCACTCTTCCCAAACGAGAGGACATCCAAAATTTCTAGAAAACATCCAATTAGAACTTCAAGATCATCAAATTCCAGACTTCCAAATTCATTTGAAAAATTTAGACAACTTTAACCAATTTAAAAACATTCAAGTGTCTCCAGTTATCCGAAAATCATATTTAACCACCGACATCAATGTTTTCACAACCATTTTGTACATTGTGATTGTTCTTTGCGTGATTTTCACCGTGTACAAAAGAATCTCCAAAAGAGGACAGCAACCTTCTTCAAGAACTTCGCTACCAACCCCCGAAGTTCTCTTTAGGGAGGGAGGAGTTACATCGTGAGAACCTACAGCAGTCAGCAGTTTCTATACAACTTCTTGGAACTCTCCTGGAACTGTTGGAGCCAGCTTTCTCACGCATCGAGCGTCAGTCCTGCTTACAACATCGAAGCGAGAGGTACTCAAAGTTCACTTGTCAAAATTATTTAATTCCAAATTTTGTGTATGTAAATAAAGATTTCTTTTTTAAAAAGAAATCTTACTGAACGCATTATTTAGCTTATATATATATCCACCAATACTTTCACCAAATCCACCCACACTCAACAGTTCCTACACTTTGAGAGTTGCCATCCCTACCACATCAAAAGATCCCTCCCACGTTCCCTCTCAATCCGAGGCCAAAAAATTTGCAGTGATCCCCACCACCTTAAACAGTACCTCAAAAAACTCCACCAATCCCTCCTGAAATGTAACTTTCCTGAAAGGTTGTTACAGAAACAAATCTCCTCCAAAACAGACACTCATCCAACCACAAAAAATTCCCAAATCCCACAAACTCCAAAGCTCTGTACTACCTACTTCCCTGGAATCGAAAATCTCAAGCCTGTCCTTAAAGATCTGTTCCATGTCGTCTCATCCAATCCCTCTACCAAACACCTTTTCCAGCAACCACCCACCCTCATTTACAAGCAGCCTCCCAACCTCAAAAGAATTTTTAATAAAAACCAATCACTCACCTCTGATGAACTCCACCTGGTACCCTACCCTGCAAACGCCCCCGCTGTAAAACCTGCCCTATCACTGATCCTTCCATTCCCTTTACCAGTCCTATCACCAACTACACCCATCAAATCCATCAATCCAGTAATTGCATCTCCAAAAATTGCATCTACCTCCTTTCCTGCAACTTCTGTCCTGCCTTCTACATAGGTGAAACCACCACTGCCCTAAACCTCCAGATCAACAATCACAGGGCTTCCTTTAAAAATAATACTTCCCTACCCATCCCCACCCATGGCTCTGAGCACAACAAGAACTTTGACCAATGCTTCAAAGTCAAAGTCCTTGCCACTATCCCTCCCACAGCCCCCTCCATAGATGTCAAGATGAAAGAATTGGCTTTTATTTGGGTGCTTGGAGCTGCTTCCAGTCCTGGTCTTAACAGACAGCAATAGTACCATAACTATCAACTCTACACCAACTGTTTAATTAAATTGGAATAAATTCCATCTCATATATAAGAAATTTTACAGCTATCAAATATGTAATAATTTTCAATAACAATAAAAATAAAAATAAATTTAATTCCAATTCAATTCTATAGTTCCATTTTCTAATTTTATTCTACTTCATTTTGGATTTCTAATTTTGAATCTCTTCTTTTCTATCAATTCATAATCTACACCTTTCCTTATCCATAACCCACTCAAATTTGAAATCTCCCGCTTGAAATAACCCATCATGGCCCACCAACTAATCCCATAATGCTCCTTCAATCAGCGCGTCTCTGTGTTCACAACCGTTAGAATGTTCAAATCTGCACTTCACTTCCTGGTTGATTGACAAAGGGGGCCCAGCCCCCGAAAATTCTCGTTTAAATGTAAGTTTTTAAGTGTTTTTAATCTATCCGTATATATATACGGATAGATTATATATATATATATATATATATATATATCTATATATATATATAAACAGGATACACACGACACGGATAGATTAAAAACACTTAAAAACTTACATTTAAATGAGAATTTTCGGGGGCTGGGCCCCCTTTGTCAATCAACCAGGAAGACTTATTATATATATATATATATATATATATTATATATATATATATATATATAAATGATTGTCTGTGTGTATGTTTGTTCCCTATAGACTTGAAAACTACTTGACAAAACGGCATGAAACTTTGGGAATATGTTGTATAAATATTGGGGATGGTTTCTGACCACAAATTTTAATAGGGGGGCTAGTAGTAATTGTTTATTAATTCATTTTTACAGACTTATGTTTTCGAAATTGTCGGCTGAGCGGCTACAGAAGAACGGAAAGATGATCATGATTCAAGATCATATTGTGATAATATGATTTAGCATCTAAAGTTACCAGCTGCAATAAACACGTCACCCTGTGATAAATCGTGCAATGAATCGTTTAATGAAAACATTAAATTCATCTTTGAAACACTGACTTAACCAATCTATTTTTTTAATTCAACACTTTACTAATTGATTCGGAATCCTGTACTATTAAATGAGCAATTTCTGTTTATATGTTTATATGTTTATATGTTTGTATTTCACCAGATCTCAAAAACGGCTCTAACGATTTTGATGAATTTGCAATATAGTAGGTTTATGATATAAAAATTCGATTGCACTAGTTCTTTTCCCTAAGAAAATTCGCAGAACGAGCATTAAAAGGATAATTCATCCTTGGAAAAACAGCTGAGACTTTCGTCGTCTGTGAAATTGTGGATAATAGAAGTGAGTGAGCGAGTGCGTCTGTGGAAAATCAAAATATCTCATCCCCAAAATTCATATGCTAACGTATAGCCAGGTGTAAAAATAGTAATCATATTAAAAAAACATATTTTCGCGATGTTTTCAAATTCATCATAATTTTCAAAGTTGATCATTATTTTACAGTTTTAAGTGATTAGTGAGTGTTATTTTGATATTCAATTTGGTCTGTAAACAATCTAAATTAGAAATTTTCTGTTTTCAAATGTTTGGACTGTAAATTGGACCTGAATTCAAGTATATGGAACATATACCTACTTTTTAGACTACTTATAGAGTGTATAAATCAAAAATCGGGAAAGAAACAATTTTGGGCTGTACCAGTTAAGCTGCGTTTATACGAAAGTTAATAACAAAATGTTAATAATTTAATCCTTATGGATTCTATTAGATTGAACATATCTTATCATACACATCATCAACATTATGTGTTTGTCAAGTTCCGTTCAATCTAATAGAATCTATAAGGGATCAAGTTATTAACATTTTGTTAATAACTTTGGTGTAAACCCAGCTTTAGTCCTTCTCCAATCATTTTGAAGAATTGTGTTCTGTTTATCAATAAATAAATAACGAGCGAAGCTCGGTGCCCCGATATTAATAAATGCTGCATGACTAAGCACATAGGAAGTTCGTAATGAGATGTAAATGAAAGTATTGATTGTGAGATAAATTTCATGGATTTACCAAATAAATTAAAGTGTGACGTGAGATACATTGACTTTTTGTCGGTACGAAGTTCGCCGGGTAAGCTAGTAACATATAATAAGAGATAAACAGGAATTGGTTGAACAGAAGTGCCAGTACTAATACAAAGGTAATATTAATTCAATATTACTATAAATATTTCATTAGAAGATTAGATAATTTAGTTATTTAAAGCCTGTAGTTTTAAAGAAATGAGTAAAAATGAAATTTGAAATTTGAAATGTTTAGTAAATTTTTCTTTCTAAATTAATAAAAAAATATAAACAGGAACAAGGTTAAATAAAATAAAAATAAAGTTTTATTGAAAATATTAAATGAAATAATTGTAACTTGATATTTTCGGATTTTTTAATTTTTATGTTGGCACTGGTATGACGTAGGAAGGTGTGGTCCATAATTTTTCCTTTTTCTCGAAAATGGCGAATGGCTTGTTTTGTTATAAATTTTTTCTCTGCTGAAGTTTTCTGTAAATTTAAAGTTAAAATGTTCTAATGTGTAGTTGAGCTTTCTTATAAAATTGATGTTATAAATCATCTGAGAAGTGTAGGATTTTGTTCTGTTCTTGTTCAGAGAGCTAAATTTAAATAAAATATATCAGTCAAAAGCCACTCGTCATGAAGCTCCACTAACACAAGATGAGTAATATTTTTAGTTTGTAAGATTTGTATCTGTTAATTCTTTTGAAACACAACAATTCTAGTATTAAGAAAATTTTCTAATCTGATATTAATGATTATACCAGACGTAATTGTGTTTAATAATTTTCAATCTGTATTTAATCTGCTTGAATATTTTTATGTAATCTGCATTTTTTCAATGATCAAGAATCACAAAATTATAATTTGATTTGCTCTAGACTGGAGTTTTTATTCAGAAACAGTAACCCTATTCATGATTTACATCAACATATTAAAGTTAAGGAACCGGAACTTTACATTAGGGACAGGTGAAAAACTATCAAACCAGAAGGATAAATTTGATAGTACGCCAACTCAGAGTATAGTAAGTAGATTGCCTCTATGTGGATTGCAGGTCGTGGGTTCGAATCCTGCCAAGTGCATATGATTCTTTGATTACTCACGCACAAGGAAAAAGTTTATCGGTATCAGGGCATAAGATTAATGATTAGGTGTAGAAATTAATGGAGTAGAAATTCTAAACCTACATAATATTTGTACAATTTAAGACAAAGTTAAGAAATAGAAGGATTTTTGGGCAATAGCCTGCTTTTTCTTTTCTGATTATTGTATCCAATAAATTAATAGAATAATAGTTCAAGAAATAAATAAATTAGATTCAAAATTGTATTAAAATCTTTTAGAGAGGAAATATTTCTAACCTGAATTATTTCCAATACTCTGCTTCAAATCTGCAACGATGAATTTCTCTAGAGCCGATGCTAGAGCTCCCGGAGTCTTGAGTTGTCTCTCTCCATATTTGCCATACAAATGCCACGAGATCTCTATAAGGTAATGTAGGAATTGGAAGAAGCTGAGGCGCTCGAATGGGTTTCGATGATCTTTCAAGAGGGCAAAGTGATTGTTCTCTATGAGACAGAAAACAAAATGTATCTATTTATACAATTGATTTGAAATTAGATTTTTAATGGCATTTGTTACTCCAGATATACAAGATAAGGCTTCAAGAGTAGATAAGGATGACCTCAGATTTATCTCATTTGAGGTAAAAAAGAATCATAATAGTAGTCTAGTAGTGGAGTAAATTTATGAATTTGTGTCGATATGTTACGAAACAAATGTCCATGCATAATTAGTTGAGCTCGCATGAGAACCGAGGAAGCAAATTATTATTATTATTATAAATACAGTACTGTTATTGGAAAAATACTAATTAATCAAAATTGAATAGATCAATAACTTAATTTTCGCCACACTGCACAGAAAGCAGCTGTTTTCCAGTCCCTACATAGATCTGAAAGGCATTGTTTGCAGACGACTCTCGTCTGACGTCAGAACAGGTTTCTTTCCGGCCTAGGCCGGAAAGAGTACACTTTCCAGCCGCTAACATGGAACTAAGAAAGGTGATCAAAAAATAGCTGATCAAAAAACTTTTCATTATTTGTGTTCATTATTCAATAATTAAAACATTTATAATAATATCATCTTGTCATTTGAAAGAATAAAAAAGTATAAACTCAACCTCCCACATAATTGAACATAATCTTTTAGGTTCCAGATATTTCCAGATATTCAGATTACCTCAGATTTGCTAGAGCTATCACCTTCCACTTCTGCTTTCGGAAGTGCTTAGTAAACAACTATTCTCATATATATATATATATATATATATAATATATATATATATATATATATAATATATATATATATATATATATATATTGTTTATTTTTCTGTGTGGCGAAAAATAGCGTTCGCACCACGGGCTAAAATGTTTTTACGACTCTCAATCTTTTCTAGTCCTGGGACTACCGCCTCGGACTTGAAAACCGATCTCGAGCCGGAAAAGTCTCATTTTCTGCTCTAGGTGTGAAATATACTATAAATTAATCAATATTGAAATTGCTGTCATTTTGTAGTCTTTTTTTGCAATCATAAAAATATATGTATGTGGCCTGGCTGGCTGGTGTCAGAGTTTTCAAGTCACACCAGATCAATTACATGACTTAACGACATGAAAGATCTGAAATGACTTAAGGACAGACAATTTTTCGTGTCCATCTGAAACAAGGAAAAATGGCCCTAGCAGAATATCCGGCTAAGGTTCGAACCCGCGGAGCCTCTGATTCACGAAACCAGCGTTTAAACCACTCAAATACGGCCACTCCTTGCAAAATCACGATTAATTATAAGGATATTGCAATATAATATATTATTGAAGTAATAGTCCAGTCAAATGGTCGTTTTTCAGGAAACAGCCCCGAAATAATTTTTCTCGACGGTTCTATATGTATTTTGGGGCGCTGAATTCGAATTTGAAATTTGCTGACACGCCAGAGGGCGGCTCCACCCCCAAAACCCCCCCAAAATTTCGGATTTTTTTCAATTTTCCCATTTTATCTCGTGAACCTTGAGTTTCTCAAGAAAAATCATTCCCGATAAAATTGAAGAGAATAAGATTTCCAATAAATTGAGTGGTCGCGCAGGATTCTACCATTTTTGGTTCCGGAGCTACGAATTTTCAAAAAAGGGGTATTTTTCAAGGGGTTTTCTAAATTATGCAAACATACCACTTCTACCCTATACAACATGGATATTTTTCTAGTATAGATAAAAAACCACACATCACGTGAAAGAACAAACAATTCATTATGAACAGGATTCCTTAGAAATTTTCGAATTTAGTAGTGGTGGGAGGGGGGATATACCCAAAAATAGAAAATCATGTCCTACAGCCAAAATACAGTTGTTTCATTATAATACCTTTTCAAGACCTTTCTAACAAAAAATACATATTTCGGCTGAAATCCTCTCACGAGGGTTATTTTTTATGAGAATCACCCGTTAGAAACATTCAATTTCAGTATTTCCTAGTGTGGGGGGGTACGTCATAAGGATACGCCAAGGATCAAAACTTTAAACACTTATAACTTTTGACAGAATGGTCAAATCTCCTCGTACTACAGCTCATTCTTCTCAGCTCGTCAAGGCAGTTCTAAATCATGTATCATAACTGAAATTTGATCAAAAAATAAAAAAATCCTCATTTAGTGTAATTCAGCCCATATTTAAATACACAGAAAAATTACCAATTTCTATATTCAAAACTGTGTTCTCGGTAACCCGAAATGATAAAAAATGGTACTTGGTCTTGATTTGAAGAACAGAATCTCCTCTTTCATGTGAGGTAAATGAATTTTGTAAAAATATAATCGTGAAGTAGGATACGTTGGTTTCAAAAACTCAAGAAATTTGCGATATTTTCCTCTTTTTCACAGACTCGACAGTTTTTCGACAATAAACAGTCATGCAAGATGGATTTAAGGCAACGTTGCTTATAGATCGTGTAATCTCTTCCATTTGAGACCAATCGCAAGTTTCTATCATGTATCTTACTCGTTTTAGAGACTCTTGAATAACAGTATAATCGCAGAAAAAATGATAAAATAAAAATAATCATTTTTTCAATTGGCTGTAACTTTTGAACGGTATTGACATCAGAAAAACGATATATGGGAGGAAAAGAGTAGAAAATTCTCTACAACCCCGACAAATTTTTGGATTTTTTATTTGAAGTGTTTCACAGGATACTCAACTTTGTGATATGCTAATCATTTTCACGGCCTCGCATATTCAAAGTTGCGTATCTTGTGAAACGCTTCACATAAAAAATCCAAAAAGTAGTCAAGGTTGTAGAAAACTTTGAATATGTGAGGCCATGAAAATGATTAGCATATCACAAATTTCTGGCGTATTCAAAGTTGCGTATCTTGTGAAACACTTCAGATAAAAAATCCAAAAAGTAGTCAAGGTTGTAGAGAATTTTCTCCTCTTTTCGCTCCCATATATCATTTTTCTGATTTCAATACCATTCTACTAGAACTAAGCCAATCCACCTAACAGTAACATCCAAAAGGGGTTTCAACTTAATTTTTTAAATTAATTAATAATTAAGTAAGATACTAGAAATGATTAAATGTTTTACTCACTTACTAAAATATCAAATTCAGCTACTGACTTCTCCGTGAGCTGAATTTTACAGTCTCTAAGAATTTGCCAGAAAAATAAACGGATGATTGCAATCTTGGAGCTCCATGATTTTGTCGAATACTTGCAAAGTATGGTTGCATAATCAAAGTAAACTTTTTTCAAAAGCGGTAGATTTCTCAATATGATATTTCGCAACCACTTCTCTTCAAAGCATCCCTCGAATGTTCTGTTTGTCATAGAATCATTGCCAGAATAAAGTTGAGTTTTCGGCGTTTTCACTTCAAATTCAACAAATCTTCCAACGGCTTTTGATTCGTCCTCGAGTTTCTTTTCGATTTCGAACTGTTTCAAATTCCACTTGTTCTGCATATATCGATCCACATGATAGCAAAAATCAATAGACTCACAGGATAAATGGGTCTGGACATTTTGCTTCTTCAACTTCTTCCCTTTTTGGATAAAATGGGCATTCAATAGGCAGGTTTTTGTAGAGATCGAAGCGTGTCTACTGTTGGAAATGGGGTCCAAAAGATGGTCATTGGCAAACAGCGGATCGCCTTTCAAAAGAAAGCCATTGTTGCAAATTATTTCTCCATAACCGTGTTTCATATCCATCTTCCATTTGCATTTCAAAATCATTCCACTATCAGTTTCCAGTATTCCAATGCCTGACAAATTAAAAACATTTTGATATTTGAAGTGTTGATCAGTGAAACATTTAAAAATTTCATTTTGATACTGATATAGAAAGGCTCACAGACGTTCAATAGAATTATGTGAAATTGAACTAACTTAAAATTATTCCAATCTATTGAAATGACAGAGACAAATTAAATCAATAATTTATTAAATATAACTCAAATTATTCAATCAAATTAAATATATATCTCGTACAGTTATATTATTAGGATAACAGGTAGTATGAGGGATTTGAACCCACGAACCAGGCGGTGCTAGCAGACCGAAGTTTGTAACGCTCCTTAGCGCTAGACCAACCCGGCCGGCTTGTCTATTTTGAAATACTTTGATTAGAAGGAACAAGTTTATAGAAAGGAAAAATAGATAATACAAACCGTGTCTGGAGCCGTCAACCCACGTACCGTAGTACCTATTCTGGAAAGAGATAGACGACTTGTGTGACGTGGCTGCTCCAAGCGACCAAGTGAACTCTCCCAAACCATGCATTCTATCATTCTTCCAGTCTCCTCTGTACATCTGCAACACAATACACAAATGTATCTTCTTAAGATCATCGATTACCGATTGTAAAATCCGACAAAGCATTTATTGGAACGGTTCCACTTGTTACTCGTTCCGCTACTACGTAGACATCATGTCGTCATTTTGTCTGTCTGCGCTGACCAGTGACGTCACAGTCGGTTCTAAGACACTGCTTTAGTCAAGTTGGTTTTCTATACTTCTATTCGTACTTTTTCGTCGGATTATTTGCCGTTGCAATTTTAATATTTATACTATTCGATTTTTTGGAATTTATTTTGTCTTTAGGCATCTTACTTTCTAGATATTTGCCACTTTTTCACCAAACGTTTGTAGACGTTTCACATACGTGGCTGACATTTCCGCCTTCCCTTTTTGTTGCTAGCGCCTTTAGTTTGCTGTTTGTCTTTCAATGGAGGATAGTCGGGTGTGCATATCTCTGCGCCCGGTCTAAACTTTTCATCTGAATTCATCGGACCTACGAAACGTTTTTAAAGTGTGAATTATTCTACAAATTAATTCATTTATTCTATTCTTCAATTGTGATTCAATTATTCATTGATTGCTTTGCATATTTGCTCTGATAAACTTTGCTAAGTTCACGACCTCGTTTGGGCATTCATCGCTATTTATTTGATCTACAGAACGTTTTTAAAGTGTGAATTATTCTACAAATTAACTCATTTATTCTATTCTTCAATTGTGATTAAATTATTCATCGATTGCTTCGCATATTACTCTGATAAACTTTGTCAAAAATTACAACCTCGTGTGAGCTTCAATTGCCATTCTTCTACAATTGGCTTCACCTCGTGAAACTCAAACTTTCAAGTTCATCATCTCTACCGTTTGGAAATCAATCTAAAAATTCCACAACTTGAAGGTCGGATTATTCGTTTGGAATTCTACTTGCTCCTGTTCTCATTTCCACTGGGGGATTTGCCTGCTGTGATGGACGCTTCCACGCTTGTCATCGCATGGCCAGATCACATCATCGCTTGCTGATGTCCTGTTCCTGTGGGTATTGCGGAGTCATTGCCTGTCTGCCTGGCTGCATCTCCTCTTCAAAATTTTATTCAGGTTACGTAAATCGTTCTATTCAATTTTCATTTATGTATGTATCATAATTGATTTATTAATGTCTATCTTGACATTCAATTCACTGAGGCCACTGACGCCTACTTATTGTTTTATTAATGTCTATCTTGACATTCACTGAGGCCACTGACACCTACTTATTGTTTTATTAATGTCTATCTTGACATTCAATTCACTGAGGCCACTGACGCCTACTTATTGTTTTATTAATATCTATCTTGACATTCAATTCACTGAGGCCACTGACGCCTACTTATTGTTTTATTAATGTCTATCTTGACATTCAATTCACTAAGGCCACCGACGCCTATTAATTCATTGGATTTGACAGCTACCCTTGGCTTCACAAGTGATTTTCTGAGGCCACCGACGCCTATTAATTCATTGGATTTGACAGCTACCCTTGGCTTTACAAGTGATTTTCTGAGGCCACTGACGCCTACTTATCGTTCTATTGATGTCTTTCTTGACATTCAATTCACTGAGGCCACCGACGCCTATTAATTCATTGTATTTATTAGCTACCCTTAGCTCTTAAGTGATTCACTGAGGCCACTGACACCTATATAATTGTATTCAATAGTAGCAACTATTTCATTGGATTTGACAGCTACCCTTAGCTCTTAAGGGATTTTCTAAGGCCACTGACGCCTAATTATCGTTCTAATTGATGTCTATCTTGACACTCATTCATTGAAGGCCCATGTCGCCTATATTTAACCTGGACAATCTTCACATTGTATTTATTAGCTACCCTTAGCTCTTAAGTGATATTTTAAGGCCAGTGACGCCTATTAATTTGTTTTATTAATGTCTATCTTGACATTCAATTCACTGAGGGCCTATGCCACATATATTTTTATGTATTTTACTTGTTGAGCATTATTTACAGCTTATTGTCATTTTTTAATCATTAATATTGAACCTTACAGCAATAACTTTCATTATAGCACTCAATTTATATTCATTTCAGGTATCATTAATATTACCTTTTCGATTATTGTCAGGCTTCAATGGTCATTAATGTCATTGACCTAATTTCATTTAAATTTTGTATTTCTCTAACGTTTTTTCACATGTTGTAATTTTCCCAAGATATTTGACTTAATCTACTTACAATTGTTTTTGTATGTGGCCATCTGCCTATTATTATTTTATTGATCCCAAGATATTTGACTCAATGTTTTTTGTATGTGGCCATCTGCCTATTATTATCTTATTATTATTAAATCTTATGTTGTTGATTCATTTAGTCTTTTATTGGCGTACTTACCACACTTCAAGCTATCAGTATTTTTATGCACAGAATTCAAAGATTTATTTGTAGCTATTTATACCAACTATCATTCACAGTCCACTGCCCTGACCTTGGATTCTGTCACCGATTTTATCATATAGTGGACTCAATTAAAACAACATTTATATCCATTACTTGCGTTTTAGATTTTCAACTATAGTGAGATAAGTTACAAGTTATAAAGTCAGAATTTGATAAAGTGCCACTTTTTCTCCCTGAGGGAAAAAGTTTGAACCCCGAGGCAAAGCCGAGGGCAACAATTTTTGTGAGGGAGAAAAAGCACTTTTCACTCGTGATGTACACAACATTTTTCCTCCACCTACATTTTTTTATAGAAACTGCAAATCAAATAATTTTTTAACTCACGTTATTGGTGACAATGTTTTCTTCTACAACATAACCTAAAATCTAAAACCTAAAAACCGGTCGACTGGTTGGCACTGCCGATTGCGCTATGTATCGGCAAAAGTTGTAACAATTATCAGCTGGCCGACTATCAAAATGACTGACTCCAGTCACTACCTCTGTGAGAGATAGCACGATGAGAATTTATGGAGGACCGAGTTTACAAATTTGTAAGCAATGACTGTAATAACATAGGTGAGAAGACTTATGGAAAGTTGAGGTGAGATCGTCACGAAAATAGCTATGGAGGCGAGATGACACGATGTGTTGTCTTGGAGACGTCTGAGAGGGAACTGGTTTGGTTTGCACACAACCAAGGTCAAGAAAGGAATAGGAAAGGAGGAGAGGGG
Source organism: Nilaparvata lugens (assembly GCF_014356525.2). Lineage (NCBI taxonomy): Eukaryota > Metazoa > Arthropoda > Insecta > Hemiptera > Delphacidae > Nilaparvata > Nilaparvata lugens. The sequence continues at coordinate 45,577,441 of NC_052505.1, read as the reverse complement.
AATGTAATTACGTTTCAATTATTCAAGTAGTTAACACAATCACTACTAGATGGCATAGTAATTCTTAACATTCCACCCACCTTGAAATAACATACTCCAAACAGATTTTGGAGGAAAAAATGAGAACATTTGAAAAATTTGTAGCACAAGAATTCGTGAATATGACGAAAATATGACAAATGTAGCCTACTTGAGAAATGACAAATAACTTGAAATGCGTAGAATATTAACAAACTATGTACAAAGGGGGCCTATAACTCTTCTAGTTGATAGGCAGAATAACGAGGCGATTGACTCCTTGCTTGAATTCATTGCTTGATATGCGCACAGTAACAACTCTGACTACGCCATCAAGTCCAGGGTGAAGTTTTTCAACACGAGCAAGTGGCCACTCGGTTGGAGACGTATTTAAATTTTGAACCAATACAATTTGGCCAATTTCAATTGGTTCCGAAGTCTTCTGCCATTTATGTCTCTGCATGAGTGTGTGCAGGTATTCTGTGGACCACTTGTGCCAGAAACCTTGTACTATTTGACGCAGATGATTCCATCTCTGTTTGATAGTAGTCTTGGAATCAAACGGAATTTCAGGTTTTTGAATGATATTTCTACCAATGGTGAAATGACCAGGTGTTGGAATATTCAGATCATCAATTGTGTCTGATGTCAACTCAATGAGCAGTCTGCTATTCAATTAGCTTCAATTCTGCAAAATACAGTGAAAAATTCTTCCATGGTCAAGGAGTTATCACCAACCTGGTTCTTCAACAGAGTCTTGGCTGATCTAATACTTCTTTCCCAAATGCCACCGAAAGTTGGGCTACCTGGAGGAGAGAAATGCCACTTGATTTCACGCCGAATGAATTCAGTGTCTAGCTTAGAAAGTTGTTCTGACAGAAATTTATTCACTTCGTTTAAATGGCGGGAAGTACCAACAAAGTTTGTGCCATTGTCAGTGTATACATCGGATGGACAGTCTCTTCTAGACAAAAATCTTTCAAATGCTGTGAGAAATGCGTCAGATGTTAGTTCAGACACGAATTCTAGGTGTACTGCTTTAACGGACATGCAAATGAACAATGCTAAATATCCTTTGTATACTTTGGCGTTGCAGAGTGGGCTGGCCTTTGTGTTGAAGGGTCCAGCAAAATCAATTCCTACATGAGAAAAGACCGGAGATGGATTTACTCTACACTGAGGTAAATCTGCCATAATTGGCTGACTTGATTGTGCTCGCATGCATGCACATCTTACATAATTCCTAATGCAAAATTTGATTGCATTTCATGCAGAAATGATCCAAAACTTTTGAAGAATGATAGCATGTGTTAATTTCAAACCAGCATGCATGTGACTCTCATGAGTTTGTTGACATACAAGAGAGCTTAAATGCGATTTTTTTGGCAGTAACATAGAGTGTTTTACATCATACAAAAGTGACGAATTTCTCAATCTTCCACCCACCCTCAAAATTCCTGTTTTATCGAGGAATGGTGTGAGAGACAACAAATTGGAATGAACAGCTTTTCCTTAAACTTGACCTGTGTTATCGGGTGGGCACGTTTCTGTCGGTCCCGGCTGAAGTATGACAGTCGTAAGGCCCATTGACGGCTTAAATTATATATTCAGGCGGTGGGACCTTCCCGCAAGGGACTCCCCACCAACAAAAGCCATACGAATTTACTTTTTACCTTAAACTTGAAGGAATTTTAAAAAACACTTTGAAGTTAAAATACACTTACTTTTGTAGTGACGATCGTTTCGACCTGTTGTTGGTCATCATCAGACTGTGGGAATTTACTCAGATGACAAGGCTATGTGTGGTAAGGGATGAAGGTGGTGGAATAGGTTGTGGTGGGGGTTGGGTTGGTGGATACTTAGTGAGGCGGTAATTTTGAACTGTGGACTATTTTGTCAAAGAGTGTGTGGGAAGAGAAATTTACTTGATCATTTAGGAGACTGTTGGGAAACTGTTTTGTGTGGTTGTAAATTTCGTATTGTTCCAAAACATTGAGTTTTCTGTTTTTTTGTGAGATATGGAGGATTTCAAGATTGGTGGCGATGTCGGTGTATGTGTGGCCTGTTGATGTAATATGGTCAGCAAAATTTGAGTGGCTATGTGGTTTATTAATGGCTCTAATGTGCTCTTTGTTAAAGGCGATTCTGTATTTGAGTTTCTTAAAAGATGATGCTACTTTCTGTGATTTTTTGTTGTAGTATGTGAGTGTGATGAATTTTTGGTCATTTTCCATATTATTCTTGGTTGATGATTTTGTTCTTAAAACAAACTTTTCCTTGTTTTAATAACTTGATAGAATCATTAAAATAATAATCTTGTGTAATTTTCACAATGTATTTGAGAGCTTGCCTGTTCTCAGAAAGAGATGTGAATCCAGACAGTGAACTTGAGCGCGTTGGCTTTACACGAAGACTGTAAGCTGACTTATGAGAAGCTCTACATTTATTTATGAATCGCACACAATATGCAAAAATTCTTATTGCTTTGTAATAATTTGACTTTTTTCAAAGCAAACGAGAGGATGTAATTTTTCTTGAGTCACATTTACAAGAACGGTTGCTTGAGGCTTTAGTTCGCTTAAATCTTCAATTGTGTCAACTTAAGAAGCAGATAAATTTTGAGGTACAACATGAACGTTAGGCTCGATGCAAGTTAGCAGACTAGACACAGAACTTTGTGCTGTTTGAGATTGAATGTTGGTTTGTCCTATGATGACAAAACCAAAAACAGTTTCAAGAGCACCGGGAGAGTTTTCAAATTTTAATGAGTTACCTAGCTTGCTTTCAGACAAGGCGTGCATGAATACGTCTGCGCCGAGAAGTACATCAACAGGCGCTGATTTGTGAAAATTTTCATCAGCTAAATTGAGGTCAGACAAATGTTCGAAATCACTGGGGTTTAGTGAGACTGATGGTTGATTGCATGTTATATTATCTAATACCAGAGCCGAAATATTAATATAGAAATTCTTAGGCGAATAAACATGGAGTTTTACTTCTCCAAAACTTTTTGTTGCGTTAGAACCGATGCCAATCAACTTTTTCTCAGAGACTACAGGCTTCAGATGCAACTTTTCAACAAGACTTTTATTGATAGCTGTTATCTGAGAGGCGGAATCAAGAATTGCTCTTGCTTTGTGAGGTCTACCATAAGTGTCATACACTATTATGATAGCTGTACCCAATAAACAAACTGAATCTTCACTTTCATTAGCAATGGCCAAACTGGTGTTGCTCATTACTGTACTGGATTGTTCAATATTATTTGACTTGAGAGTACTATCAGATTTATCAACTGATGACTTGTCAACATGAAGCAAACTGTGATGCTTGTTTGAGTTACAATATTTGCAAGCTTCCGTAGACTTACAAACATTCCTATTGTGCTTGCCAAGGCAATGAAAACACAAATTCAATTGTTTAGCGACTTCATATCTTTCAGAAGTAGGCATTTCAATTAGTTTTGAACAATTATATATAATATGCTCACTTGACTTACAAACATTGCACAAATGGCGAGGGTTAGACTTATTTGAATTATATTTCATATTTTCTTGAAATTTGTTACTTTGACGGGGACTGGTAGGTCGACTTGTGATTAAACTTGTTTGAGTTTTTCTAGGTTTTTCATTTACCGTAGAAGACGAGGTTGCAGGTTGAACTAATTCAATCACTCTTGATTTATTTGTTAGAAAATCAACAAGGTCTTTGTACGTAGGAGACTGGTTTGGAGCTAAACAGTTTTCAAACTCAAAGTTTTCTTTGAAACAAAGTTTTCTGATCAATTCTTCTTAGTAGAATAGATAGCAATACAAAATCAGAAAGGATCTCAATGTTTTGCAATTTTAATGCTTCAATTGGAGTTGATACAGTGTCAATAAATTCACGAATGGACGTGTGATCTGACTTTGTTATGGATTTGCAATCCATAATTTTGTCCATGAAATGATTGCAAGTTAAATGTTTATTTGCTTATCTTTTTGTCAATTGATCATATGCAATTTTGTAGTTATCATCTGACAGAGTTAAAGTGGTTATACATGTTGAAGCTGATCCTTGCAAACAAGATTTGAGGTACTGAAATTTTCCAATATCAGACAAACTATCATTCTGATGAACTAATGAATCGAACAAATTGATGAATTGATTCCATTGTGACACATCTCCATTGAATTTAGACAGTTGAAATCAGGGTAGCTAAATGTTACTAGCTTTCACACATTGTTGTGTGGGTGTACTTGCATTTGAAATTGATGGTGAACTTTTTGATATTTGAATGTATTTTGTGTACGATGACCTGAATTCGTTGGATAAAGTTTCCATAAAATCATCAATTATTCCTTGGGAAATACAAATATATGTTATTTCATCATGGTACTTTTCAAAAGTTTCAAGTTGATCATTTATTTTGACTAAGATGTCACTACTTGATGCCTCAATTCCAATGGTATCCAAAGTTATGGCAACTTTTTCCAAATTAGAACAAGCTTTATGCAAAAGGATTTTTAACTGTATTTTTTCTTGATCAAATGAACTGTTTTCACTGCTTTCACTCTTATTTAGGGTTGAATAAGATAGAAATGTGTTGAGGTTAGCAATAGCTAAAGTGTAATTTGACATTTTTCCTGTTGTCTGTTTACATTTGCAGATGACAATAACTAGTCAGCTGGCAAGAGCAACTAAACAATAGAATAACACTGCTAGGTGCTACGGAATGAAACGTAATTAGAGAGGTGAACAAAGGGGAGGGGGGGGGAGAATCTTGACCCTGATGTGCTTTACCTGAAGGGTGTAGATCTGAAGTCTGCCGATGACAGCTGATGATGAGTTGATCCAATGAATCACGATGATGCACGAATTGACACAAACATGGGTGGATACAAACACGAAAAGAAGGAGAAGCAACAACTTAAGTAATGGCATAAAGCATCATTATGCAAATTCCAAGAACAGGAAAATTTGTGAAATTCAATAACTTTTGACATGATAAGGGTACTGACGTGAAACAAACAGTAATCTTCACATATTTTTGTATTATTTTTAAATAACATGGTTGGAATATAGAAACACTGATCAATAAAAACTTTGAAACTTGATCACAAAATAACAAACACTACACAGAATGTTTTAAAAACGTTTGTAATGTTTTGTTGAAAACAAAACCACTTATGTATGTTTTCACTTTTATGCTTGTTTGAGCAAGTAACCAATACTTTGATAAGTAATGATAGACACAAATACACTTTTTCATGAGTTATAAATGTTAGTACCTAAAACAACTTTCTGAACTTACTGATTATATCCGGCCCGGAGGACCATAATGTGAGAGATAGCACAATGAGAAGTTATGGAGGACCAAGTTAACTAATTTGTAAGCAATGACTGTGATAACATATATTAGAAAACTTATGGAAAGTTGAGGTGAGATCATCACAAAAATAGCTATGGAGGCGAGATGACCTGATGTGTTGTCTTGGAGACATCTGAGGGGGAACTGGTCTGGTTTGCACACAGCCAAGGTCAAGTAAGGAATAGGAAAGGAGGAGAGGGAAATGTAATTATGTTCCAATTATTCAAGTAGTTTACACAATCACTACCAGATGGCATAGTAATTCTCAACAACCTCCATAAACAAAGCCATCATGCATGACAGGTGGTTGATGGTAACGTCAGCACAGGTAGAGCTCCTACACCAATAAAAACACTAGCTGATATAGATTAGCTAAAATCAACAAATTTTTATTGGTGTAGGAGCCCTACCTGTGCTGATGTCACCAGAATGAACTATGGCTTTGTTTAAGGAGGTAGTGCTCCAGTTTGCGTGTTTCAGATTTGAATTGCAGATGAAAAATATTTGTTGGCTGGTATTTTGAATAGAATAAAATATTTCAAAATATGTATAAATTTTTAGCGTCAACTAATATTAAGTATGTAATTGAATTGCAGATGTAAAATATTTGTTGGCTGGTATTTTGAATAGAATAAAATATTTCAAAATATGTATAAATTTTTAGTGTCTACTAATATTAAGTATGTAATATCATACAAACATATATTTCATGAGTTGATCAAATTTCTGGTTGAGGTATTGAATTCAGTTGACTCAATGACAGACACCTCTATTATGTTTCTTCATCTGAGCTTAGATCTTCTAACCTATTTGAAATGTAATTTTTCAAAATAGAGATGCTTCCCATGTTATTTAAATGGAGTTACTTTTACGCCCTAGGGAGTTTTTCTGTTTTTTTGTCCTGAGAGCGAAAAAGTGACACTTTGGAGTTCCAGGGAGTAAAGTAAGCACTTTAGACAGTAGGTGAAGGAAGTACTATATTTTGCACCTAGGGCCGAAAATGAGACTTTTCCGGCTCAAAATTGGTTTTCAAGGCTGAGGCCATAGGCCGAGGACTAGAAAAGATTGAGAGCTGGAAACACATTTTTGCCCATGGTGTGAACGCTATTTTTCTTCACACAAAAAAATAAAACAAAATAAAATAAAATAAAATATATATATATATATATATAATATAATAATAATAATAATTGTTAATTAGGCACTTCTGAAATCAAAACTGAAAGGTCATAGCTCTAGCAAATCTGAGGTAATCTGAATATCAGGAAGTTGTCCAAGTATTTTTTTTTTCATTTTCAGTGGATACAATGATTACAAATCATATAAATATGATCAGGAAATAACAACAGGCATGGCCCAAAACTATTATGTTCCCAAATTTTGATAATGACTGAAAAAATAGGTTGTTTTTAGTAGTTCCAAAATTATCCACCAGGTTTAGTGGTAAACACAGTACTTACGAGTGTCCACTTAAGCACTGGGTTTGGGAAGATTTCAATTTGTCCAAATAACCTAAAAGATTATGTTCAATTATGTTTTAATGTGGAAGGTTGAGTTTATACTTTTTATTCTTTCAAATGGCAATAAGATGATATTTATTATTATGAATGTTTTGATTCTTGAATAATAAACACAAATAATGGAAAGTTCTTTGATCAGCTGTTTCAGTGCACTTGAAATTTGGACAATCTGGATATCAACAATGATTGTTATCATTGACTGTGGAGGTTGAGGTTAGAAGTCCTATCCTACTCTGAAAATCAAATTTGAATGGTTTATAATATAACTTATTTGTATTTCATTCATCCAAATAAAATAATAGTATCTTATTGCAGAATACTCTATTCAATTCAAGAAGCATAAACTAATTCTGTTTCATAATAACCTGTTTGTGAAAACGTTCAGCACCAAGGGAATTGCCCAAGTAGTTCCAAAATTATCCACCAGGTTTCGTGGCAAATGCAGTACCATACTATGAGGTTAGAGGTCGGATTCTATTATACTATGATAATTGAATTTGAATCGTTTATAATATCTTATTTGTATTTTATCCATCCAAATAAAATAATAGTATCTTATTGCAAAATACTTTATCCAATCCTAGAAGCATAAACTGATTCTGTTTCATAAACTATTTTGTAAACACGTTCACATCAAATCAGAAAATTTTACTGGCCTGGTCAGAAAACAATCATTTTCGGCCTCCATATGATGCACGAAAACCAGCTCATTACATCCAAGTGGGGCGAAATAGTATATTACGCTACAAGCACAGAATGTTAGTGTTTACAGTATGAGGACAGTTTCTAAGGACAGTTTTATGAGGAATAATGTTATCGGAATACTGTGAACACCTTTCTGAGAGAGTCCAGTATGATATTTTTCACCACACTACAGGTATGGTAAAGACCATTTCTCTTACACCTTTCTTAGTTCCATGTTAGTGGCCGGAAAGGGTACTCTTTCTGGCCTTAGCCAGATAGAAACCTGTTCTGACGTCAGACAAGAGTCATCTGCAAACAATGTCCTTCAGATCTACTTAGGGACTGGAAAACAGCTGCTGTGCAGTGTGGTGAAAAATAATTTTCAGTTGATTCTTATAAATGATTTATGGTGATATTAATAATTGCAGAATGAAAACAATTATCTTTTTATTTTTAATTATTATTGGAATTATGCGTTTCTGGAGGCTATAGGTACTGGTACTCTAATGCCACACTGCAATGTGACCAGTGCCTCATCAAGGCAAGAGATATCAAATGCTCGCTAAACAGAGCATCACATTCAACATTGCAATATAAAGAGTGTTTCCAAACTCCCTACCAATATTCTAGGGCATTGTTCCTGGGTACAAAGCATACACAAATATCATTTTTAAACTGCCCAAAAGTCCTTACCTAGTTAGTTACACACCCGCCATTTTGTTTTTCATTTACTATTTTTTTCCTAAATAATTGCTGGACATAAAGAAATGAAACTTTGCATGAAAATGTATGACATCTGGAAAGAGATAAAAATAATTATCCTTTTTCATGAAACAAAATGGCAGCCAATTAAAATTGCATTTCTTGAATAATCAAAAACAGTTGATTCTACAAAAATGTTACAAGAATAACTTTTTTTATTCAATTCAATACCAAATCGATTGACACGTCATTTTTCAAGATTGAAAGAATAATGAGATATTGTAGTTCTAGTGATAGACCTAACTTAAAAAGGTTATGCAACATTTTATTATTGTTCGAGATAATCTAAAAGCAGCATTCTTGGCGTGCACTGCAACATACCTCCAGCGGTCACCTAAGTTTTGTATGAGTTTTCTCTGCGAAGGCTTAAAACATAGTGTAGCTAGGAAGCAAATTGTAGCAGAGAACTTAGCTGAGAGTGTTTAAAAAATGCATGCTTCTAAATGTATCCGCTTTCTTCTACCTTCTACCCTACATTCGTCACAGCAATATATTTCATGTTCTGAAACATTTTAAAAGATGCATTCGTCTCAACACTCTCAGCTATCTTCACTGCTACCTTTTCTAATACACTTCACCTATAGTGGAGTAGACCTATCGATTTCTTTGTTACTATGCATTCTGAACTTTATAATAATTTATTTCTTCTAATGACATTTTTACTTTCCTTGCCCTATCACCATAGGTAAGGAAAGTATTGCTTTTCAAAAAAATTGAGTTACGCTTATTTCAAGTTTTCTATACGTTTAAAGGTCCCCTGAGTCCAAAACATGATTTTTGGGTGTTGGTCTGTGTGTGGGTATGTGTGTATGTCTGTGAACACCATAACTCCATTCCCAATTAACCGATTGACTTGAAATTTCAAACTTAAGGTCCTTATACCATGAGGGTGCGACAGTAAGAAATTCAATTCAAGATGGCAGAAAAAATGGCGGATAGTGACTAAAAAACCACGTTTTTCACGGTTTTCTCGAAAACGGCTCTAACGATTTTCTTCAAACTCATACCCTGGATAGCAATTATTCATAAGCCCTATCAACTGACATGAGTCTCATTTCTGGGAAAATTGCAGGAGGTCTGTAATATTCTTGAAAAAATGGATTTTGTTAAATTTCTATCACAATTTTCTCAAAAATGGCTTGACCATTTTTTTTTCAAATTCATACCCTGTATAGCTATTCTAATATTACATTTTTTCTCGATTAAAATTGAATCTTCAATTTGAGATCTATAAAACTTGATAGTAAATATCAGAGTAATCGATATGCGGACAACTTTTAACTGAGAATTTATCATAAATAATTGTGTTGCACATTCCATGGTATCACCGAAACAGAGTTAACAGAATTAACAGATCATTATAAATATAGAGGATATATAAATTTAAAATAACAGTTTCGAAATAAAGTTTTATTGAGAACAAATGTAAAATGTAAATTCTAAACTTGTAATTTATAATTTTTTGGAATTTAATATCAATGACGTGTTCATAACGTCATCACTGGTTTGAGGTGTGGCTTTGCTCTGTACTTGTTAGCTTCTCTCTAAAAAATGATGGCTGGCTATGGTGTTCTAATTTGGTGCTCTCTGAATATTTTCCTGTTTAATTGAAATTTATAATGTTTTAATTTGAGATTTGAACAGGTTTATGGTGTTCTAAGTTTGTATAATTTGATTTGTGTGTCTACAAGCCTATAGCCATTGTTTTCAACTATATAAATGGATAAGTATTTTAGCTTGTAATGATGCTAGATGTTTAAGTGTGTAAGGTATTGTTTTGTGGATTTGTGTTGTATATTGCCAAAATTCTTATGAAGATTATAAGTTGTTTTGCTCTGATAACTGGATTTCTTATTCATAAGCAATAGATCCATTCATAATTTATCAAGAATCTACATTTTGGAGCCGATAACTTCCTTTATGTTAATAGGTGAGAAATGCTATCCAACCTATTTAGGATAAATTGGTAGCATGGCAAATGGTATGCTCTGGTGTGGGACTCAAACTACAAAATATATCCCTGGTTATAAAAAATTATTGGTAGGATAGATATCTTGATGAATTGTGAATGGGAGATGCTGCTGAGTGGGAAATCGGTTCGAGAAAGTTCAGGTTCTAATGAGTAAATATTTTTTATGCAGTAGCAAGATGGAGAACAATAAAAATAATGAAGTTTTATTCAGTGAAAACATTCAAAACTTAGATGAAGAATCTCAAGATTTAGACCTAACCTTAAACAATGACTCAAACGATAGTGTAGCTGTAAGTGAAAACGTTTCAAATGTAACAATTCATGAGGAAGTAGTAGAAGTATCAAATGAAACAAGTATGGTAGGAACTAAAAATGATCTAAATCTTATAGCGTTCTTAACACAAAGGTTTGATGAGCAAAATGCTAGATTTGATGAGCTAAATGCTAGGTTTGATAAGCAAAATGCTAAGATTGATAATTTGAAACAAGATCAAAGTGCTAGGTTTGATGATATGAAGCAAGAATTTGCTAGCATAAGACTAGAGCAGGTTAGTATAAACCTTCTATTAAAAGATACACATGAAACATTGATTGATAATCATGAAGATGAAAGCAAATTGAAGCAGGATGATAGTAGTGTTGAGATACAAGATCAATTATTTCAAGTTTCAGATAATGTAGGCCTAGTTACTGTTATTGAAAAAGTAAATCCTAGTGAGATAGTAGAATTGAGTAATGTAGTAGGTAGGGAGTTGTCTTTATTGAAAGTCAACAGTAAAGAAAGTAGTATTGCCAAATTGAAAGTTAGGAAAACAGTAAATAAAGTGAATGTTTACATGAGACAGGTTTCTGTAGAGGTTAGGAACAATGTAAACAAAATGAATCTTGCTTTGTATCAAGTTGATGAATTCAACTTTCAACTAAAAATTGAAAAAGTGTATGCAAAGCATTATCTAGTGAACATGACTGACCTTTGTAAGCAAAATGGCTTTGTTTAAACAAATGAACCCATGAATAAAATCATGTTCTTGAAGAAAACAAAGCACAAAGTCACCATTGATGTGTTAGTATTCAAAGGTTGTTTCAAGTTGCTTACTTACAAGATGATGACAGTGAATCACATGATGAAAGGGTATTCCCCGGCACTATGTTATGATTAGGAATCCTGTGTTATGCTGGGATTCAGAATAGCATAATTGCTACACAGTGTATGGTAAGAGTCCATAATTGTGTCTTTTTTCTTTCCTGTAGCCTATTTTTCTTGGCCCTTAATCGTTTCAAATTTTGAGTCTTTCCTGTCTTTGTGTAATGTTCAGTAAATTTCTTCTATGATGCATATCTTAACCAATCTTGTCCATAGTCATTTAAATTTTTATTTTTTCTGAAATAATTTTGGAAGTTAAAATAGTAGCTTATTTTCCTAATCTTTAAATTGTTGATAAAACTTAACTTTTCTAAAATCTATCTATTGTAGTGTAAATAATTGTTTGCTTGCGGTATATTTTTTCATCATGTATTACATATTTTAATTATGTCTATTTTTTGTCAGGTATCATATTAGGTAACTAGGTTTTTCAGAGCAAATTATGTCCCTTTTTCTCATCTTTCATTGCATATCGTGCCATAAGCCATATGTAATTAGGTTATAGTTTTCTTCTGGGCTTTTAACCCATTTTGCATTTTATATATTTTTTTTTTTTTTTGCTGTCCAATACTTTGGATTTTTGGTAGACAAGTAGGTGTGATTCTTTTAGAGGTGTGGGCGTGAACCACATATGGCTGGACTCGATTATCTGACCTACTTGTTTGCGATATAAAAAACCTTAAGACTGCAACATCAAATGTTTGTAAAAAACTTTTGCATACTTTTGTTTTTGTGGTCTGATACTAGAGTCTGCTATCACATTGCCTTACAGACATCTAGGAACTCTCCACCCAGTCACAATAGTCGAAATATTTTTTCCTTCACCAGTTATTTTGTGGGAGTGATAGCTCACAGTCATAACAAATTAGAGTCATACTTGGAATCTACAAAATTCCATAGTAGTATATTTTATTAAATATACTTCCTTATGAAAGTTTAGTACTGACATGTAGGATAGGCTTCAATTAATCTTTCTCTTCCCTGTATTATTTAGGAAATTTATTTACCCAATTTTCTTTTTCTCTTATTTGTATTTTTTAGGGAACTTATTTACCCATTATCCATCTTGATTGTCTTTGTATTGTAATCTTGAAATGGTTTGTACTTATTATACAGTCTTCAAATTCTTAAATTATTTAAAAAATAAATGGTTCAATTTAGAACATGCTGAAATCTAATCTTATGTATAAATTCTTTTGTTATAATAATAAAACTTCAAAATTTGAAAGTATTAATGAATTGTGTCGCCATATATATGAGATGTTCAATATAGATGAAAGTTAACTTGAATAATGTTTTCATTAAATAAAAACGTATTGTCATATTATTAATTGAAATGAGTTAAAGGTTAAAATTTCTCTAAAGTTTTTGTAATTGATGTCTTTTTCTAAATTTTAAAAACTGTTTGTTCTATAAATTTTGATATGATTGATTATTGTTTGAAATGGATGCTAGAGTGTATGTAGAATTTTTAGTGGGGTTTGTTGATTAGAATTTTGCTGGTATGTGATTGTTATTTGAGATGGAAACCCATTATTGCCTAAAGAAGGAATAACAGAGGTTATGACTTAGAGAGGCAGTAATGAGATAATATTTTTTGTGTTGATTACTTATGTTGATTGCCATAGATGCAGATTACTTATGTTGATTGCCATAGATGCAGATGATTACTTATGAATATTAATTGCCTTTGAAGCAAAATATTATTGATGTTTTGAATGATTTCTTGTTCAATGATTGATAGTAAAGTTTTGTCATGAAATGTAGTTTGTGTTTAGAACATTGAAAAGTCGAAATAAACTATAGTATCCAACAAACGATGATTAATAATATTGAATAATTTGCTTTTTATAAAATATTTGAACAGTGAATAAATGGAAATGAAAATTTTTTTTATTAAAATTTTGTAATTGATATCTCTATAGAGTTTGAGGAAATTTCACAATTTATGTATTGCTGACTGTATAATAAGATGTTAACAAATTTCATTTTTATATTGATTATATACTTAGAAATAATTTTCATGTGTATTAGATTGTATTGGTAGCCTAATCAAAATTTTCTTTTTAGTTTATAAGCATTTTAAAATAACAAGTACAGCATGGACATTAACATCAAAATAATTATCACGTGAATCTCGAAATCAACAACAAGTGAACGCCATGAAGAGTGTTAAGAACATTTGGGTGATTTTCGAACTAGTGTGACTCATTAATTGAATATCTATGCCAATATCTACGCTGATGCCTACACCAATGCCAACGCCGATATCTACACTGATGTCTACACCAATGTCGAAGCCAATGTCGAAGCCAATGCCTACGACAATGCTGATGCCAATGCCTGCGCCAATGTTGATGCCAATGCCTACGACAATGCCAACGCCAATGCCGACACCAATGCATACGCCAATGACAATGCCAACGCCTATTGCTGACCATGTAACTCAAACTTCAACACTACCACATTACCTGGAGGTAATTGCCATCCATGTTCACGTTCACAACTTTGAATTCAGAATAACAGTCACAGTATCATGAAAGAATTGATTCAAAAAATCCTCTCCTAAATTATTCCTGTATGCAGAACTCTAAACCTTGAAAGCTGAAAATATCAAAAAACCAAACCTTACCTAAATTAATCCTCACCTAAGTTAATCCTGTATGCAGCGTCTATCTCTTTTCCAAAAAAAAAACAAATTACATTGTCATTTCAAGCCTGAAATGTACATCGTATTATTATATTATACAAAATTTACGTGACTCTGTATTGAGTTTGGTATGCAGCCGTCTACTACAAGCATGAGGCAATGCTAACTGAGATGTCACCTGTATCGAGTTTGGTATGCAGCCGTCTACTACAAGCATGAGGAAATGCTAACTGAGATGTCACCTGTATCGAGTTTGGTATGCATCAGTCGACTACAAGTATCAGCCCAACACTACATGCATCCAGATCACCCCAACACTACATGCATCCAGATCAGCCCAACACTACAAGTATTCAGATCAGCCCAACACTGATGTCATCACACTGGAGTCACACTTAACTGAAATTCATACTGAGTGCCTTAACTGACTATTTTCCAAAATTTGCATTGATAAAATCAACCGCATCAATAGTGAAAGAAATGAACATTTTTTGATTTATTGAAATTTTATGTGAAAATTAAATGTAACAATTCATCAATTCATTTAAAAACAAATTTTTTTTCAACATACTAAATTTTCATGCAATAAAAAATTGAATTAAATTTATATGCAATTTCAAAAACTATTCTTTATATATATTAAACTTTCCATTGAGATATGTTCCTTAAATTATAAAGCTAAAGCAAAAGTAATTTTGATATTCTATATTTTGAAATATTGTTTAGAAATATATAACAAATGCTATTGATGAATTTTTATGATAATTTTCAATTATAGTTGACATGTAATGTTTTTATAGAAAAAATTGTTACTGTTCTCGAATTTAATTTCAACAATTTCCATTTGTTTCAATGTAATTTTTTTTTCTTTGAATTCTCAAACAGTAAAATTTTTTATGTCAAGAGGGGGGTATTTGTAATATTACATTTTTTCTCGATTCAAATCGAATCTTCAATTCGAGATCTATAAAACTTGATAGTAAATATCAGAGTAATCGATATGCGGACAACTTTTAACTGAGAATTTATCATAATTGTGTTGCACATTCCATGGTATCACCGAAACAGAGTTAACAGAATTAACAGATCATTATAAATATAGAGGATATATAAATTTAAAATAACAGTTTCGAAATAAAGTTTTATTGAGAACAAATGTAAAATGTAAATTCTAAACTTGTAATTTATAATTTTTTGGAATTTAATATCAATGACGTGTTCATAACGTCGTCACTAGGGATGGGTATTGAAAGACAAAACATCGATGTTCAAAACATCGATGTTTTTTTCATCCTAACATTGATAAGTGAAAAACATCGAACAGTAAACATTGATGTTTTTGAACATTGATGTTTCTAAACATTGTTTATCGCCCTACGTTTTTATGGATGATACTATTAGTCCAGTCAATATAGACATAAAAAAGGGGGTGTGCTTGCAATTTATATTGTAGTTCTGATTTTTTAATATATTATTTGGGTACATAAGAGAAGTCCAGAACCAATTTCTTCATGCAAGATTTCCTTGTGCTAGATACAAGATAGCCCAAAAACCTCATATTTTCGGCTCTTTTTCCAGTTTTCAGCTATTTCTGCCAAATCTCTCCCAGATTATATAATTCTGAAAAAAATTAGATCACTTGGAGCTCTCTATCTCCAAAGAGTACTTTGTTATAATTTTTCAAAAATGAGTAAAATTTGAAGAAAAAATCAATTTTGATGAATTTTAGTTTTTAATCAACAATATCTTCCGATTGTTACAATTTAGATGTATATTCCAAAATCCCTCTAGGCGTATTTTTGTGCTATACAATCTGAGATCAGGTAGAGCGCTCTATGCCATATAGATTTCCAGGTACACCTGACAACAATGCTCCTTGTATAGTGGAAAACACCTGAATTTCAGCTTCAACCATCATCACCATCTACTTTGTCCTCACATTGATATTTCGCACAATGACATAAGTTCATGGGTAAGAATCACCCATTAGATGCACTTAATTTCAGTATTTTCTAGTAGAGGCACGCTTAAGGACACCTCAAGGATCAAAATTTCAAACACTTATAATTTACTTTTGACACAATGCTCAGATTTCATTGTACTACACTTCATTCTTCTCGGCTCGCCAAGGCGGTTCAAAATCATGCATCAACAGTCAAATTCGGTCAAAAAATAGAAAATTTATTGTTGAGTGTAGGTACTACTTATTCATATTCAATATATAAGAAATGGCCAATTTCTATATTCAAAGCTATGTATCTCGGTAACCCCTTATTATAAAAATTATTACATGATCTAAAAATGTACAATATAATTTTCTTTTTCATCTGCTGTAAACAATTCATGAAAAAATATGTTCGTAAAGTGAGATTTGATTGTTGAAAAAAATCCGGAAATTGTAGATATTTTTCTCATATTAACGGTTTTGGCAGTTCTATGATAGCGAAAAGTGATTCAAGATGGATTTTAGGCAACTGAGCTCGTAGAGGATGAATTTATCTACAATTTGTAATCAATCGTAAGTGTCTATGATGTATCAGACTCGTTTTAGAAACTCTTGATCAACAGTAAAATTACGAAAAAAATGTAAAAACTGAAATCGCCATTATTAAAATCTTAACTTCCAAATTGTTTTGGAATCGATAGTATTATTTATTGGAGTGGATAGAGGGGGACAATTTTCACATTCTCACTAGATTTTGAAATTTTATCAGTAGTATTTCACAAGACATGCAACTTTGAATATAGAAATTGGTCATTTTCTGTATATTGGAATATGGGCTTAAGTACACTCAACAATAAATTTTCCATTTTTCGACCGAATTTGACTTATTATGCATGATTTTGAACCGCCGTGACGAACTGAGAAGGATGAAGTGTAGTGCGATGAAATCTGAGCATTGTGTCGAAAGTTATGTGTTTGAAATTTTGATCCTTGAGGTGTCCTTAAGCGCGCCTCTCCACTAGGAAATACTGAAATGAAGTGTATCTTACGGGTGATTCTCATAGAACATAATCTCAAGAACTTATGTCGTTGTGCGAAATATCAATGTGAGGACAATGTAGTTTGTGATGATGCTTGAAGCTGAAAATTGGGTGTTTTTCACAATACAAGGAACATTGTTGTCAGGTGTACCTGGAATATGAGATAGATCGCTATACCTGATTTCAGATTGTAGAGCACAAAAAGAGCTTCTAAAGTGACTACAATTTTATCTGGAGCTATTGTTCCAATCTTTCAACAGTTACTAACTGGAATCACAGCAATTTTGGACTTGTGGTATTCAAGTAACAGTCTTTCGAATAATTGAAGTCAGGTTGTGACTAGAAAGATACATCAACTCTAGTTCACAAGATTTGTCATCTTCATGGTTTAGTCTGAAACCTCTCGGGATATCCTTGAGGATTCGGTCTTGAAATTTCACCCTAGCAATCATTGATACTCATATTGTATTCATTCAATACCTGATAGACATTTCAGGAAATGAAAATGGATTAAGTTGTTTTATATGGATATCTGCACTCCTTACAATACGAGGACCTCTTTTTCAGAGCTAGATTAATTAGTGTTAAACACATGTTGAGGAAATAATTGTAGTAAGAATAAACTCTTTCTTCCTAAGAAACGAAGAATCCGACCTCTTATTCAATTCTAAATAACTAACTATCTAACCTTGACACGGGCCACAGAAGTAATGTAAATCTTCAAGAGTATCCAACAGTCTCACATAAAAATACAGAGAGCCTGATTGAAAAATAAAAATAGCAATCTTCAGGAAATCAAAACTTATGCGAGATCTTTCACAAGAGTAATCTATATTCACAAAAAACACTAAACAGAATACTACACTAAATATGATAGAGATAATGATTGTAATTCTGTTACTATCGCTTATTGCTCTCAAGATAATCCACTTCAAACAAAAAAAAAATATAAAAAAAAACTTGTATCAAATTAAAAAAATAGAATTGTTTTTACTTTTTAGTTGGGAAAAACATCGGATGACCGATGTCTAGGTAAAACCATCGATAAGTGAAAAACATCGAACAGTAAACATCAATGTTAAAAAAATCGATGTTTGATGTTGAAACATCGATGTTTATAAA
The DNA here is from genome assembly GCF_014356525.2 of Nilaparvata lugens. Classification (NCBI taxonomy): domain Eukaryota; kingdom Metazoa; phylum Arthropoda; class Insecta; order Hemiptera; family Delphacidae; genus Nilaparvata; species Nilaparvata lugens. The sequence continues at coordinate 45,559,234 of NC_052505.1, read as the reverse complement.
CATCGATGTATCAATACCCATCCCTAGTCGTCACTGGTTTGAGGTGTGGCTTTGCTCTGTACTTGTTAGCTTCTCTCTAAAAAATGATGGCTGGCTATGGTGTTCTAATTTGGTGCTCTCTGAATATTTTTCTGTTTAATTGAAATTTATAATGTTTTAATTTGAGATTTGAACAGTTTTATGGTGTTCTAAGTTTGTATAATTTGATTTGTGTGTCTACAAGCCTATAGCCATTGTTTTCAACTATATAAATGGATAAGTATTTTAGCTTGTAATGATGCTAGATGTTTAAGTGTGTAAGGTTTTGTTTTGTGGATTTGTGTTGTATATTGCCAAAATTCTTATGAAGATTATAAGTTGTTTTGCTCTGAAAACTGGATTTCTTATTCATAAGCAATAGATCCATTCATAATTTATCAAGAATCTACCATTTTGGAGCCGATAACTTCCTTTAGGTTAATAGATGAGAAATGCTATCCAACCTATTTAGGTTAAATTGGTAGCACGGCACTATTTATAGACTCTAACAACTGACACGAGTCTCCTTCCTGGGAAACTAACAGAGGATCCACATCATCCTTGAAAAATGGACTTTGTAACCTCCTTCACGTGCATGAGGTAGGTAGGTAGAACACATAGTCGAGGTATTTTATCTGTAGAACAGCTGTTTTGACGACTTTTAAAAAAATCATCGAATTTCACAATTTACACAAAGGAAAATGTACTCTGAAAACAATAATTACATACCATACAATAGTATGATCGTAGTTTTAAGTATGCAGCCGCCAATCATGTTATTCCATGTTAATCGGAGAAGATTCCTGTGATTTTGTCATGTACATATTAATATAAAATTAACTTACATCTCCATTCGGCCAATTGATGACTCCAAATCCATGCCGCTTTCCATCTTGCCAATGTCCATGGAAAACGGCGCCCGAAGGATAGACCCTGGTGCCGAGGCCATGGCACACATCCCTCCTCCACGTGGTGTCACAGTAGCCGCGCGTCGGCTCTGAGTCCTGCAGCAGGAGTCCTGGTCCATACCTCACTCCATTGGCCCAACTGCCGGCGAATGCCAACCGTCCTGGCACAACCAGCAGGCCGTTCCCCTGTCGATATCCTTTCACCAATTCACCTTTGTACCACGACTGCGTAGGCCACGTCACCACTCCATTGCCAGTTATGTGACCAGTGTCGAAACTACCCTGCAAAACCAGTTTTCACACAAATCACACTCTTATAAATTAAAAGACTCCACTATTATTCTTCAATTAAACTTTTCATTACGAACTGCTTTTTAATTATCACTTTTAGTTTTCAATACTTAAATTACGATATAGCAGTTTGATTTTTATGATTAAAAGCTATTAGCTCTTAATAGTGAGTGGAAACTACATGTGAGTAGAAGCTAATAGCTTTTAAGGATGAAAATTGGACTCTTATGTCATAATTTAAGTATTGAAACGTGAACTAAACTATTCTCTGAATAAAACAAGTTGAGTCTTGAGCAAAATATCCGTGTTGCCAAATTGTGCAAAATTTCAATGCAAGCCGATATGACAGGATATATTCAAAATGACAACTCTGCATCGAATGTTATGTCAGATTGAATACATCCAGTTATGATATGGGCTGCTTGCATGAAACGATTAAACTTGTTTTATTCAGTGTAGCCTACAATGACACAGCCTGATAAAACATGCCAAGAAACGATCAACCATTCAACAGAAATATGAATAGTCGTCAATTGAGGTTAAGTGGTAGAGAGGACTTGAAATTCCTAATTCCGCCAAATAAAGAATATTTTTATTTTCACTGATCAAATCTGAGGTGGAAAGATACAAAAGCGCCACCGATGAGCCAAGAACGTTCTCAATTATTCAGCAAATAATTTGACGTTAATCAAATCTATCCTGAAAACAATTGTTAGATCATTTTAGATGCCCTGAAATTGTTGAAAAGTACGACCGAAACTCTACACCAGACCTCAGCCAGCCATACAAATAATATTAGGCCTAGGATTTATCATTCAAGTTGCGCAATCAAAATTGGCCATGTAGACTATTCATTTCAAATTTAAGTACGGTACCTACATTATTCATTGTTTCTGAATCTCTCATAGACACATTTATTTCAACTGTACGGTAAGCATTTTTATCAATAGAATTACTTTGTTTAATTTGAAAATGCTTCAAGAATGCTACAAGTTAAACTGTTTGTTCTGTAGATTGATGCAGAGAAAAATGCTGTATGCTCTACAAACAACGTAAATGGAAGACAATATGAAGCTATGTACATTGAAAATATTGAAAACTATAACGCTATGGAGAGATTTGCTATTTGCCTTATAAAATCAGCACCTGCGTGACATTGGTTTGCTATCCTTTTCTATAATTGGACAAACATAGCTATATCCTTTTCAAAACTCGCACTGTCGCCAAATCGTTTGTAAGTTATGTATAAATATAATGAACTACTGGAATATTTTATCTCCATTGCAAAATTGTATCATTAAATCATGTATATATTTAATCAGATATATTTTCTTGGTGAATATAGCATATCAAAGATATAATATTGTTCATTATATAAATAAAAATCGAGCCTCAAATTTTGACATTCAATAACTTTTTTATGTGTACACCGAATTTGATTATTATTATTTTTTTTAGTTGTGTTTGTTATGTTCAGGAGCAGGTTTATGGCCTATCAAATTAATGATCCGACTTCAGGACTCTTTCCTACGGTCCTTCAAAGTTTACATGTATTCCTTATGGAAGAAGATTTGTAAGCTGGCCACGCACAAAAATAAAAATCAGCTGTTATAATCATTGCGTCATCCAACAGCCGTCGGTAGATCTGTTTTTCTATTTTCTTTCTACTGATTCACAAAATTCGAATTCTAATAATAATGCTGCAGTACGAACGAAGTCCAAACTTGGGTCGTAGAGCTCGAAATGCTGTAGATTTAGAATATGCACGGGAAAATCAGCAGCAAGGAGATATACCATTAAATTTCACAGCAAGCTGCATTCAACTATATCTAAAAACACAAACTGCTGCACAAGTAACTAAGCACATAGGAAGTCCATATTGAGATATACTGAGATAGTTGGATAATTTTCATAAAAATTTAATGCATCAGATTTAGCTAAGGCTAAGCACACCTGTAGAGGCGAGGCTTGGCGATACAAAATGTTGATCTTATGGAGATTGCCTTATCACACCGTTCCACGCCATGCCCGATTCAGTGTGTATGAGTTCTTCCATTCAAACCAATAAGAAATAAGCACCAGGATACAAAATGCCGCATCGCGCCTCCTCAGGTGAGCATCCAGCTAAAGTTTGTCATGAGATGCATTAACTATTTGGCGGTACGAAGTTCGCCGGGCCAGCTAGTTAACAATAATCAACAATTATTAATAAATTACAGATATAGCGGGATATGACTTGAATCACAGCTATCTACTATAGAAGGCAGTGGAAAAAGAAACTTGGCAATTATATGTTTTCTATTAGGCATATTCTATGATATAAATGTAAGGCTCTAATGCAAATTTATATTTTAGCTAGAAAAAATTAAGGGCCGTTTGCACAGTGGAAGCATGAACTGAATTCAATCAGCTGTTGGCTTAAACACAAAATGAATCACATTATAACAAATGATACTAGATATAGATTTAATCCAGTTTAAGATGAAATTGAGTTTAAACTGGCACTATGCAAACGGCACTTAGAATACAAAATGTTAAGCTACTGTACCTTATATGAAGTTCCATCGAGCCAAATAAACTCTCCCTCGCCGTGCATCACATGCCTGGACACTCGACCTTTGTACACATTCCCATTGCGAAATTCAATCTTCGCTATTTGATCGTCCTTGTACCTTTTCCAGTCATCAATTGGTTGATTCATATCTCCATTTGCTTCAGTGATCCAAGTTCTACATTTTTTGAAGTTAAGCCTACATTAATTTCTAGTTGTTTTGGGAAAAATGAATAGCACATTTTTAAACATAAATATTTATAAATTATGTTACACTTCAACAATATTGTAATTTAGGCATATATGAGTGGATAAAAACAAAATATCAAAACTACAGTATGAAGCTGGACTGATAGCTTAAGTGCAGCATGCACTTGATTAATCATTGAGGAGATAAAATTGCAAGTGAAGATGGCAATACAATCGGTTGAGCAATCAGAGCTACTTGAACTACAGTGGACATAATTAGGCCTATAGCTGATATAATAAGTGATTATAAGTGGTGGTAAGCCTCTAACTTAATGTGTTTGATTAATATAATATAGCTACCTCTATCTCGAGGTACATCTACCTCGGAAGTGGAGGTAGAGGTAGGAGGTTGAGATACAGATAACTATGTAACAAAAGTTCATGGTCGCCCGCTTGAGGCGAGGAGGTCGAGATGAGCCTCGCGGTAAACCACTATTTCGACCTCCTCCCCTCCTAGGATGCGAGTAAATTTATTTTTCTCATAAGGAAAGCATTTATTTTGGGAAAGCATCTTTATATTAAATTATATGATAACTGTAGGCTATCTAACACTACATCCGTCTCCCGTCTACTTTTACAGGGTAAATCTAATCTAATTGATTTGAAAATAGTTTCAATTAATTGACTCTGACAAAAAATAAGCTACTGGAAATCTTACAGCTCTGGAATCATCGATTCAACTGAGAAGTGTCTATTCCTCAGTTCTTGTTCAACTAATGAACTCATCTTCACATCCAAATATTTTTGAAGAATTTCTTGCTTTGTTGATTGTTCGGTAACAGAATCATTCTTTTCCCATTTTTCGTCGTTGACTTTGGCATCACTTAATGGCACGAATTCTGTACTAATTTTTTCTGATCCTTTGTTGGGTGGGTTGGCTTTCAATTTTTCAACACAAGGATAGCCTTCCCAACTAGGAGTGAAATTAAAATGAGAATACAAGGAGATTATTTGAATAATTTGAACCTGATTGAAAATATTGACGTATTAGTATTAGTTTACTAGATTCAATTTGAAAGTAATAATTATACAAACCATTGTAGGCTATTTTTAAAACATAAGAACTCTACATGTATAACATAGAAACATAAACCATGGTCTGATACAATTTTTTCTTGTACAAAGAGAAACGAATAATACTTTTTTTGTGTAGTTGAGAAGTTGATATTGTAAAGCGTGTTTACTTTATAAAACTCACCTTTTCACTACAGATTCAAACATTTTTACGATGAATAAAGATATTAGATCATCTCTAAGTGACGGATGTCTAAACAGGTTGATTAGCTTCTTTTCACACTCAAGTTCTTCATCGGTTTTGTTTCCTGCAGTATCCTTGTTCTCATCCATGTTATAAATTAATTGACGCTGTTTATACTGTTTTAAGTATCTTGGTTATTTTTTAGTTTAGGAGTATTGCGTGATAGGAGTATTATTCTATGCAGATCCAAGCTGTCCACCTGACACGATAACAGCTGACAAAATAAAACATCAGGGACTATTTTGCTGAACTAGTAAACTAGTAAAAAATCTGGTGTGGCGCACTCACACAACTTTCCTTGCCGTAATGAAAATTTTGGAAATATATTAAATTAAAATTGATCAGCTGACGAGATCAATTCTGCTATCTCTTCTAGTGAATGATGTAATAGACCTCTCTCATTAAGTTTGCATTTGAATAATCACATTTTCTCAAATTTTGAGCTTAAAGATGATAGAGCTTATCAATGACTATTTTAGGTATAAATTTAAACAAAATCGTTGGAGCCGTTTTTGAGAAAATCGCGAAAAACCATGTTTTTGACATCATTTTTGCCATCTTAAATTGCACTAGATCGAAATTGTTCGTGTCGGATCCTTATAGTGTGATGACCTTAAGATTCAAAATTCAAGTCATTCCGTTAATTGGGAGATGAGATATTGTCTACACAGACATACATACTGTAACATATTTAATTTGGTTAGATAAATAAAAATCCCTAGTTGAAAGATTTATAGGTCTAAGTGAAGTAATAGGCTAATATCGCCAAAGATGATAACGTTAAAGATTAGATAATATCAGACATCCTGGCTAAATTGTACAACAGCCGAAGGGGAATGGAAATAATTTCTGCTACTATATAATATTATATAAAATATTGAAAATTTGAGGTTAGGCATAAAACATTTACTGATCGGCGACCTAACGATCGACCGAGCCATACAACGTAGAATCTGACCAAACACCTTGGCAGAAATTTATTGTGGCAAAACAGTATGCAATTTGAGGAACTAAAAGTCTCACGTGGCTAATTATTGTAATATACGAAACAACTAATAATCTATAAAAAATTACTTGGCATGTAAAAAGCATATTTAAAAACCCCAACAAAAATAATTAAATGTATTAAGGAAGTAGGAGGTTACTGGGCGCATGAATACTGTAATAATTTGCATGCACCAATCAAATAGTGGCAATTGATAGGCAGCAATAGTGAGCCGGTTCAAAAATATTTGTATATATTTCTACAAATAATAAGAATTTGTGAAAAATTGTTGTATAGTTTATGTTTTGGATATGGCCCGAAGGCAAAGAAATTATTAAATATGTAACATAAGTAATAATTTAATATTTTGGTACGGTCTATTTGAGCCTTGAATGGCGGAGGAATAGAATATTCAAATTTTATGTAAATTTAGAAATCGGAAATGAAAATTGTAAAAATGAGAAACGAGAACCACACTCGCCTGCCAACTACCACCATGAGAGGTCACCAAAAATTATAGAGCGTAATACCTTACTGTACCTTGTAATAATTTAAAGTTAAATTGAATTACTAAATTTCTCATAAGACTTTGTGATGCTCATATAAAGCAAAAGTCATTTTTAAATAATTTTTTAACCCCTTGGAAGAGACGACTCCGGCTACAATAATCCAGGACCACCAGGAGTTGGATCGACATCAGCAGCTCATAAGAAAATTCCGGCACGTGAGTGAAAAATATTGAAATAGTGATAGGGCGCCCTCAGTGCTTCGAAATTAAATAAGAATCAAAGCTAGCTCATCGAAAGGGTTTCTTATAAATTAAGAATTTGGTAAAAGTACTTGCGCAAGTAAAGATAGTATAAAAGGTATTTTATTAGATAGTAACGAATCAATCCACATATCAGAAGATCTATCAATCAAAGAAGTCTAAGATCTAGGCTGTTAATACAATATTCATATGATCATTAATTTCTGCAATATAATTTGTGATAATTTAATGTAGCTCTGATTCACTAGATGAATTGCTCTATTTATTCCTTCAGGTGCCGAATCTTGCACCCTGAGATAAACAATATATTTATTACAAAGAAATCTATTAGAAACTATAGAATTTAATATATATAATGGGATTACTAGTTTGTCAATTTGTCATGCTGATTTTAAGAATTTATTCTAAATAGAATTGTCCAAGTCGACAAGTATTAGCAAGCTGATATCACAGCTACATGCAAATAACTGCATATGATCATAAAAATGAAAGCACATGATAGCGTTTCGTGCTATAAACTTAAAAAATAGTATTAGCCTGTGATATTTTATTGATTTCGATTATTGTTTTGTCTTATATTATATATTTCTGTCGCTCTATATATTTTTGCTCTGATTTACTTTTGAGATATTTGTTAATATATGTATCAAATTGTTTATGGTGTACGATTTATTTTTATTCCTCAATACTATATAGGATAAGTATTATATATATATATATATGTTTTAATAAATTATCAGTATTATTGTGGAAGCTCATATCTGGGCTTATAAAGATTTTTATGAGACTGTATCCTATTAAAAACCACGACCTGATTCTTATAATTATTAAAATATTTCATGCTCTACCGATTGATGCCAAGCAGGAGGCTAATCGTTATTTAATTATAAAAAATAACGTGACAATACATACACTCATACACATATACAGACCAATACCCAAAACCCACTTTTTTGGACATTGAAACGTATAGAAATTTAGAAAATGAGGTACCTTACTTTTATTTGGAAAGCAATAATTTCCTTACTAATGGTAATAGAACAAGGAAAGTAATAATAGATTTGTCAGTCTTACGGGAAAACTGACGCTTATTATAGACTGTAATAAATAGTCTATATAAGTTAAGACATGGCCCTACATCCAAAAAATTACAGTGTTGCCAAATCGTGTAAAATTGCAACTTTCTCAAATTTCTAATTTAACCTCAGAATTGGATATAGAATATCATGCCCGATATCCCAGTAATAGTGAAAAGGAAATTTAATTTTTTGATGAAATTGTAAACATCGCGAAAATAATTTATCTTTTGAATATCACTTTCCTCAAAATGATGGGATCTCGTAATAAGTGAAAATTTCATATCAAAATAACTTGACGAATGTCTTCTTTCTATTGGTGTTTGATTTTTATCCGATTTAGTTATTTTTTAATTAATGATTATGTTTGTCAATGTCAAGACATTTCGAGCAGAAGACATGGAATTTTCGAAATGCTAGGAACTTTTTTGTTTCAAAAGATAAGTGAGTGGTAAAAGCGAGAAAGTTTTTGAGAAATAATTGGAACTATTTTTCCAATTGGAAAAAGTAGTCGGAAGAACGTTTTTTGACATCTCAGGAGTTTCAAAATCAAAGATAGCGGCAGAATGGTGTGCCACCATATGCTATCAATAGCTGAGTTAGCGAGTTATTACTTTTGACTTACTGAAGGCCAAAGACGTTGTCCGTCTGTTTGTATGTTCTACAATAACTTAAAAAAAGAATCGATCAATCAGCTTCGAATTTTGAACACGTATTCTTCAAACCTTTTTTTCGTTGGAAAAATCGAGTTCGTTGGACAACAAAATTGACTCACTTATTCGTCCTTTTTCAGGTTAAAAAAATAACATTGAAAGGGCATAAGAGAAAAATTTGAACAAAATGATACTTATAAAAAAGTGACACTTATACAAATATACTTTGATATTTATAAAAAAATATCCTTTCATCCTTCAACCCTGGAACTTTTTCACCATTAATGGGATATCAGGGATGATATTCTATATCCAATTCTGAGGTTAAATTAGACATTTGAGGATGTTGCAATTTTACACGATTTGGCAGCCCTGTAATTTCTTCAGATGTAGGGCCAAGTCTCAACTTATTTTATACAGACTATAAGTTGATATTACGCATTCGGTAGGAATTGGAGAGGGAAGCCGAGGCCAGCACGTCTCGTGTCTGATGTTGCAATTTATGTTTGTTAATTGTTCAGTTGCCATCATAGTCCAGTCAAATGGTCGTTTTTCAGGAAACAGCCCCGAAAGAATTTTTTCTCGACGGTTCTATATGAATTTTGGGGCGCTGAATTCGAATCTGAAATTTGCTGACACGCCAGAGGGCGGCTTCAGCCCCAAAACCCCCCAAAATTTCGATTTTTTTCAATTTTCCCATTTTATCTCGCGAACCTCGAGTTTCTCAAGAAAAATCATTCCCGACAAAATTGAAGAGAATAAGATTTCCAATAAATTGAGTGGTCGCGCAGGATTCAGGAACCATTTTAGGTTCCGGAGCTACGAATTTTCAAAAAAGGGGTATTTTTCAAGGGGTTTTCAAAATTATGCAAACCTACCACTTCTACCCTAGCCTATACAACTTGGATATTTTTCTAGTATATATAAAAAACCACACATCAAGTGAAAGAACAATTCATTATGAACAGGATTCCTTAGGAATTTTGGGGGTTTTTGGGGGTGAAGCCGCCCTCTGGCGTGTCAGCAAATTTCAGATTCGAATTCAGCGCCCCAAAATACATATAGAACCGTCGAGAAAAATTCTTTCGGGGCTGTTTCCTGAAAAACGACCATTTGACTGGACTATTCCAGTAAAACATGCTCTGCAATACAATGTAATCTGTATTTTGTATGGAATAAAGAATATTTGAATTTGAATTTGAATCATGCCCATGTGAAACATAGAACATCGTGTTTTTGTGTATGTCAGATTTATGAGGAGTGGTGAATCAGTTTCGGAAGTACAACGCCTCTTTCGTCGAAGTTTTAACGTTCCTCGGCATGGAGACATTGCAAGACGATAATGCCATCTTGTTAGGAAGCGCCGCATTATAATAGTATTGATTGTAGGTTCGGATCACTATAATGATCCGGATCAATTGATCTCGTTCACTGCCACAAGCCAATCAGAAGACCAGGATTGGAACTTCCCAAGGTCACGTGACGTGTCTAGTATTTGCGTCATGTAAAAAGCATTGGTTAGATAGGCGTTTGATTACAAGTTTCCATTCTGTACCTATTCTGTGATACAACCTCATGGAACACCAAGATTCCTGTAGTATGCAAAGAAATTGTGGCATTTTCAGAACAAATCACAGCTTATTTCAACCAACAGTGCTCAGCAACAGTGAAATGTTCAAAAAACTCAATACTAACTTTATTGAAGTATCAAGTTTTATTCATCATACCTTATACCAAGCAATCATATCTATGCTATGCATAAAATAAATAGAAAGCATTAACAAATGATAGAAAGTTATTAATGTCCATCCTGGAGTAACGAAAATAAAACTCACTTATAAAGAAATTGTCCGCAATTGGTCAACAAAAAATAAATGCAACGTCCAAACTGGAGGTAGGCCTACTGCACAAACATATAGCAGTGGAGTATACGGAATGTAAACTCAATTGTTCAAATCATTTTAGCAGTTCTTCTCAACACAAAAACGGCTGCATCGAGACCACCCAAATTGATACCGATTCTATGTGGATTGGTCCAGTACTGAGAAAAGTTCGACAAAACCTGAAACAATGAATATTCTCTTGAGCGATACTGCCTTCAATGTCCAGCCATGTTCCTAGGTGTGAGTAGTTTTGTCTGTATTAGAGAATTTCGGATGTTTCATGGAACAGGCCCCTGAAATGTATAATCAAATGGTTCTGCAAGGGTTAATTAAAAACTGGACCAACAGAAAACTTGACCTACTGATATCTTGAAGAATTTAAATAGGCCTATAACCATCCTCGGTTAATTTAAAATCAATATGCACATTTCAAGTTAATTAGTCCAGTAGTTCAGACGTGATGATGCGTGTACGAGTCGTCATTCATAAATTTCCTATCCCGTAAGTGTATAAGCCAATTCTTTCCTTTATTAAATTATAGAAAATGCACACTATTGTTCTTACTATTCACTATTATATCTTACAATTTAATACATGCAATTATAGTGTACTCGTTATACTAAGTGAAAAGCACTTGGTATTGTAATATATTATTTTAAATAAAATCTTCTCCGCTATGGAAAAGCATATTATTTATATTACGATATTATCTATACTACATTAGGAATTGTTACTCACTTTATCATACTTATTGAAATTAATTAACTAATGAAAATACAGTACTCGAAATTGCGCAGAAGTTGATAGATTATTCATGCCATAACATTTATGTCAAATCGATTCAAACTAAGTCATTTTCAAGTACATCAGTATACTACAGTCCTACACTTGAAAAGCTGTAGAATTCAATTAGGAGTAGGCTAATCTAATAGTTATCGAACGTTTAAAAATCGACAGTCAATTAAATATGTAAGCCATTTACAGAAATGTTTTTGGAAGACTTGAAAAGGCAATGATATTCATTAAAAAAAAATATTCTACAAGACTCAATGAAAATCGTAAGTGAAGCAAAATCGTCAGTAGCCTATATTATTGTTTACCTTAGTAAATGCTTTGCGGTCATGAGTCATCAAAACTGCTCGGCCACTTTCCAGCCTGACAACTCTTGTCAACTCATTGAGCACTCTTCTGTACAGAGGCACATTGTCTATTTTTCTGCCACTTCTTTTTCCAAATGGCTGGAAGGAGAAAACAAAAATCAATCAACATAAATGAGAAAAGACCATCTACAGTGATAAATTCTGAGTACTAATGATTCATTCATAGTTTAAGAATATTATATTGAAAGAATAAAAAGATTTTTTTTAATTATCCTCATATATCCATATCCTGTGGCAGTACATTACACAGACATTCCTTTCTTTTGTATTGAATATAATTGTGATTATTATACTTTACTATAACTATACTTTACTTTACTTCATTATACTTTAAATATGTAATTTAATTTTTATAATTTTACAATTAACTCTACATTTTTTCTATTTCATAATATTTTTATTGAAAACTATTGTATTATATTGAAAATTATTTTTTCTACAACTGCGCATAAAGAAAGAATTTACATACTCAATTCTCCTCGTAAAACAGCTTATTTCTGAGGAGAATCTACTTTTTCGCTCGCTAACCATCTGCACATGCGCAGTAAATTTTCTTTACGCTCGCTAATCATTCGCGCATGCGCAGAAGAGTTTCTTTACGCTCGCTAATCAGCTGATGATAAGCAGCTCGCCAAAAGACAAACCACTCTCGGACAGGTCTTAAACTAAAAATTCGGTAATTGTACCGATTATACAGCCATTATGGATATCAGTGTAGACGATTTATTATAAACTCTGCCAGATATAAGTGATTTAACAGGTTTGTGCAGTTGTAGAAAAATGTTTGTATGTAATTCGCGCGTAATGCTTCTTTATCGCTCTTGCAAAATTATCACGCTCTGCTTCGCGTCGCGTGATAACTGTTTTGTGCGAGCGATAAAGTCGCGCATTACGCTCTTAATACATAAATAGCTATTATCGTGTGAAGGAGGCAAAATGGGTTTTGTCCATGTTGTCTCCATTAATAAATAAATAAATAGGCTACTTTACCACCCTATTACCTTAGATTAATATCACGGTAAGGGAACAAAATATACGTTGTTTAGATGTACTGAAAAAAATGTTTTTCTTTGAAAAAAATTATAATTATGGATGGTTGATAATTTATTCTAAGTTGGTGAAAGAACACTTTTGAACACTTAATGTAATATTATTTTCTCAATAATTATTGGCACTAGCTGTAATCACTATTACATTTTACATTCTCTTATCATTATTCTTCATGTGACTCCAATTATTCTCAATGTGACTCCAATTATTCTCAATGATATTAGTCTATTATGTTTGAAAAATAAATCCCATGCCAAAACAGCTTCAATTTAAAATACATATAATGAACAAAGATCCAAATAATTTGTCTTAATGATATAAACTTGAAATAAGAAACGTATGTTTTTATGGAATATAATTAGAATATGTACCAGATCTGTAGTGAATATATCGACTGAAGCGCTTCTAAGAGGAAGCCTAGCAGCGTCCCATTGGAAAACGTCGAGTGGCAACGGCTTATTGTACACACTTTCCAGACTGGTCAAATTGCACAGCGTTCTATTCACTGCCTTCTCATGGTTATCGCCGCAAATGTTGAACACATAAGGGAAAGCCAGACTACACTGCAACAACATAGGTATGAAGAATAAATATATCATTGAATAAAACTCAAATTTATTTGGTAACTAGTAGGTAACCCGTGCTTCGCAAGGGTCTATTTTAAAACTTTGCAAAATGAAAACTGGACGTAATAAAAAATTCGTAAATTGAAAATAGGCCTATAACCATCCTCGGTTAATGAAGAATCTTTATGCAACATTTCAAATCAATCAGTCTAGTAGTTCAGACGTGATGATGTGTCAAACATAATTTTCCTACATCACGTAAGTGTATGAGCCAGCTCTTTCCATTATTATAGCAAAGATGATGGATGATTTATCAGTATCTTTGAATGAGAATAACTTTTGAACGGTTTGAGAAATCGGTGCGGTTTTGATGCGACAGAAAACCAGTTATTGTTATTCGAATAGGATCCCCAATCATACCTATCATCTAATGTCCCTTTTAAAAGAAATGTTCAGCTGCTTCTATACAACAACTGGAAGCATGAAAAATAGAAAAATTTACGTAATGAAATCTTGAAGAACTAAAAATAGGCATATAACCATCCACGGTTAATTAAGAATCTATATGCAAAATTTCAAATTAATCAGTTGAGTATATTTCAGACGTGATGATGCGTCAAACATAATTCCCTATTGAAAACACAAATTTGAAGATGTCAACCACTTTTTATTATTAAAATATATACAGAACCAGGTTTCGTGGCTTTACCAGCCACTCAGTTGTAAACAACTACTTAGTTGTAAACAAACAGTTGAAGTTGTGGCTGGTAAAGCCACGAAACCTGGTTCTGTATATATTATAATAATTTATAATAACAAAAAGTGGTTGACAATTTCAAATTTGTGTTTTCATTATGGAAAAGTACCACAACGTCACTCACAACACAACTGTAAGGTTAATTCCCTATTCCTTACGTGTATAAGCCAGTTCTTTCCTTTATAATAGTATAGAAAACTGAAGAAGACATAATACTTGAAATAAATTATTTCTTATTTTATTGTGATCTATTCATGTTTTTCTTATGAAATTCAATGATAGACCTACAGCATGAAGACTATATCCATTTCATTTGTACTGGTGGCTAAATTTTACATTAAAAATAATTATTTGATAAAATCCAAGTTCAATTGTAATGAAAACAAATTCCTTCAAAAGATAATTGATGATAGTACGTTTTCAACAAATTGAGAACAAAAAAATTGGGAATATTCGGGATTCGAACCGAGGAACCATGGCTCCGTAGGCGAGCGTTTTACCATTACGCTACACGGCCGTTCGAAAATGATAGTCTTGTAACAGCATTATAACCTCCTCATAAAAAACACACTTCTGGGCTACAACAATGTATCCTATGGAACTCCATGTACGGTAGCATAGATGAAATTTGAACATTAATTCTGAAAAATCAAGATGAAAATTGAAATTTGGACTTCCAGGTGCACGAAATTGATATTTTTAGAATCTATGTGCAAAATTTGGAGATCTAAATCATTCCCGTTTCTCCGGTATGCAATCCACAAGTTGACATGTTTTGATGCAAACAGTCAAACACATGAACAAACGAACAAACACAATCCTACTCTCGCTTACTATATAGATTATAATAACAAATCCACAAATATTTACACTACTTCAATAGGTGCTATATCATTACATAATATGTCAACAAATGTGCAGCCTCGGTTTATTTTTATGGAAATAAAAATAATTTTAGACAGTAAATTTATTGATTCAGAGGGGAAAGAATGAATTGAAAGAGGTGTAATACAATATACATTTGGGAAAAGAGGAATGAACATCTTTTAAATAATATAATTCATCTTGAGTTTTTATAAAAATATGAATAAGATTAACAGGGTAAACAGCAACAACAGCACAACAGGGTAAACAGCTAGATGGAAATTCGATGAGCGCTACTATTTAAAAATTATTTGTCAGCCCGGGAATGACAAGTATTCCTTGTCGAGAACTTTTCCTTAGTAGCAAGATACTCACACTGCCGTCACTGTATGTATATAGAGATCTGTGCATACACTCACAAAAACCTACCAAACTTCACCCGCAATAATGAAATCCACAGTCTCAATATAAGGCACTCAGCCTCCCTATCAGTGGCTGCTCATGGAACCGCCGGGAATGACAAGTAATCCCGGGCTGACAAATAATTTTTGAATAGAAGCGCTCATCGAATTTCCATCTAGCTGTTTACCCTGTTGTCAATATTTGCAGTAGCAGAAGTCTTCGGGGTGAATTACAGCATATAATTTGGATTTTCGTTCAATAATAATACTAATCAATTCATTAGCATTTGAATGATTGCAATATCTCATTAATTTACATATGTAAACTATCAGGAGCAAAATTACATTACAGTATTAAAATGCTAACTTAGATAGGAATAGACTTTCCTTATATTCATTTCCACTTTCTAATTAATCAAGTGTAAGCAATGGGGAAGGATCGAACAACTTTACCAATATTCAAGATATCTATTTGTATATAATTTGTGTCAAAGTATGATATCTATTTGAACTGTAAATTTTCGTAATTATTATAAGAAGATTTTACATAGCCTCATTCAGACTATTCTATTATAAAAATTAGGGAGAGAAACAGTTTTGGGTTCAACCTGTTGATTCTATTCCAGTCATTTTTATTTTTGATGTTGTAATTGTGTAAATTGTGTTTTTGTGCTTACTTCAAAAGGAATAGAGCCGCCTCCACAGAGAGGATCGACGACCAAATCACCGGGCTGAGGCCGAGCCAAGCGCAGCAGATTGTAGCAGAGGGTGGCGCGAAGGGTGGTCGGGCCAAAGTGAGTGATGTTCCTCTTGTGCATCGACTCTCTAGTCAGCGCCAATCCAATGTAGACCTCCTCTGTTGGCATGCAAACATTGTAATATTAGTGAATCATTGGAATAGAAACATTGCAACCAATTTCACAAATAATGTAATAATAGTAAATCATTGAAATAGAAAATTTATGATTGATTTTATGAGTATTTAATAGATATATTTAATGGAAGGTTGTGATCGATGTGCTAAAATCAAACTACAGTAATTCCAATTACACATGCATTACAGAATGTATTAATGCTTATCAGTAATGTCACACATACAAACGTTCATTCAAGTGAATCTATCACTTTCGGTAAGATAAACTTGAAAATGTGTAAAAGCGAAACCAGAAAAACAAAGTGGAGCTAGAAAAATTACCTAGAAGAAAAAACCCTTTCTATTAAGCCAGAGGACTGGGAAACATCAACTGTTAACCCATTTCAACAATCAACAATGTCTCAACTCTAGCACTCATTTGAATTGTTCTATATTTAAAACTTCTTGCAAAACCAACTCCAATTGAAGCAACCAACCCCTACAAATAAATGAAATGTGGATAGCCTTAACTACTTCTAAAGAAATGGAAACCAAGTGGAATTGAATGGATATGAATAACGGCTAATGCTCCGCTGCACAAGGATGTGTTAAATTTTCCAGCAAATGGGCACCACTATAGGATTTTCTCTTTTCAACTATTTAGCTCCTACTGTTTCGCTTTTACCCCTTGGGAATGTTTCAAGTACTCACTGTCACAAATGTTCAAGACAACTTCCAAGTCGTAATACTTAAGATCAACCAGCCACATGTAATTGTCATGCAACTGGCCTCCAAAGTCTCTAGCCGCCTCCATCGATGAGAACGAGTGTTTGCCAACTCTGTTGCAAGTTGCTCTGAACTTCAAGACATTTAACTCATTGTCCCGCAAATACTGGTCCAACTCATCTTTGTTCTGAGGCAGTTCTTCACTGATCTTCATCTTATCTATATCAATCTCCTCACTATCTTTCTTCAATCCATCGGCAGACTCCGAATCTTCAACTTTCGTGTCACCTCCACCTCCTTTCTTGCTCGCCTTTTCTTTTAAAATTGTATTCACTGCTAATGCCTTCTGACTCTGCTCGCTTGTTGGGAAACAGATGCCATTGTAAGCCATCATACGTTCCGCCCAAAGTAGAATGTCTTGTTTGAAATTATATCTGTTGACTATGTCCTTGACTGTTGACAAATCTGCATCCTGCGAAAACAAACAAAAAATGGGCGGATTTGGGTAAATTTATTACGTTGAACAGAAATTTAATTTTACTCTTCTACACTGTACACTTTACAATTTTACGAAAATGGTCGTTGAACGTAAGGACCTCGACCAGTATGATGATGAGATCAACATTTTATTTTACTATCCCTCTCTGTCATCAGTCAAAGCACATAGCTGTATCCTCTTCTAACTCCGTAAAGTTGCCAAATCGTTCGAAGATAATGTAGGAAAGTGAACTATAAAAATATTTAATATCAAGTAAAATATGGAAATTTATTATGAAATCGAATAAATTTATCATTTTGAACAAGAATCAACAGTTAATATTATTATCAGATACAGGTACCGGGATGACTTGGATCATGGTTATTTACTATTGAAGGTGATGTAAATGTGAAACTTTGCAACTATGCATTTCTATCATTTCCACCGACTCTAGAACGTGAATGTGAGATGATTTGTCTGTATAAGTTTTCCCTAAATTGTTTATTCCTAATGTTGATTATAGTGAGTGAATTAATGAAGTTTGAATCATTATTATTTACTGTTGTCAATGATAGGTTTTCTGTATTGTTAGATTTTACCTGATATATTTTAAAGGAAAACAATTCGCTAAATTATTTTTTCGTCATCATAGGGTCAACAATTTTGACCACTCGTACAGAAATGTGTATGACTATATAAATATTCTGACTGCCTAGTTTACAATGTTTTGTATTGTTGACTGTAATTATAAATTGAATTTGAATTTGAACGTAAGAACACTGGATATTGTTGAAAAATATACGTAACATATTTTATGAGTGGGAACTCAAAGTCTATCTTGAATATATATATATTATATTTAGAATGCATGACAATTATTGAACATCAGTACAAAACTATTTTTAAAAAACACTTTTTCCATGCAAAATATCTTACCTTGTCTTTTCCATCGAACTCAATATTTTCGGCGTTTATAATTTGATATAGATTATCAACTGATCGCATTTTTCGTAACTGCAAAAACAAAATAAATGTGTTATTTGTAAAGTTACCGAATTAATAGTTACTGACTTATAGACTGTCATAATATTCAGTCTCCTGAAGATTGGCGCACAGTGCTCCAGCCGATTAGACCAGGTGATGATCCGAATAACCTTCTTTTGTAGGAGCAGAATCTTTCTGCAGCCGCCTGCATGACCCCAAAGCACAATACCAGAATTGATATGTGGAAGAGGCCATGGTATTCTGTAACTAGGTAGTCCAAAGAAAAATGACTTCTCAGCTTGTGCATCATATATGAAATTCCTGACTGTCCATCGCAGATCATGTCAAAATGCTACAGATCTCCAGATCCCAGAACAGTCAATGATTACATCGCTAGATTGGGATCTTTGCTTAATGATTGCTATACAAAGCATCACAAAATCCTGATACTTGGCGATATAAATGTAAACCTATTGAAAACTGATGACACAAGCCTAACAGAACTAAAGAACACTCTAACTCAGCATGGGAGAAACAAAATATAAATTACCGGCAACCAGATACCCCAACCTCAGCTACAAGTATAGATGGCTGCTTCTACAACCTACAACCTGATAAAACTAGTAGTTCAGAGAACAGTAGAATTCGCTACACTCACTAAAATCAATCACTATTGACACACGCCCGCCTATTCACACACAAACACACATACAAATTGGATTTAGAGTATAATGATATAAATGCAATAGGAGCGGTGGTGGACGCTGAGAAATAGAAGTTCTTTATATTTTTGAGCTAGGATGCACGGTTAAAAAAATTAAAAATCTGAAACTTGAAATGTGGTTGTTGGGGGGGGGGAAATAATTGAATTACAAAAAAATCAAAATTTTCAACATGTAATGTATGAAATAAGACCGCCTTCGAGCTCTGGAAAATAAAAGTTTCCTACACTTTTGAGTTAGGATGCACAGCTGAAGAGATGAGAAATCTGAAACTTGAAATGTGTGACTTTGGGAGGGGAGATTATCGAATTCTAAATTTTTGAAATTTTGAACATGTGATATATGAAATAAGACCACCGTGAAGCGCTGAAGAATAAAGGTCCTCTACACTTTTGAACTCGGAAGCACGATTTAAAAGATAAAAAATCTGAAACTTGAATTGGGACTTGGAAAAAAATCGAAATGCCAAAAATTAGAAAATTTTCAACATGTGATACATGAAATAATACCGCTTTGAAGAGCTGAGAAGAATGAGCCCAATTTGAACCTGATCTGATAAAGTATTGAAAAGTTAGGTTGATTTTAGGGTAAAATTTCCGAATAAAGGGCCGCCATCTTGAAACGGGAATGAATTTTAAAATTTTGAATACATACGTTTCTGCGCCTTGTTTCAAAGTACTTGTATACCAAATTTGATCCAAATCGGACAATAACTGCGACTGTAACTGCGGTACAAACAAACAAACAGACAAACGCCGATTGACTTGAAACATAGAATTCGCTTCACTCATTCAATGAAGGCCACAGTATGCCAAAAACAAATTTCAGATCACCATTCAATAGGCTACTATGTACCATCAGAGCTGAAAAAAATAATCAGCAACTTTACATTGATGAATTTTATCTTCTTTGTGTGAACTTATGAATATGGAAATTTGTTGATTGAAGGAAGATTCTATTTTACTATTTAAATAAATTAAAATGCAATTTATTTATTAGCCCAGTCAACGAAGTGTTATAGAGGGAAAAGTTTGGAAGACAATTTTTGACCCCGCAGTTCTGTTTAGGGTAGTGAGGAGGTAAACATATCAAAAGTCTCCACCCCTAACCCCTGTGCTAAGGGGGTGGGGGTGGTTCAAAGGTACCATTTTTTGGTTTCTCGCATATAACTCGAAAATTATGCATTTTACAGACATGACTATTCTATAGGAAATTAAAGCTTACATTATTTCCTACAATATTGATCTAACAACTTTCTCTATATCTCTTTCACGTTTCGAGATATCCGCTCTAAAAGATGTGACATTTTTGAAAAAACATATTTTCCCTCAATTTTTTGCTAGTTTTGCTCTTAGAACTTTTTTAATATCGATGGGAAAAATCCATGCTGATCATGAGCTCATAGAGCATCAAATTCTCTTCAATTTAATGTACAATTTCACAAGTTTACGCACATCCCCACGACTGTTGCAGCAGCTTTAGTGTTGAGTGTGAGATCTTCGGTTATGCAAAAATAGACCAATTGAAAAAGGAATTTGGAGAGAATGTTTTGAATGAATTTTTGACTTCGCAGCTTTGTTGGGACCAGTTTGGGGGTGAACATATCAAAAGTCCCCATCCCTAAAGTGCTAAAGGGATGAGGGTGGTTTAAAAGTTGACTTTTTCAATGTTTTGCTTACACGCTCATATCTTGAGAAAAATGCGTTCAACCGACATGACTAACTATTCAAAAATAAAGCTTGTTAAATTCTCTACAATATTTGTACTGTGGTGATTTGTGATATCTCCAACAGTTTTCGAGATATACTGTCTTAAATGTATAAAATTGTAAAAAAAACAGCTTTTAATCCTATTTGCTGATGTTTCAGGGCCTACAACTCTCCAACAATGCATCGTAAAAATGGATGCTCACCGTAGAATTTTACAGCTTTGTTTTCTCTTCAATTTGATGTATTATTTCACTACTTAATATTTTCCTTCTATTGTTATAGCAGATTCAATGTTGGGGGTGAAATTTTCAACTCTGCAACGAGTGTCAACTTGGCAGTTCCACACCTTCAATAGACGGGCTAGAGATGCGTATTTCTGCTATGTTTACCTCCCAACTAGTCTTCATTAAGCTACAAAGTCAAAAATTGTGTACCAGATGTTCCAGACTTAAATTTCATTGTCAAGTGATCAATTGTTACAAAATTAAAATTTCACCCCCCACCTAGAATCTGCTATAACAATAGAAGGAAAACATTAAGTAGTGAAATAATACATCAAATTGAAGAGAAAACAAAGCTCTACAAATCTACGGTGAGCATCCATTTATATATATATATATATATATATATATATATATATATATATATATATATATATATATAGCACATAACAGAAGACACTTTAAAGTTTGTAATATAAATTAAAACAGGAGACACAAGATATAGATTAAAAACACTTAAAAACTTACATTAGAAAGGGGAGAAAATTTTCGGAGACTGAGTCTCCTTCCTCAACCGAGCAGAATGTAGTTTTGAATCCAATGGTCGACCACAGAGTACGCACGGAGGCTCAATTGTAGCAGCAGAGACCACAGATTACGCGGTGCAGACGGATAGAGAGAAAAAGGGTACAGATTCAGGGGACATTATGGGGTATTTAGGGGGCGGTTACAAACGGGATATTTAAGATTTGAGTGAGTTATGAATAAGGAAAGGTGTAGCTTATGAATTGATAGAAAAGAGGAGATTTAAAATTAGAAATCAAAAAAGAATTAGACTAAAATTGGAGAAAGGAATTGTAGAATTGAACTTGAATGAAATTTATTTTTCATTTTTGTTGAACATTTAATATATATATTTGATAGCTGTGAAATTTATTATATGATGAAATTTATTTCAATTTAATTAAACAGTTGGTAGCTATGGTACTATTTCTGTCTGTTGAGATCAGGACTGGAAGCAGCTCCAAGCACCCAAATAAAAGCCAATTCTTTCGACTTGACATCTTTGGAGGGGGCTGTGGGAGGGAGGGTGGCAAGTACTTTGACTTTGAAGCATTGGTCAAAGTTCTTGTTGTGCTCAGAGCCATGGGTAGGGATGGGTAGGGAAGTATTATTTTTAAAGGAAGCCCTGTGATTGTTGATCCGGAGGTTTAGGGCAGGACAGAAGTTGCAGGAAAGGAGGTAGATGCAATTTTTGGAGATGCAATTACTGGATTGATGGAATTGGTGGGTGTAGTTGGTGATAGGACTGGTAAAGGAGATGGAAGAATCAGTGATAGGACAGGTTTTACAGCGGGGGCGTTTGCAAGGTAGGGTACCAGGTGGAGTTGGGATTTCATCAGAGGTGAGTGATTGGTTTTTATTAAAAATTCTTTTGAGGTTGGGAGGCTGCTTGTAAATGAGGGTGGGTAGTTGCTGGAAAAGGTGTTTGTTAGAGGGATTGGATGAGACGACATGGAACAGATCTTTAAGGACAGGCTTGAGGTTTTCGATTCCAGGGAAGTAGGTAGTACAGAGCTTTGGAGTTTGTGGGATTTGGGAATTTTTTGTGGTTGGATTAGTGTATGTTTTGGAGGAGATTTGTTTCTGTAACAACCTTTCAGGATGAAGAGACTTGGGTTCACGATTGGATTTTTGGGCAAACTTTTTGATGATTTGATCAGATGTAGTCGAGGGGGGAGGGCAAGAAGGGTCAGAGGTGTTGTTGCCACTGAAGTATACTTGCCATCTGAGATATCTAGTGAAGTGAACAGTATCAGAGAGAAGGTTGATGGCATTGATTTTGGGAGTTGGGGCAAAAGAGAGACCCTTGTAGAGGACTGATTTATCTGTAGGTGAAAGGTTTCTTGAGGATAGGTTGAGGACAGTGAGATTTTCAACGTTTTCTTGGTGGATTGAAGGTGATGTAGGTTGTTGGGGCAAACGTTTGGGTAAGGAGGGGGGAATGTGGCAGGGTGGTGGTAGGTTCAAGAGCAAGGCAAGGCTGGGTTTGTCACTGATGAGGGGGGGGTGGTAATGTTGGAATGATGCATTTGAAGAGGCAGGTTATTTTGGAAGTGGGATTTGTACAGGGAAGAAAGTTTTTCAAGGTGAGAGTTTCTGTTTTTCTCTAGAGCACAATCTGATTTTTTTAGGATCTCATCACAGATATTGGAAAGGGAAGGATCATTGTGGAGTTTAATCAGTTTGATGAAAGACAGAAGTTGGCCAAGATGGGAGTTGACTGATAGAGTATACTGTTCATGAACAATATCAAGAAACTGCAGTGAAATCTGATGTTGGAATTTGAATAAAGGTGGGTGGAATTGGGGAGAAAGACCAGATAGTGTGAGTTGTATTGATAAACCATTTGGAGGTATTTGAAGAAGTTTGCAGGTGGAGAGGAATTCAACATGACTAATGTATTTGGAGAGTTTTTTTGGAATGGAAATGAATTTGTTGGAACCAGTAATTGCAAGCAAAGTTAGGATGAAATTGTAGCATGGTGTTTAACGTGGAGGAGAATGAGAGAAGGGATAATGAGTACTATGTGAAAGTGGAATCAATGAAGTAAGTAGGTTGGGATAGAATCAGTTCAGGATATATCAACAATCACAAAGCAAGATATGAATTGGTAGAGAGAGCTAATTTACTATAAGAATAGAAGTTGGAAAATATCAGGATAAAGATTATTATGATCTATAAATTATTATTATTTCATAAAACAAAGAAGTAATGCGGGTCAGGTTATGAGAATTGAATGAACAAAATAGGATAACAAACAGCACGGTAAGTGAATAATATTGAGTTATAGGCAAATGCAAATATATTATTGAGTTAATCAAAACACAGGGGAGTAGCCAATGTGAAGTTAGGAATTAGAAATTAACAAAAAGTTATAATATATTCTAGTTATCCAGTGAAATATGAGGTTATATTATGATATATGGTTAAGTTGGATTATAGGTTAATTCAAGTTATATAATATTAGGTTATGACAGAATAATTGATTCTATGTGAATTGGGATAGTTGAAAGGAGTTCATAGATTATTAAGAGGAAAGTACAAAACAGAAGAGATAGGGTTTGGAAATGTGGACAGTGGTAGTATAGGAATATACTAGGTTAACATACTAGTATGGAGTCTTCATTGATCTACAGAAAACATTAGACACACTGAACTGGGACACTGAAGATAAAACTGAAAAATAGTTGAAAAAGCTCTACAGTGACTGGAGAATTCGGCTAAAATGGAAAACGATATGTAGAACTAGACCACCACAAAGGAAACAGCATTGTTCAGTACAAATCAACCCTTGCAATCGAGCATTAAACAAAGGTGCACCCCAAGGATCCACACAAGGTTCCTGATATACATTAATGACTTCCCGAATGAAATAGACAGCAGAAACAACTGCATACTCTTTGCCGACGACACTACAATACTGGTGCCTCATAATGAATTAGACTCCGCGAACACACCTGTCAACAAAACACTGGAAGGAGCCATCCATACCTGCAATAGATTACATCAATCTATCAACAAACTGAAAGCCATACACGTGACTTTACAACCAATCAACAATAGTCCAGAACTAACTATCAATAGTCAAATTACAGCAGCGGCACACACGAGATTCTTGGACATAACAATCGACAGAAAGCTGACCTGGCATCCTCACATTGAAAAACTCAGCCAGAAATTATCATGGGCAGTGTAAGTGATTCGGAAACTGATTAATAAACAGTATTAGGAGAAAAGGAAGCTCTCACTGCATACTAAACTCTGTTCGCTTCCCACTTGACATATGGCATCGTGGCCTGGGGATCAGCCTCGCAAGTGTACCTCAACAGGATACTGGTGATCCAGAAGAAGGCACTAAGAACCATCCTGGGGGTGAGCATGTTGGAGCATTGCAAGCCACTCTTCCAGAGATACAAGCTGCTTACAGTGACATCGCTTTATATCCTGGAGACAACCACTATGGCAAAGAAAGCCTGCCCTGCTCTAAGAATAAAGAAGCATAAACATAATACAAGAAATAATGAGGATATGGATCTACCACAGCAAAAAATTCATAAACTATCCAACCTATGCAGGAGCCTTCTTCTTCAATTTGCTGCCAACAAACCTGAAGGCCATGGGCATAGAGAACAATGAAATCTTTGCTACCGCACTGAAGAGATATTCGACAGAACGCTCATGGTACATGCTGAGGGATTTTATTGAGGACCATACATTTCAACACCTGTCTCGTCGAGCAGCAGATACCAGTAATTAAGGAAGTAAAGCAACTTCACGGCCACCTCTTAAACTCCATAGGCTTTATCTTAAGTTTCTCTATACAGTGCGAAATACTGTAGTGTTTATCATCTGAGTAGTGATGAACACTGTAGTGTTTATTCTCCATTGCCGACTGTAAGGACTCCACCAAGCTACGAACAGCATCTGTGGAAAAATCCCCCTTCGGAATCCAAATATGGACTGCCAATTATGTCTGGATTTGAAGAATTCTTGATCCATGAATTTAGTAGATCCTGGGTGGTTATCTTTTTCCATATGAGGACTGAAATTCACATAAAGGCATCCTATTGACAAGATCAGTGAAAGATCCAAGAACATTATCCACAATCAACTTGAAGCACAAACAAGTTGAATTAATAATGTAATGTAATTTTTGTCCTGATATAGGCCTACCTATATTTGGTTTGTTAAATTTGTAATTTTTATGTGTGATATATTGATCTTGTTTAATTTTGTATTGCTTGTATGTCTTTTGACGATGTCTTACATTTGTTTTTAATGTTCTGGCAATAAATGGATCTTGAATCTCGAAAAAATTTAAATTAGACTATGATGATTCCACATTAACTTATAAATTAAATAAATTAGATCATGGTGAGAGAAGGTAGGTGCATGAGTCTGGTTGATGGTACGTTGGCAAGGTACCGATTGTTTAAAAAATTCAAACCCAAAAAACTCACCATCGTAACAAGCTGAAGAGGGAGAATCGTAAAGATATACGGTACTTATCAGCCCATGTTATCTCTTCCGAGGACAATTTAAAAATTAATACATGATGCCATTGTCAGCAACCGCAGGCTGGACTATTTCAAAACTGTAGTCCCAAAGTAGCTCAAGATAGTGGCAAGTGTCCAGGCATAGCCTAATTAGGCAGACCCTATTAGTTCTCAAAATTCTAAAGAATAGACCAATCAAAACACTTTAACAGACCAGAAAATTGGTTCACTGCTGGGTTATTCTCTTGCAAGTTTTGCTCGGTTTCCCATGCTATGCCGGTCATCTATGTCTCATATAGTCTATTAATAATAATAATACTGTATCCACATAAAATAAATGCACATAGTCTAGATTTTATGAGCTTTATTCAAGTTACGTAGCTTAAATATAAGACTGTGTTTAATACATTCAATACGGTACTTACTTTATCAATATTAGCAGTATTTGACACAATGTTAAAAAAAATTCTGCCTCTACTGCGACAGCATTCCACTTCACTCCCAAATATTTCAATGCATTCTTCGAGTGCAACTCCTTCAAATCCAGTGTCAACCGTACCCTCAATTGTTACAATATTATAATTTTGCAGTGTTTTACTTTTGTTGATAAGAATCTGGAGACTTAATTCAGCCGCTTTGTCAGACATTTTACGAGACAGAATAAAAGTGTTATAAAATCAATTTTTTACAATTTTTCAACTTACTATCATTTATCACTTACACTATAGAGAAATAAATAGTGGTAAATAATAATACTATTTGATTTTTCTATTTTTACACCCACCCTAGAATATTAATCAACAAATTAAACGTTATGAACGCAAACCAAAATCCAATATTCAAATTTCAAAAATTTCAACTTCAACATTGGAACATTCAAAACTTTACATAACCTCAAACAAGAACAAACCACAGCCACAGCCACATTGATAGTACATGAGCACGACTGAAAAAAACTGTACGCCACCACTCCGTTCAGCGCTTAATTTGAAAGCACAAACCCACCACCTATAGTGAGGTCCACGTTATAATGACAGTGGATAAAGATAGAAGAAAAGCGATGCCGATTCTCTGCATTAATTAATCATATTTCTACACTGTCAAAAACGTAATTGGCACCGTTGTGGACCTAGAAAAGGATACTACCACCGGCTTTGTCGAATGATAGACAAGGATAGAAAACCATAGTTGATCAAATACTGTCATTATAACGTGGACCTCACTAACATAATAATTACTTGGGTGGGTACCCAAGGAAAAAAGGTTTTTCAATGAATACTTTTCTTGAAATTTCTAAATCACTTTCTGATTCTATTGATACAAAGCACAAATTAGTGCTTAAATTAGTTAAATCACTTACTAGTAGTTCTGTGAACCGTAGACCTCACGCAGTATTCTCATCCACAATAAGTACCTGATTGAAACTATAGACCTTATGGAAATACAACAATAGACTGGCTTCTCCACACATCTGTGTAATCACTTGTCACCTGATTTATGATGAATAATTCTGTAGTCTGATTTATACTCTAATATTGGCGTATGAAGGAGGCTTGTTTTTCCTTTTATATTATCCTTGAAATGCAAAATTTCCAAAAACCTTGTACTGTATATACGTCGACGCGCAATTAAAAAAGGAACATGGGTACCTGTCTAATTTCATGAAAATCTATTACCTCGTTTCGCCGTAAATGCGCAACATATAAACATTAAGAGAAATGCCAAACCGTCGACTTGAATCTTAGGCCTCACTTCGCTCGGTCAATTAAAAATAGTTAAAAGAGGGCCCAGTGTCTGAAAGCGCTCCACAAACTTGAGTAGAAGCTAATTAATAGCTTTTAATCATAAAAATCTGACTGCTATGTTGTAATCAAAGTATTTTAACCCTTATTGTTATGCCCTAGAACAATTGCATTAGAACATGATCTCGTGAATCTATATCAACGAGCGAAATATCACTGTGAGAACAATTTAGTCGGTGATGAATTATGATGGTTAAAGCTAAAAATTAAGTGTTTTTCACAATACAAGGAGCATTGTTGTCAGGTGTACCTGGAAATCTATATGAGATAGAGTGCTCTAACCTGGTCTCAGATTTTAGAGCACAAAATTACACCCAGACGGATTTTGTTGATCAAAAACTAGAATTCATCAAAGTTGATTTTTTCTTTAAATTTTACTAATTTAAAAAAATCATGACTCAGTACTCAATGAAGATAGACAGTTCCGAATAATCTCATTTTACTCAGAATTCAGAGAGCAAATTTTCTTTCCGATTACTGGATTTGGCGGAAATAGCTGAAAACTGGAAAATGAACCGAAAATGTAAGGTTTTTGGGCCATCCCGTATCTACTAGCACAAGGAAATTTCGCATGAAAAAATTGGTTCTGGACTTTTCTCATGTATCCAAATAATATATTTAAAAATAAGAACTACAATTGCAGGCACATCCCCTTTTTTATGTATTATATTGACTGGACTATTACAAGAAATATTTATACCGTGAGAAAAGTGCAAATTTTTTCAATGAGATCTAAACTTTTCCGTTCTTGTATTCAGCCATGAAGGAAGTATATCTTTACTTCAATTACTATGTATTACTTATTTTGTCTGTGATTCAGCATTGCTGGATATGGCACTCTTCCCTTCAGCTAGGATCATAAATGACGGGTACCTGCTCGTCAACTTTCATATTTCATCCAGCATAGCTGGCTCATCTTTTTTCCTGCTACAGCTCAGTGCTGAATTCTCTTACACTCGCATAATTCTCAAAATCTATCAACACTTGTATTTAGTTAGTATCCAAGCATTTCATGTTTATTCTACAAAGCTCAATATAATTTCACAAATTGCTCAAATTCAAGCAGATACTGCACTATAATAATATAGTCTCTAGTCTGTGATAATACGCAACTTAAAAAAAACTGTTATGTTGGTTCGATGAAGACATCTTTCAACTCTTATTTTAATTCGCTGAGTGAATAGAATTAATATAAAAACATATTTTTGTGTATCAATGTCAAGCAATGACTATCATGAGCTGGCAAAAAGTTTTTTTTTAAACACATTCACATTTTGCTTTGAAAAGAGTGGTTATTTTTATTCAAGTAGTTGTTCTAACCAACAACCGTAGTGTTGGAATCATCCAGAAATCGCATCCTGATTTTACTAAAAATAAAAAAGAAGCTGAATAGCAATATCCAATCATGCTGGATACAAGAACGCAAAGGTTTAGATCTCATTGAAAAAAATTCAGTTTCCTCACGGTATAAAAATTTACGAGATACGAGAGTGTTCAAACTTTTTTGCGTGAGTCAGCTACGCAGGATATGAGAGCTGAAGTCAGAGAATTCCATTTCGTCAACCAGAGCTGTAGAGGACGATAGTGATAGCCAGCAATGCTGGAGGACAAGTAGTCATACAAATTTTTCGAGGTTTTAAATGGCTAATAAGTTTCATATTGTAAGAGAAATCACCCTTTCTCCTGGATCCTCCTCCACCCACCCTCTACCCTCTATACCATCTACAAAAGGTGGACTGTAATGATATCACTAACAAATTCAAGAATCTCTTTTATTCAGTAATGAACACTTTGACAAAACTTATATACAAAACCACATACTCAATTTATAAAAGCTAGAAGAATTAAACTAAGACTGTAGAGCACCGATTAAAATACTCATATATTTACAATTAAAAGCTCAGATTTTCTATTCAAACTCATACCTTGAATGGGTATGAATCAAATAATATTTATTCTGACTTAGTTATAAAAACTAGTTACTTATTGCAGATCATCACAACATTTTAAATTCAAGAATAAAGAATTTCAGACACACTTCATTTTTACTATCAAATTTCCTCAACAACTATTGGTTCACTTCAAATAAATGAAAAATTTTCAACCAAATTGTTGAAAACAGCTAATTTACTTTTATAAGCTTTTTTACTATACAAGGAACTTAAAACTGAGATAGGAAAGATAAGTGTGGGCCTAATGCAATCAATAATTTGGTTAAACAGCGTTTTCTCAACGAGAAGATTGAAGCAAAATTGATCATTAATGTGATTGATATGTTCAAAAAACAACACTACGGTACCCAATTAAGAGCTCAATATGATAATACATTTTTAAATTGATAAATTCTTAGTAGATTTAAATGCAAACTTTCAACCAGATGACAACAATTGGACAACAATTAAAACGAACAACGCAATGACATAGTAATATTACATCAACTAGCCCATCAAAAGTCGGACGAACAGTAAACACCTAAAATAGACTACAACAGAATTTAAAATCTACATATTCGCCTATCTTTAGCTTCATCTCTACTGCTAAAAATAATTTGAGCTACCTACTTATCTCATATTATATAACAAACACACTTAGGATTGACTGAGAACAGAGCATTTTATCCGAATCGATTAATATCTCGAGGGATCTTGATGTTGAATAAATAATTGTAGATGGAATTTATGACTGTTGTAATAAAAAATGTACTATGACAATAATTACAGTGAGACGACTATAATACGTTATATCTATTGAAAGTTGTATGGCATATCTAATATTGCAAACAATAAAATATTAAAGTGATACTGAAATTGAAGAATAATTCAATAACCATCTATTAAGTACCACGTATGATCATGAGCAAGTTCAAATAATGAATGTACTGTAATTTGTTGTACAACTAAGTGATTGTGCGACTATGACGAGAATGGGTCAGAGGTTTAAAAATGATCATGTTTCGGAACCATTTAAAAAATCGTTAAAAAAGTATTCATATCAACTGAATATTAAATTCATAAACTACTAACACAATTTACTAACAGGTGCAAAATTCTATAAAAGATTTTCAGAACTTAATTCTAGAATAGTTATTATTTTATAGTACACAGTCTTTATAGGTGTAGGACACATACTAAAGCTAACAAAAATATATAAATTACAGTATTTTGAAACTGTGAAGTGAAAAACATATAGTGGGCATTGGAGTAATAAAAATGAGAAAAGAATAATTTCAATTTTCAAGCTGTAAAACAAGTTAATTCGTTGAAAATCTGTGGGTTCTAGGAAATTGATGATATACAGGAAATACTTACAAATCGCAGTCAAACTTGTGCGACCGTTTCGATTTTAAATTGCTGGATATTTCTCTCAATTCCTACAATATGAAATTCAGTGTAGAGATAATATATCCTCTTGAATAAAATTGAGATTGTAATAACACATTTTTAATCAATGAAAACATTATAACTACAACAGTTATTAACTATTCGGTAATATCAAATAACGTTATTCACATATCTAAAAAAAGCAATGAATTTTCTAAAGAGCGAGATATATATTGCATTTTCAATAGATTTAGCAATCAATCATGAAATTCAATAACCATTCAACATTGAGTGGAACACTCATTTAAATATTACAATTC
This sequence comes from Nilaparvata lugens, assembly GCF_014356525.2. Taxonomy (NCBI): domain Eukaryota; kingdom Metazoa; phylum Arthropoda; class Insecta; order Hemiptera; family Delphacidae; genus Nilaparvata; species Nilaparvata lugens. The sequence goes on along the minus strand of NC_052505.1, from coordinate 45,527,600 downwards.
GACATTGATTATCTAATTATTACGTATTTGATCAAATGAAAAATCACATTGCTTTAGTGGGCTGAAATCAATAGCTAGTTGAGTTTATTGAATAAATCAAATCACACTCTGGAAATCAATAGATTTTTCCAAAAATTCCAAATTTTTCACTTTATTAACATGAAGATTGTAAAATACATGCTTAGTTCCAAAATCAATAATCAAAATCCTTCTAACTATTAACCATGTATCATAACTTTTCAAAATTTACAAAAATAATCCTAATAACCAAAATATAAATGAGAAAAGACAATATTTATTTCGTTTAGAATATCTTGTTACAAACCGTTGAGTAAACAAGTTCATTCAAAACAAAATCTGTTAGTGGATTATGATAAAGCCTGCTTGTCTAGCAGATTCATTTTCAAGTGAAGTGAATAATATATTATATACAATACAGTTCTCAGATATCCTGTTGAAGACAACAAACAGCAATAAAAGATTAAAAAGGTCACCATAAATTTATCGATAGCATCACAGTCATCAAAAGATCTGTCAGCAAGCAAACTATTTCACCTGATTCAATAAATGCATTCAGAAATATAGAATCGACACTAGGCCCACTGCTTCAGTTGAAGCAACCAGTGGTTCGTCCCATTTACTGACCACCAGTGGACAGTTACTGACCACCATTAATGGCCACATCTTCCAAACGGTAATGCTGTCCTCAGGGAGGTCTGAAGGGCATTTAAATTAATTAATAAAATTCACATCCAACTTTTAGCAGACTTTTATAATTTTCTGACAAGAAGGAAATGAATCCAATCCATGAGACGTAGTAAGAAATAATTATTGTCTCTCAATTATTTTCGTAACTAATCAGGTGTGACTTGAAGAGCTCTGACACCCGTCCTGAAACAGCCTGGTCATTTGATATTAAATTTCTACTTGCGAACAGTAATAGTAGAACAGAGTACAAAACTCTCCTCCGTGTAATTCAGAGTTTTCCACAATTATAGAAAAAACTCTACAATGTACTGTACAAAAATTGGTGAAAACTCTTCATTTCAGTGCCCGTTTAATGAATATTATTATAACTCTCCCAAAATACACTAGTCAAAAATATTCCATTAATTAGACCCTCTTAGTGTTTATGTCACGTTTTAGAATGCCAGGGGAGCCTTGTTTCAATGAGAGTCTAGTGCACTATTGAAATAGTATATTTTATTAAATATTTTGACTTTGTATGAATATCAGAGCTGAGATGAAAAATGAATTCTCAAGTACTCTTTTTAATGTTTTATTAATTTACCACTTAATATCACTTATAGGATTAATATCACTTTATATGAAGTGATTTAATAAAACATAAAAAGGGGTACTTGAGAATTGTTCACCCTAACCATGGGGTTGGACACCATGGTTGGTTGGCTGAAGCTGGACCTCCCATATCGTAGACAAGGAAGACCTAGGACAGCCTCATCTACCAGCCAGTAGAAATTGTAGACAAGCTGCCAGTTTCAGCCACAAGTCTGTCGGAGACAGTTTTGGAGAGGAGACTGAGGGCTTTTTTAACTGATGATGAATTGATAGCAATGAGAAAAATCAATTAAAAAATACCTTATAAATATAATATACTTTTAGTATATTCGTGTGATTTATACACCGTTTGATACACCGTATTACCATGAATTATTTAAAGTACACCATTTTCTTGACTCCAAAATCGGGATGTGTCTTCAATTCAATTCATTTTATTGAATATGAATTATCACTACTTTTATAATGAATGTTACTTAGAAGGTGCGTCTTGAATTCGAAGTATGTGATATTCATATCGCTTGATCCTGGAATGCTATGTTCAAATTGTCCTTTGTTTTTGGGGATAACGAGGATTTTATAATATTATGTTGTTTTGAAAATTGTAAAAACGACGTATTTACTATTTGTACATCAAGAATTTCAATGAAAATTAAAACGGAAATATATCAAAGTCTGTAGAGTGATCACGGTTTAGTATTATTCATGAGAAGTAATTGCAAGAACTAAAATTATTACAATAAGAATACTTTACTCTCTGTGTAAAGTAATGATGAAGTACACTTGAAGGCGGATTCCCACATAATAAGATAATCAGTGTCCGCGTCCAGTTTGGTGCAAATCTTCTTTTAATGAGTTCTAGTGGGACTATTCCCACTCAGAGCAAGTAAGAATACTGTAGTTCCATTACAAGTTATAGAATGATATTTTCACAGAACAGGGCACATGACTGTACTGATACTGATGATATAATGGTCGATTGAATAAAGACTAGGATCTAGTGACTAGCAACTAGCTATTAGTTCCAGCTATACAAATAAGATTATACAGATGACTCGAATCCAAGTATTTGCTTGGAAAGGACTTGGAATTAGCAATTGCTAGCTTTTATTCAATTGGGTTAATTGAATAAAAACTAGAATCTAGTGACTAGCACCTAGCTATTAGTTCTAGCTATACAAATAATATTATACAGCTGACTCGAATTCAAGCATTTGTTTGAAAATAACTAGAACTAGCAATTGCTAGCTTTTAATCAATCGACCTAATATAGGTATCCGCCTATATTCTTCATGTAAAGTAAGGATTGAGTACACTTTATACTTTATGTAAAACAATGATACAGTAATGTAATGTTACTCACGCAAGGTTTGATTTGGAGTTTTTCAATTGTAATCACTAGTTATCAAATTAAGGACAACTTGGATCACCTGTATTGTTATTCACGAAAGGTTTTATTTAATGGATTTAGTTGACTATTTATGTGAAGTGGAGATGGGGATCACGACGTTTTCCAGTTGTTGAGCGAGTGAGCGTGCGGGTTGTGGGAGGAGCGGCCTGCGGCGGCAGCGGCGGCGGCCTGCGGACTGGGGATCATGTCGAGCAGATACTGACGGTGGAGGTCTGCCGCCTGCCGCTGCAGCTCCACCAGGTTGGCGACGGGTCCTTTTCCCTGCTGCGAGGAGGCGGCCGCCTGTGCCATGGCCAGCTGGTAGGGGTAGAGCAGTGGCGAAAACGGCAGCATGTGTGCCGGCAGCGGTGACGGCTGGTGTGGCGCCAATCCACGCAACAGCTGCTGGTGCAGCGCAAACTGCGCCTGCGCCTGGGCCGCCACGGCCGCCGCTGCCGCTTTGCTGTCCGCTGCGCGGCTGCTGTCCGGCTGCAACAACAAAACACCATCATTACAGACTAATTCTATATAATAAAGGAAAGTATTGGCTACGGGATAGGAAATTCATGAATGGCGTATTATCACGTCTGAACTAATGAACTGATTAACTTGCAATTTTTCATAAAAATTCTAATTCAATTCAAATTTGTTTTGCCTCAAAATAAAATACAAAAACAATACATAATATATTGAAAAAATCACTTAAAAGTAAAAAAATTCATAATGACCAAATTTCTTAAAATTAATTGGCGTTACCAGCAAAACCATGTTTTGAACTGTCCTTTAGTTTTCTGTTCAGTGATGCTCCTGCAATGCGAACGTGACCTTGTCATCAAGGTCTTTGCATGCAGTATTTTATTTCGTGCATTAATTATGGTGTATTTTTGTAAAACAGTGTAGATGTGCTAGATTACATTTAATTATCCTATAATGAGAACTAATACAATTAGTATTATCAGCAAATTTCATATTTATTCGGTTAAAAAGTTGTCTCAAGTATTGTTTTATTATTCTTATTTGCTATCTTTTTTTTAGTTTTGAGCACTGTACTGTTGTTGTAAATCGGTTGCGAAATAAAGAATCTTATCTTATCTTATCTTAACCTTATTGGTTTGTGTGCTGGCTACGAGTAACAAAACAGTTCGAAAATTATAAAATTCTGAATTTACCGAGGATGGTAAGATCTATTTTCATTGCTATTAATTACTTAATTTCAATTACATAATTCAAACAATTTTTTTCAATTTGTGATTCAAAGTTTACACAATACATACTTATTTATTCATTCATGTCATTGATTATTATAAAATAACATTAAAAATTACTGTCAATACAGTTCAATACACAAAAATTAATTATTGTGGGAGGCTGTTGTCCAACCGTCATGACTTGTTGGCAAATATAGCAAAGTGATAAATATAGAGTGGAAACTGTCATGATTCTTGATCATTTAAAAATAGATCGACAAGAAAATCTATGCGGCTTTCTAAACATGAGTCTGATAGTTCTCTTTTGAGCCTCGAAAACCATCAATGCGTCTCTCAAAGCATCCCAGAGCATTATGCCATATGTAAAAATACCCATGATAGGCAGTAATCACAGCATCTCCGGTCAGAACCCCAGAGAGCCTTGAAATAATGAAAGATGCCGAGTTTAGTTTCTTGATGAATGATTCCACATGAACTGACCATGCCAAACCCTGGTTGACAGCTAGATCTAGGAACCCTGCTGAGTTTTTTCAATTCAATTTCATTTATTGCCAATTAGAATACTCAAAACATATTACAAAATCTTTTCAATATGACAAATCATTGAAAACATAAATAAATAAGCATAATTACTCATACATATACTTGAATAAAATAAAAATAAAATATAAAATCTAGTTCAAAACCCTACTGTGAATTAAAGTTTTTAAAAAAGGGTACTTGGATTTTTAATTTGAAGACAAATATTTGTGAATGTTTATGCTGACCTTGCCGGCGGGCGGCGTGTGCGGGGGCGGAGGCGTAGGTGTGGCGTGGCGGGAGGCCGGCGTGGGCGGTTTGGGAGGAGGAGGGGGCGGCGGCGCAGCTATCAGCTGCACTGCTGCCCCCACATCCTGCTGCTGCTGCTGTTGCGGAGGCGGCGGCGGAGGCGGCTGTGGCTGGGGTGGCGATGCCTGAGCTAACCGCTGTTCGATCTCCTGCTCTTGCTGCAGCGCCTTCACGAATGCCGTCTTCAGTCGGTTCGTGTGCTCGGCCTTCAGCGACTTCTTCACGTTGGTTGTCACGCACTGTTCGCAGATCACCTTCGGCTCTTTACCTGCACACATTTCAAATCAAATCATTTTTTATCCAAATAATTTCAAATCAATTGATTTTATTACAAAATGTCTTCAATTAACGACTGAATAATGTTATTTTAACCTTCTACATCATTACTTCTTCATAAGTTTTCTTTGTGTACTTTATTAATACTGTACTATTGATACTGTACTGTACTGTTAGTCCAGACAACGAATGCTCAAATAAAGTTAAGTTATAGAAGGAGAAGTTTGGAACACAATTTTCAACTCCACAGCTCTTTTAAGGATAGTAAGAGGATTATCATATCAAAAGTCCTCACCCCTACCCTCTGTGCTAAAGGGTTGGGGGTGGTTTGAAGGTACCATTTTTTCATTTTTCGCATTTATCTCGGAAACTATGCATCTTATGAACATTTATATTCCATGCAAAATTAAAGCTTACAAAATAACCAACAAGTTTTGTCTTTTACATTTTTTCCATATCTCATATAGTTTCTGAGATATCCGCTCTTGAAGGTGAGAATTTTTTTGAAAAAACACTTTTTCGCCCCACTTGGATGTTTACTATGAGCTGGTTTACGTGCGTCATATGGAGGCCGAAAGTGATTGTTTTCTGACCAGGCCGATAAAATTTTTACGGCCCTAGGGCTGTAAAATAACCTTGAAGTCAGCTGATTCTGATTTGATGTGAACGTGTTTACAAAATAGTTTATGAAACGGAATCAGTTTATGCTTCTAGAATTGAATAAAGATTTGCAATAAGATACTATCATTTTATTTGGATGAATGAAATACAAATGAGATATTATAAACTATTCAAATTCAATTTTCAGAGTATAATAGAATCTAACCTCAAACCTCCTAGTACTGCGTTTATCATGGAACATGGTGGATAAACGGAATCATTTTATGCTTCTAGAATTCAATAAAGTATTCTGCAATAATATATTATTATTTTATTTGGATGAATAAAATACAGATAAGATATATATTATAAACTATTCAAATAATTCGATTTTCAGAGTAGGATAGAACTTCTAACCTAAACTTCCGTTGACATTCAGATTGGCCAAATTTCAAGTGTGCTAAAACAGCTGATCAAAAACTTTTCATTATTTGTGTTTATCATTCAATAATTAAAACATTTATAATAATATCATATTATTGTCATTTGGAAGAATAAAAAGTATAAACTCAACCTCTTACATAATTGAACATAATCTTTTAGGTTATTTAGACAAATCAGAATAAAAAATAAAAATACTTGGACAATTTCTTGATATTCAGATTACCTCAGATTTGCTAGAGCTATGACTTCCACTTTTGCTTTCGGAAGTGCTTATAATAGACAATTATTCTCATATATATATTGTTTATTTTTCTGTGTGGCGAAAAATAACGTTCTCACCATGGGCAAAAATGTTTTTTCGGCCTGCGGCCTCGGACTTGAATTTTTGAACGATTGACGAAAAAACTCCGTGCTGATTATGAGCTAATAGAGCATCAATTTATCTTCAATTTGATGTATGTTTTCACTATTTTACGCATTTCCCCACGACTGTTGCAGCAGTTTTAGTGTTGAGAGTGAAATTTTCTATTCAGCAACAATAGATCAGTTGTCAATGGAATTTGGAGGGAATGTTTGGAACACTATTTTCGACTTTGCAGCTTTGTTGAGACTAGTTTGAAGGTGAGCATATCAAAAATCCCAACCCCTACATCATGTGCTGAAGGGATGAGGGTGGTTTGGAAGTTGCATTTTCCACTTATTACTTACATGCTTATATATTGGAAACAATGTATTCTATTGATATAATCAACTACACAAAAATGTAGCCTAATAGATCTCCTACAAGTTTTGTCCAGTAGGGATTTTCGATAAATCCGATACTTTTCGAGATATTTATGTTCTAAAGTGATGTATTTTCGAAGAACCAGATTTTTTCGCTCTTTCAAATCTTATAACTTTTAAACAATTGATGAGACAAGATTATGCTGATTACGAGATTGTAGAGCATTAAATTATCTTTCATTTCTTGTATAATTCGACTATTTCACGCATTCCCATACGACTGTTACAGCAGTTTTAGTTTTGAGTGTCAAATCACAAGATTTGCAACAAGTGATATTCTTGGAATGTCACACTATTCTTTCATCATAAATTGGCAGTGTGCTTCAGTATGAACATTCATTTTGAGTATCTATTGGAACGTCAGCGGAACTAAACACAGGGGGTGTTTCTAAACTTCCTACCAAACAAAGACACTCAAAACTAAAACTGCTGCATCAGTCGTATGGGGATGAGTGAAATAGTCGAATTATACAAGAAATGGAAGATAATTTAATGCTCTACAATCTCGTAATCAGCACATTCTTGTCTCCTCAATTGTTGAAAAGTTATAAGACTTGAAAGAGCGAAAAATATAAGATCTGGTTTTAAGATCTGGGATCTGGATCTGGATCTGGAATCTGGTTTTTAGAATATAAGATCTGGTTTTTCGAAAATACACCACTTTAGAACATAAATATCTCGAAAAGTATCGGATTTATCGAAAATCCTTACTGAACAAAACTTGTAGGAAATTTATTAGGCTTTATTTTTATGTAGTTGATTATGTCAATAGAATACATTTTTCCCAAGATACGTAGAGAACAAAGCTGCAAAGTCGAAAATTGTGTTCCAAACATTCCCTCCAAATTCCATTGTCAACTGATCTATTGTTGCTGGATAGAAAATTTCACTCTCAACACTAAAACTGCTGCAACAGTCATAGGGAAATGCGTAAAATAGTGAAAACATACATCAAATTGAAGATAATTTGATGCTCTATTAGCTCATAATCAGCACGGAGTTTTTTCATCAATCGATCAAAAATTATAAGGCCAAAAAGATTAAAAAATTGAAGGCAAAAGTTTTTTTCAAAAAAAAAATTACCTTTAAGAGCGGATATCTCAGAAACTATATAAGATATGGAAAAATGTAAAGGACAAAACTTGTTGGTTATTTTGTAAGCTTTAATTTTGCATGGAATATAGATGTTCATAATATGCATAGTTTCCGAGATATATGCAAAAAATGAAAAAATGGTACTTTCAAACCACTCCCACCCCTTTAGCACAGGGGGTAGGGGTGAGGACTTTTGATAAGATAATCCTCTTACTATCCTTAAAAGAGCTGTGGAGTTGAAAATTGTGTTCCAAACTTTTCCCTCTATATTCTTTCATTGACTGGACTTATATTGAAATTGTACTTTATTGTGTACTTTATCGCAAATTGCAATGTATTGCCAGGTCTTGCAATACCTGCATATTAACACTACATTTTTATTAAAACAAATTAACAATTGTGTAGTGAGTTGACCAAATTATTTCTAATTATTCGCTCAACGATAATCCCATATTTTCCTCGAATTACAGCAAATCGTAACTATGCACAGGTTTTCATATCATAGGCGCATTTCCATCGAAAATTGCAATTTATTATTTTATTGTAAAGTAGAGTTTACATTAGTCAAGTTTCTTTGAATTCAGTTACTCCAACGTTTGAAAAACTACAAGTTATTGTATAATATATAAAATAAATATCTGGTTTATTTCAAAATTAATTACTTGAATTCGAGTTTTCATAACCTCAAAAATATATAATTATAAAGTAAAAAATCTGATTAATCTTTAGTATTCTTCTTACTTTTCATACTTTTCTATTTTGTTGTTTTTGTAGATTCTACATAGACTGACTGTTTTTATTTAATTTTCCCATTTGGAGGTTGGATTGTACCTTCAAGATTCAAGTTGAATCAAACATCTACTTGAATCAACAAAACTTGAAAAAGGGTCTTCATTGGCATAGTGGATTCGAGTTTTTGTCCTTTTAAACTTGACTCCATGTTTGCCAATACATTCATTTTACACAAATCTTGTAAACTTGAAAAATATTGAAGTAAACTTGACTAATGTAAACGCGCCTTAACATTGTAATTACAGGGTTCAACATGGTAATTAAAATTATAATTATTTCCTATGTTTTGTCAATTGTTCAATCATAAATAGCTCTGTCAGACATTTATAATCTTGGAGAGATTAGATATGTTCTAGTAATAGCCCTCATTTATAGTATTCTCAGAGACCTTGATTTTATTATAATGTTTGTGTCATAATTTAGTAATGAGTGATGCTGACGTTGAAGTGATGTTGATACATGTAATACTAATAAAATGTTCGATTTTGTAAATAATTATTGATTGTAATGTTTGATGTACTGTTAAGTTAGTTCTGATATTAATTTGATATACTGAATCGAATTGAAAAGATTTTTACCAAGAAAATATGAGAATGAATGTACGATTTGTGAGTTGCGTAGTTAGTCAGCAAATGGAATCATTATTGAAATATATGATAACGTATATCTGTATACCGTGCACTTTAATATTCTTATATCAATAATATTTGCATTTCGTTTAAAAACGAAAATATTACTGCTATTAGGAATTATCCATACTTTTTCACCCTGTATTTGTGATCTATTCTTTCTAGGGATACTTCATTTTGATTTTGACAGACTAGTACCCCATTTTTCTTTTTCCAATAAATTATATTACATCCACAGTTATTAAATTTTTATACAGAACTGTAGTTTCGTGTTAAAACCAACACATCTTCAGCTGAAGACACGAAATCTTCATGGTTTCAACACAAAACTGTGGTTCTGTGTAAAAATTTAATAAAAGTGGATGTGACAAAAATAAAACTGTGTTTTTTTCAATTATAGAAAAATTCGACAATATCAATTCTCATTCAACAAATTTCATCAATTATATAAAATATTTTTTAATTGTCTGATTGGATGAATGTTCTTATACTAATTGTACTGTGATATGATCAAGTTCTAAAAATATTATGACTGGTGACCTTTGGACGAGGTCTTCTCCCACTTCCAGACGGGCGTGAAGTTGGTGGTGCACTGCGAGCAGCGGAATGGCTCGGGCGGGGGCGGCGACTTATGCTCCTTGGTGATGTAGTCGACAATGTGCTCCAACCCGAGCAGGTAGATGAACTCCGTGTTGGACGGGTTCGGGATGAAGTGCATCTCGGGCGGCGGTGGCTTCGGCGGCGGAATCTAAACATACAACCCAACATACATGATCCTACAATTTAACTTGTAAACCATGTCTTGCAACAGAATTTCATTTATTCGTCTATGTTTACATTGAATAGTATACAAACCATATAAATTTGTAATTCAAATATGGAAAGTATTTGCTTACGTAGAAACTTGGTGATTTTAACTGATTATGGTCGACCTATACAACCAGCAGATAATAGTAGAGCCCAAATATGAATAACCCTTATCGCAAATACTATTGTCTGGTTTTAAATGTAAACTGAATTTCGAGATTTTTATCAACATTTCCACTTGAAAATGCTGTTAGGCCTATATAACTGATAAACCTTTTTCTTACTTGTTTGCAGTTTTAATACGCTGATTGTTCATAGATAATTTACTGATATAAGGTATTTTATTATATCTGATATTATATACATTTTTTATTTTTGTTAGTAATGATCAATTAATCTCAAACAACATTACATTTACAAATAAAATATATTTATTCATGACTGAATAACAAATTTTCATAATATTAAAAAATATTCTGGTAGTTAATTACATTTCTTCATAGCCTACGAACGATAAGGCAACGGTGCGACGTTGGAAAAGGATAGAGCTATCTGCTTTGTCTGATTACAGACAAGAATAGTAAACCAATGATAATCATAAGCTGATTTTATAATGTGAATCTCACTTTGGATGACTACACTGTTTCAAGTCATAAAGATGTCAATCCATAAGTATGTTCACCTGTTATTTAGTTGAGTGACTGATAAGGGTATGATCACATTGGATGCATAGGCCTACATGTGCAAGTGCGTTTCACATAATTCATAAGCCGGAAAACAAAATCTGGAAAGAGCCATTGAAACACGTTGTGACTTGCATCTAGCTGCTCACACAGACGCAACCAGCAAGTGCACGCGTTCAGTGTGAGTGTTCCTATTGCTTTTTCCGGATTTTGTTTTTCATCTACGAGCTTGGTCATGCATTACCAAGCGTGCACTTGCACATATACGCATCCAATGTAATCACACCCAAACATTGGAAGAAGTCATAACTCACTTGCAACAGCGTTTTCTCAAGCTGTTTGCGCAGAGCCAGCTTGGCGGCTGCCTGCCGTTGGGCGGGCGTCTGCGTTTCTTCCATGCGCACGCCTCGATCACGCTCCTGCGCAACACACACACAAATCAATCAATGCCGTCAATCCAAAACACAAAAACAACATACAAACAAAATTTTACCAATGCAAAGATAATCAGAATATACTTCTAGCACTCAAGTCCAAAATGGTGTTTGGAAAAGTACATAATTCGTCAAATAAAGATTGTCAGAAATTGAAACGCAACTGGTATGTGTAGCACGGCACGACACAGTGCGAATATTTGTTGGACTTGTAAAAGTAATAATTAATCAGCGCAAAAATATGGATTAGCTGATCCATTACTTTTACAAGTGCTACAAAAATTTGCCTTATGTCGTGTCGAATCACACGCGCCAGTCGCGTCTCAATTTGCGACAAGCATAAGACGTTAATTGCATTAACCAGTAAGAGAGTATAGTTGCAGAGCTAATAATTGATAGCAATTTAATGGAAAAACATAATAATCCTTTTCAATGGCTTTTAGTGACAGAATAGAGTCAAAGACCAAATACAATAATCTGAAGCTAGAACTAGGAATGTATAGCAGTAAAACATTCCTTTTAAAAGAAACATCATTTAAAAACTCTTGAAATTGGCAATAGTACAAAAGAATCATAGAGCTTGGAATGTTCAAATTTCATAAATTAGCTTCGGACATCAAGAGGACACTTATTTAGAACACTTGGGAAACAAAACGCCATTTTCACTAGACCTGAAGTAGTCATCCATTCAAGCGCGCTACTAACTAGCAGCGCAACCATGTAAAACTTGAGAATTTTTTCATCCATCAACAATACGTTGCTGGGTTTAGCTCGAATAAAATAATTTACGATTTTATAAAATTGGATGATTCTTTTTTCATGCTCTGTACATTTATTTCATGATTGATTTTTTTCATGATTGAAATTGAAAGAACAGAGACAAAATACTTGATTAAACAATCACAATTACAACTATTTCAGGTACAGGGAAAGTAAAATAATCTAAAGAGGCTGTTTTAGAAAATAAAAACAGAAGACAAGTGAACAATGGATAGTCTACCTGTTCATTGAGTTGTTGCATTTGCAAATTAACGTTTCCTACTTTATTATCCACATTTCCAGGCAGCTTGAAACCATCATTCATCATAATTAGACAATTTTTAAAAAATCTTCAACGAATATTGATGATTTATAATTAAATATACATTTTTCAAATAATGATAATGATTGTTGCAAATTACTTGAACCATTACACAAATTACTGTATGAGAGAGCGAAACAATACTCTACCCACCAATTGACTTGAGTTCAATAAAGTTCAGAAATTTTAATAATCTCAATATTTTCGCTTCCTTTTACTGTCAATTAAGTACCATAATGGATTAAGAAGATCCAAGAAGCTTACAATTGAATACATTCAATCTACAAAATAGTGCGGTAAACTGGAATTTACCTGGAGTTCTTATTTTTGTTTGTCGGAGGAAAGGGTCATTATTGGCACGTTTCCTTGGTTAATACAAATTTAGAAAACTAGAACCAAGAGTTTATTTCTAATAATTCAACATTTTCCAGTTAAAATGGTATAAGGTATGCGTACATCAATTTCCTCATATTGGCCAACAACTGTCAAAGTATGATTTAGCCTAATTACATTGATTTAGCCAAAACTTGTTGCTATGTGTATCTTTCATATTTTCTTTTGTAACCATATTTATAGGGATCATAACATAGTGGAACGGCGAAGGTTGGGTGGAAGGTAGAAGGAAGCGGAGAAATTTAGATACAGGCATTATGTGAACACTGTTAGCTACTCTACCTTCGCCACTTCACTGTGTTTTGAACCTTTGAAAATGTTGAATTGTTGATAATTGTGGAGCAGGGGTTACCTGTTGAGCAGGCGAGTGCGTGGGCGCTGGCGAATGGCGGGCATCTCTGGACTTCTCCTGGGAGTTGGGTGTGGTCGACCCAGGGTAGCCACCCATCACCACGTTCTGCGACATACCACGACCGCCCATCACACCACTGCCACCTACAACCAAACATTCTATTACTTTCATTATCAATAAAGTCAGTACCAACTATAGTGACATCTGATTAATATTTGACAACGCATTCAGCTCTCTCTATCCTTTTTCCAACCCCGCACCGTTGCCAGCAATATAATAAACTACCAGAATAATGAGTATTCATTATAAAATCATGAGAAGATCATATATTTTCTTGGTGTATACAATATATTTTAAATAGAATTAATCATTATTAACAAGAATCAACAACTGATATTAGATCATATTTATCAAGATGGTCTTGAATCATAGTCATCTACTTAAGGCGTTGGTTAAATAAATGTGACAACAAAGCCTTCCTATCATTTCCTATGACTTTAAAACATGAATCTCACCATAGTTAACTGGTTAGAGTAGTGAGACAAGACAGAATTGGTTGAAAGGAAAACATTGACGGATTTATTCCTGTTTCGGAAAATGACACCGCATGGAGACAAAGCATTCACAGCATTCATAGCAACTCTAGTAGTGTTAGACCGGTTGCAACGTTATTTATTGTGAAACAAGCCACACTGCTTGATTCAGAGCTGTATACGAACTATCCCAGTGCAAAACTAACGAGAACTGTACGAATTGAATAGAATATTCAATTCAATTTTTATTTCACCAAAAAACACAAAAACAATACAAAGATGTGACAATAAAAAAAAACAAAACAATAATTAGTATTGTAAATAGCTATGTCAACTATGTGTAAAATACGGCTGGAGGTGAAGAACTACTGGTATAAGTGAAACACTTGTTCGCCACTAGGAGTACAGACTTGACTATTTATAAATCTTAAGCTAATAATTTAAAATGGAATCTTTCATGCAAACAATGGAAAGTATATTAAAAATAAATGCTATAAATTGTGAATTAGTCTTGACAATAATGTATAGTTTTAAAAGCTGAAAAAATTTTGAACTCATACAATATTAATGGAAGTAATAGTATTGTGAAGTATCCAGTTTTTAATATTTATTGGAACAAAATAGGTTCACCGATGAGCTCGATCGGGATGCAGTTTACAATCTTTGGAGCGATGTATACCAGCTGCTTATGAATGACCGTTAAATATTATAATTATAAGTAACATATCTATGTAAATTGTATCATGTTCTATGAGTTACATAATTCTTGAAAATGAGTTTTAATGAATAATACTCATTATTATTATTATATTCAAATAGAATAATACTAGAAATTTGATTTGAATTGATAAAGTGAAGTAACATAACCTACAGTGCTTTTTCGACCTACTTCTATCAGAATTCTGTAAGGGAACAGTTTTAGGCAACGCCTGTTGGCCCTTTTCTGATCATATGTCTTGTGTATTATGGAATGTATAAATACATGAATAATAACTTTTTGTGGGGGCTACTCTTATTTATCTGATTATTAAAAAATCAAAGCACCTTTTTAAAACGTTTTATTCACAACTAAAAGATGAATAAATATTCTGCAAAATGTCATGGGTGACTTGCGAGTTGAATAAATTTCAATGGAGATGTTATATTCGAAAAATGGTTTTCGATTGTTGGACTTTTGTAAATGTGTGAATGAATAGTGAATGTTGGCACCTCTGGGCATGTTGGGCGTGGTGGGGTGCATGTTGGGTGGCATGCCGGGGGCAAGACTACGCGCTGCCGCCTGCGGCATGATGAGGGGCGGTGGCGGCTGATGCGGAGACGGGTGATGGCGCATGAGGTGCGGCGGCCCACCCCCACTGCTCCCCTTGCCACCGCCTGCCGATGCCCTGAGTAGTGGGGGTGGGGGCGGTGGAGGTGGCTGCCCTGTCCCACCGCCGGCTGCCGACGGACCCAGTTTGCCGCCTGTCTGCAAATGCTGCTGCTGCTGTTGTTGTTGCTGCTGCACGCCTGTACCTGCCACAAATCACAATTACGTAACTTACATTACAACATTTCTTCAATTTGAGGCTAGTGGCCAGTCTAAGCATAATTTGAATTTGATACTTCACAGAAACTCTTCTATTAAAGGAATTAATCTTATAAATCTGCAAAATTATTTGTCTTAGCTTTTTATTTTTCTGTCTCCTTTCTTATTTGCTACTTTGTCGTATCGTTGTATTTCAATTCAATTTATTTCACTAGAAACGCAAAAACAATAATAAAAGTTGTGACAATTAGAAAAAAAACAATAGGCTAATTATTATTCTAGATAGTTATATCAACTATCTTATTTTTAGACAACTGAAGGTGAGGACTACAGGCATAAGTGAAACATTTGCTCGCCAGTAGGAGTAGGCAATTAACAACTTTCCAAATCTTAAGCTAATCATTTAAAAAGGAATATTTTTATGTAAACAATAGAAAGTATATTTAAAATAAATGTGAATTAATCATGACAATAACGAATAGTTTCATATGATTGGGATGTAGCCTAGTTTTCCGTAGTTTTTTTTATAATGAGCACTAATTTTCTTTTTCTTTTGACATTATACCTAGTTGTTCGATTTCATTGGCGGCGCACAAGTTGTTCTTTGCCGGTAGTGCCATATTGTAATTGAGAATATTTATTAAATTGTAAATAATTTTTATGCCAAATGAATGAATTTTTCTCCAAATGCAATTACAGCATGACAATTTGAACAACAAATTTTTAAAATTTTCATTCAGGCCAGCCACTAACGTAACATTTCACCGGACATTTTCGACTGACAGGAGAGAAATGTACTGTAAATCAAATGTAAACAATGACCTGCAAAATTGCACAAACTACTCCACTCTTGCTTCAGACGTGTATAAGTTTTCGACTTTACAATCAAAACATAACGTTTGTGGCTGGACTCTAGCTCAAAGCACACATAGCAAATTAACATTTGCATTAACAGAAGGCAAGGCGCACTCCCGGTGTGCGCATTCTATAGTCTGTGTAAAACAAGTCGAGACTTGGCCCTCCATCCGATGAAATTACAGGATTGCCAAATTGTGTAAAATTGCAACTTTCTCAAATTTCCAAGTCAACGTCAGAATTGGATGTAGAATATCATCCCCGATATCCAAGTAGTGCTAAAAAAGTATCAGGGTTGAAGGATGAAAAGGAACTTCCCAATTTTTATGATAAAATTGGAAACATGATATTATTTTATTCAGATTTGTGTTTTTTTTTTTAATATCACTTCTCTCAGAATCATGGGACGTCGTAATGCGTAATAATTTTATATCAAATTAACGGGGAGAATGTCTCCGTTCTATTGGTGTCTGGATAATTTTTATCCAACCCATAGTTATTTTTTAATTTCTGCTCGAAATGTTTCGACATTGACGAACATAATCATTAATTAAAAAATAGCTATAGGTCGGATAAAGATTATAAATCGTATAAAATCGTAATGCGTGATAATTTTATATCAAATTAACGGGGAGAATGTCTCCATTCTATCTATTGGTGTCTGGATAATTTTTAATAGTTATTTCTCAATTTCTGCTCGAAATGTCTCGATATTGACGAACATAATCATTGATTAAAAATTAACAATAGGTCGGATAAAAATTATCCAGACACTAATAGATAGGAGACTTTATCCCCGTTAATTTTATATAAAATTATTACGCATTATGACGCCCCATGATTCTGAGAGAAGTGATATTCAAAAGAAAAGCAAATCTCCGCGATGTTTCCAATTTTATCATAAAAGTTAAATTTCCTTTTAATCCTTCAACCCTGAAACTTTTTTAAGCACTACTAGGATACCGGGGATGATATTCTACATCCAATTCTGACGTTGAATTGGAAATTTGAGAAAGTTGCATTTTTACACGAATTGGCAACCTTGTAATTTCTTCGGATAGAGGGCCAAGTCTCAACCTATTTCAAGCAGACTATAGATGAGTATTCAACCGGAATATTTTCTATTTGCAAGGTGCGGCGTGGCCTTCGAGGCGTGTGCTTTGAGATTAAGGAAATACCCGGAAAAAAGTGTATTCTATGTTAAAGATTAATGTTGATGCTTTCCGCGGCTTTTGAAGGGACGGAGTGAAATCAACTAGTTTGCAATAAAAACACAGATAGAATGAAGTAGTGAAATGATTTTTAAATTAATATGGGACTATGATAACTCATTAATTTTCAGGAGTAAGTGGTAAGGAAAGCATCGCAGCCTGCACACAGGGAAAATAGTAGCTTCCACTACTTGTTGCGGGAACGCGGAATTGGAAATGTCCGGAAGCTACTACTGTGGTCGGTTGCAGCGTGCAGAGTGGGCCTACCTTGTGCGTTGGCATTGGCGTTAGCGTTGGGTGGGACAACGGCAATGTTCTCCTTCATCTGCTGCGACTGCCGCAGCTTCTTCAGCAAAACCAGCTTCATCTCCTCGTTGCGTAGCTCCTCCTGCGCCCGTCGCACCACCTTCTCCCGTTCCAGCACCTCTGCCGGGCTCAGCTCCTAACAAACCACAGGTAGCAAATACTGTCATTAGACAAAGCAGATAGCACCATCGATAGACCATACCGTTGCCAAATAGTTTTTAGTCTATGAAAGAATAAAAGAAATATTATTTAAACCTAAATTATTAAAATCTATTTCTAAAATAATCATGAGAAGAAATATTCTCTTGTTGAATGCTATACTATTAAACGAGCAATTTTCGTTTATATGTCTGTATGTCACCGGATCTCGAAAACGAAATTTGGAACATGGTAGGTTTATGATATAAAAATTCGATTGCTCTAGGTCTCATCCCTGGGAAAACTTGCTGAAGGACATTAGAAGGATAATTCCTCCTTGGAAAAACAGCTGAGAATTTCGTCGTCTGTCGAAAATGGAAGTATGTGGGAGTGAGACAAAATTATGCCACATATGTTGAACTATTGCATTCAAACTGTTGGAGACCTCAACGATTCTACTTTTTCAACTTTGAGCGCTCATAGAAAGTTCAAAAACAAATTATATGAATCTTATTTTGAAATTATTACTCTTTTCCAATCATATGTTTACAATATTAGATTTTGACTGATAGTTTTCTAATTATTGACGTTTCTCAAAAATATCGAAAAATCAATATATCTCGAAAATTAAAGTCGATATAAGGAAATTTTACTTTACATTTTTTGTTGCAAATTTCATGTAGAATCTATGGTCTTCGGTTGTTACACCTTCCGTGGGATACCCTGTATATTGATCATTATTAACAAGAATTATCTGGTAAGATATATACCAGGATGACTTTAATCACATTTATCCACTAAAAAAGTTGGAAAAACGAACGTGGCAAAGATGAAATAAGTACATTCGTCGTGCTCAAAGCCAAATTTCAAACAGTTAATAAAAATTTTAAAAACGTCAGATGAACAAATTACATGTATCTTATTGAAAATTTCTTCCTCTTACCAACCATATCCTTAGAGATCGATTTTGACTGAAAGTTTTCAAGTTATTGACGTTTTTCGAGAATATAGGAAAATCTATTCGTCTCGAAAATTAAGGTCTATATAAGAAATCTTTACTGAAGATTTTTTGTTGCAAATTTAATGTAGAATCTATGGTCTTCGGCTGTTACACCTTTCGTGGGACACACATCTACTTCAAATAAGTATTTTATATAATAATACTAATATTGAAACAATTAAGACGGCAACTTATTTATCTAAGTACTATAATAATCAATGAAATTCCGGATCATCATCTCAAAAATGCTATAATTTATTACAAAGAAAATGAAGCAGGAAATCATTAATTGGATAAAAAGCAATTACTTTTTTTAATCTTAAAATTATTGTAACCGGTATCTGTATTGTTATTTCACATCCTATCTTCGCTGCCCTCAGCCCTGCCTATATAACTACCTCCTTTCACGTCCCTACCACACACCCTTCCCTTTCAGTTATACCTTATCTGCCTATTAGATGGGAAACCATAGTTGGCAAGATATTTTCCCCTCTTTCTTCCAGCACACGTCATTTTAGCAATATTTTCTTTTCATGTGTTAATATCATTGTTACTGTTATTATTATTGTTTTCTTGTATATTGCCTTTTCTCATTGTATTTTTGTGTGTTGTGAGTAAATTGAATTGAAAATATTTGAATAGAGGGTACTTGAATTTTCATTTCCTGATTAATAAGAGTAGCCCTCACCAAAAAGTTAATATGGAAAAGACATATTGAGTGTTGCTCCACAATGCCGGCAACATTGAAGCCAGTTGGTGAATGTATAGTATGGTGTACCTTGATGGGCGGCAGAGGCGGCATTTGTCCGTCATCGCTGTCGCTGTCCTGACTGCAGCTGCCGTTGGTGAAGCCGTTGGTGAATCGTGGCTCGTCGTCGGAGACCACCACCACATCGGGGCTCTCGGCATAGCTGCGCAGTTCGGTGCGCGGACGCAGGCTGCGGCGAGACTGCCATCGCTCGCTCCCCCCCTGCGCCTCCATGGCAGCCCGTGGCGCCGGTCCCGTCGGCGGCCCAAGCTCTCGTCTACTGCTGCTAACAAAACACACACCACAATCAATCTGCTATTTTATTCACCTATTTGTACTTTAAAAACCGGTTGTTGTACCATTATAAATCTCTAGTAGGCACTACACTGTTTACTAGAAATTTATAAAGGTTTAACAACCAAAACTAGTATTAGAATAAAATAATTTCCATTAAAATACAGACAAACAAATTAAATTATCAAAAAAACTAAATAATCTAAGAATGACAAAGCTAATCTACTACTCATATGCTCAATCTGCATTACAGTATGGGATTCGGGCTTGGGGGGGGGTGAAAATATATATTTAATATATATTAGAGTTGATAAAACTCTCCGATAAAATAAACTCCAATAAGAAAACTATTGCGGTCTTCCTGGATATACGCAAAGCTTTTGATACAATACCTCATAATACTTTGTTCAATAAACTGGAGTCCTATGGTTTCAGAGGAGTCTCGCTTAAATTGTTCAAAAGCTATCTGAGTAATAGAACCCAGTCCCTAACCATAAATGATCAATCTAGTGTAACTAACTTAACTTCTTATGGTCTTCCTCAAGGTACTGTACTTTCTCCCATCCTTTTCATACTCTATGTAAATGACTTTTTAAATTTAAGACTTCTAAACTCAACTGTGATATCCTTTGCAGATGATACTGCAGCTATTTTTCACGGAAATTCATGGAATGAAGTTCATACTATAGCTGAAAATAATATGATTTTAATTAAGAAGTGGTTAGATAAGAATACCTTAAGTTTAAATATTGAAAAAACTAATTACATTACTTTCTCTGCAAATAGAGTAGGGCAGCCTAACGAGAATCAAGATTTGAGACTCCATTCTCAGTGCAATTTAAACTTGGGTAATTGTGATTGTCCCACCATTAAAAAAGTCAATAATACTAAGTATTTGGGAATTATAATTGATGAAAACCTTAAATGGGATGTTCATATTAAATACATATGTAGAAAAATTAGATATTTATCCTTTAAATTTTACCAAGTTAACAGAATTCTTAATAAGAACCACCTGAAAATGATGTATCATGCTCTAGTCAAGTCAATTCTGCAGTATGGCATAGTTGTTTGGGGAGGCTGTTTCAACTGTCATATTGCTGAATTATTTGTAGCACAAAAACTGATAATTAAAACTATATTAAACAAACCCAGGCTCTATCCAACGGATATGGTTTTTAGTGATTTTGAGGTCATGACTATACGTCAATTATACATAAAAACCGTAATTGAGTACTTGATAAAATATAGATCCGATTTTCCTCTCACAATAAACTCTACTCTTAATTATTATAATCTAAGGGCCACTGCTAACAAATATGTAACCTATAACACTAATATTGAATGTATAAGGAGGCAATTAATTTACATAGGTACTAAAATAATAAACCTCATTCCAAATCACTTTCTCATGGACAATAAGATCAGCGGAAAAATTAAACTGGATATAAAAAACTGGACATACAGTAATTTCTTCTTCCATTTAGATATATGACTCGAGATTTCTGCTCCAGCATTTTTTTTTTCATTAGTTTTTTTTCATTTTTCAGTGGACTCGCTTACCTTTATTTTAAGTACCTATTCCTCTGTTTTCTTCCTTCCCCCATTTCTCCCTTCCTTTTTTCCTCATTACTTCTCTTCTCTTCTTTGCCTGCCTATTACATGGGAAACCATAGTTGGCTAGGTATCTTCCTCTCTTTTTTCTCTTCTCCAACACACCCAAACACTAAGCCCATGGTTTTTTTATATTTGTAACATTTTATTGTGTTTTATTTGTTTCGTAAATCTTTGTAATTTTGTTTTGTCTTGTTTTGTGTGTTTTTAATAAATTGAAATTGAAAAATTGATCTTAATGTTTGCCGGAGACAATAATTTTACCTAGCTAATAAATTGATAGCAATAAAATTCCAGATTACCTTAAGGAGCATATTAATTGAAATTCTGTTACATTGCTTAAAAAAGAACTATTGGATGGATAACTACCAGCAAAATCGAGGTCATATTTTTTGAGTGACTCTTATCTTTGTTCCAATAGTATGTTTGCCATATCTCTTTTTTCTCTTTTCATTCTTCCTCTTCTCCTTTCTCTCTTTCTTTCACCCTTATCCCACTTATTCATCATATTCTCTTATTAATATTATATTATATAATTTCTTATTTCATCTTTTGTAAAATGACTCATATTGAATTTGTATTAGCAATATTCTCACCTGCGCACAGGATTTTCCTTGCAGGTGATTGGTTTCTTATATTTTTGCTGAAAGTTTTCTTTGTATATTTATTGTCATGAAGAACCAATAAAGAATTTTTAATTTGATTTGAATAGAATAATAATAATAAATTAATTTTTAACTCCATCAAAATACAAACCATCAATCTAATTAATAAAATGAATAATATTTGAAAATAAAGTATATTATAAAATTCACCACAAATGTGAAGAAAATGAATTATTACGGAAATTGACCTACTCAACTATGGGAAACCCATGTGTTAGTAGCAGTAATAAATTTTGGGTGGAGGTGCAAATACATTGGGTAGTATTTCAATTTGTTTCAATATATCTGCGGTTTTCTTTGATACGTATATTTGAACGATTGGGAAAGGATCAACAGGCTCTTCCAGAAAAAGTTTCCTTTCCCAAATGTTGATAGCAATACTGTAGTCCCAAAAAATAGGTTATGTTTCATTACTAAAAGCCATATGCATTTTTGACGGTGATTAATCAGCTGTTGGTTTAAACCCGGAATATAACAAATTACAATAGATACCTAGTTCAGCGTTAAACATGTAGCTTGTGAATAATAATAATAATAATAATAATAATAATATTATTATTATTATTATTATTATTATTATATTATTATTATTATGGCCATGAATCAATGAAAGACCGATTTCTAGTCCGGAAGTATTATAACCTCCAATTTCGATGAAATTATTAACATATTGGAAATTGAAATATTACAGTCAAGTATCATTGAACACAGGAAAATATTCAGTTATTTAGAAAATTAATCCATGAAAGAAATTAATAAAACGGTAATTCAAACAAAAAATAATCATTTAAAATATGTAATCATCAAATATGTAAGTATCACTGAACACTGGAAAATATTCAATTATTTAAAAAAAATTAAACCAGGAAAGAAATTAATGAAACTGTAATTCAAACAAAAAAATAATAATTTAAAATGTGTAATATTGGTAATTCAAAGAATTGAAAAAAGAACCGATTGGCCTGATCCTGCTAGTTGGGAGTTACGACACAGTGTTTGAGAAGGAATAACATCACCTGACGTTTTCAGATCACCTTATAAAATGTCACTGATTGTAACAAAGTGTTTGGTAATACTCGCACTAGTGCGATTCAAATCGCAAAGCCACTTTATACATCAGCACTCCATGTGTGTGTTTCGTCAACTACGATGACACAATTTCTAATTCGAAATTCAATGATTGAAAAATTTCAAATAATACTAGCATACTGCTATTTTAGCTTACATACCTCAAACTCTAAGCTAAGTTTGACCTTTAACCAACATCTCCCACGCACTTTCGTAATCCTAACCTCAAATGATAAGACGATCCCTTTTTGAACTTTTAGCAGTTACACTCGAGACTGAGTTTCAAGGCGATTCGATATGAGACTTGAGTATCCTATATGTTCAATATAGTGAGTTCAGTTAAGTTTATTCTTCGCCACAGTCTATTGACTGAGGAATTGTGAAATTAGTGAGGTTAGGATTTAAAGTGAACTAGCGTGACTGAAAAGAGAACACGTTCAAATTTGTTGTAAAAGTGGTACAATTTCGTATTTTGTACCAATGATGAAAGTTTGATCAAAATAATAATTGGATTATAAGTCAATTTGAAGGGAGGGAAAGTCTGGTATCCGCGACTGGAGTCGTAAGATTTGAGTGGCGCTAGTGTGTGTAGTAGGTGTAGTAGTGTGTGTAGTAGTAGGAGTCGCGCTAGTGTGTGAGTGCGACACTTATTCACAATTCAGCTCGATCCATCCATCAAACATTTTTGCACTATTTCCCATTACATGGAAACTTCTAGGACTTTTTTCATGTTTCTTTTCCGACCAAAATTAATTGATCATATTATTATGCATTCATCCACAAATATCTTAAATACAGTATTTAATCTGACCATACACTGACCTGGCACTGAGATCGACAACTTCCTGATCGACTTCCATCTTTTCCATGACAATAGACAAGCAACTGCTTCACCTTCAACAAAAAGTAGTACTTCCTTGAAATTCATAAATTCAAAAATATTAATGAGGGCCCACAATTAAATAAGTTCAAGTTACAGTAACTTATAACACTATAAAGTAAATCACTTATAAATGTTAATATTTCATTACAAAAATATCCATTTATACTTCGCATATACACTGAATATTTGAAATAGTTCGATCATGAAAATATATGTGAAAATATGTTCCGATTATGTGAAAAATATATAATATAATTTAAATTTTATTCGAGTGGCTTTCTGCGACTCACTGCCAACTCACAAGGAGTTCTTTTGTTGGCAGTACAGAAGGTTTTATTTGCAGTACAGTTTGTGTGATTAATTGTTTATACAATGTGTGTTATAGTCATGCTGTTTGTAGGTATTTCTTTTCACAAATAAGTAAATGTCAATTTCGAATAATTCTGTCTGTATGTAAGTATGATGAGTTAGTATGTATTCAATGTAAGGTGTGATTGCAATTATGAATTGTTTGAAATTACGGTTTCTATGCTCTTTATTTATGCTCTTTGTTTGTGTACTATTACACTAGTTAGTACGCAACCATTTTTAAAAGACAGAGATTCAAACCAAGTCTTTCCCAGACAGGTCAGAAAGGCAGGTCCAGACTCTAGAAGTAATCATCCGATTCTAAGCTATCGACCAAAATCAGAAATTAATATGTAGAAATCATATGAATATTGTAATTTCGATTTCAGAATCCTTAACTTTCAGGATCAAAATGTAGAATCATAATCATGATAGTCATAATCTTCCTCTATTTTCAAGTAATTTAGATTTCGACTTATAGGCCAAAATTAGAGAATGAGCTTAAGCATCTCAGACCTCAGAATGCTTGGAAGTAACCTATGAATGATTGGAAGTAACCTATATATTTGTTTCATGTTACAATCCATAGAGTACAGGAGTCATTTCATGCTTACAACAAAATCAAGCTTGAATTATGATTTAGAGAAGCATACGTAATCGACAAATTTCCGATAGTTTCTCATTTCAAAAATTATTTTTGTAAAAACAACTATTTTCAAGACAACGTAAATTTTTACATCGCACGTCACATTAGACATCACAATTACTTTACCAGGATTTAGGTAGAAACCCCTTCCAAATCATTTTAAAATTGAATCTATAACATCAGGCCTTAAGTGATTGAAATCTATAAACCGTATAGTAATTGGAAATACCATCACTAGTTTCATTGATTACTTGATGATGAACGTGTTTATTTATTAGAAGAACAAACAACACAATTATCGGAAAAGAAAAAACAGGTTATTGCCAAAAACTTCTCCAATTTCAAGTTTATGTAGTGAACTCAACAGCATTTGGGCAAAACTTTTGGGTAAACTTGAAAAAACTAAGTAATAATGAATGAGTAGCTTACCCACAGTGATTCCAATTCTTGTCCTACGTCGATATCAGATAATAGAGAGACATTCTGTCAGAACGATCTAGCGATCTGTATCAGAGCGATCAATGTTCCTGAAAAACAAGTAAATGTTTAGTTTAATTTTCACCAAGAAACCTAAATTATTTACAACCGAAATCAGCTTGAGTAACAAAAATAGATAACAATGTAAGTATAAAAAGTTGACTCTTATGATTAGCAATTAGAATAACCAACATTCATCATAGTCCACCTGAGTGAAGAGTTTAGGACATTCGACAGCTGACATTATCAGCAACAACAAATTCATGACACGCCAGAAATAAATTCTTATCATGAACATGAACCATCACAACAGAACACACGTCAATTAAACATAATTGTTTAAGAGCTATAGCCTTAAAAGGTATTATCAAGTATTGAACATCTATGACATCTAATCCACAGTCATCTAGAACATTACAATATCTTGATAAGGTTGAGAGATCATTCTATCTTCACAATAAGTAGAAATTAGCTCGATGATGGATGGCTGTCCTCTTGGTGGCAAGAAATTTGAAATTCAGTAAAATTGATATCCCTCATAATCATGTCTCAATCTCAGAGCTGACTTTTAATGGTAAACTCATTCAGTACCATCACCTAGCAAACATCTATGAGCATTATCCTCCTTAAAAAAACCTAAATAGTTCCATTTTTAACCACAGCAGTTAGTTCAAACATGTTCAATATTAGTGACGAGTATGGATAATTCAATAAAACTTTACATCTTGAGGTACAGGGACGAGATGTATGAAAAATTTCATCTCCAACTTCCGGCAACATGTTTTGTCTCCATCTCAAGCCATTGTAGGCTCGTAGCAGGTCAATATAGTACACAACAAATTCATTATCATTCATTATTATGTCTTCAAGATAGATGTTATTCAATCGGTAATATTAATCACCTTCACGAATTAAACGTCTATTGATCAAGAAAATTCCGAATTATGATAGAAAAACAGATGACGACTAGACAAACGACCTTTGGGAATGAGATCCCTTTACATCTCGGATCTCGACATGCATGCTTCTAGTTCGTCAGTCAGTCAGTGAGCCAGTTGAGACCGGGAATAGAAAGCAGGAACAAACGATTGCTGGTGAAGGATATCGATCGTGTTCGCTTTAGCCACCCGCCCACATACTCTTTGCCGCTTACCCTCTTGCACACCAGCACTCTCACTTACACACACATTCATTTCCTTCACCCCCCCCCCTCCTACCCAGCTAACCATCAACCCTTGCTTGAGCCACAGCAGTCAGCCTCCCCACACTCCTCCCTTCCCCAAATCACCGCAGCACACAGACGAGTCAAATATTTTCAGACTCCCGGAAACACTGTTTTGTTCTGGTAACTTGTGCACCCTCCCGCACCACCTCCAACCACCTACCTCTCAACACTCAACAACCTTCTATAACGGGACATGGCACGAGTTCCATCGATGGTCAACTTTTCAATAATCACTTGCTACTTGTTAGACATTTCTTCAAACAAAATAATGTGTCCTTTCTCTTATTTGAGTCTTCGTTTTAATTTTCCAATTCCTCCAATGTTATTACTAATAGTATTATAAATATTTTTAAATTTGTTCTATATGGAATTTTCTGATCCATCCATTTGATCTTAGAACCTCCAGATATTTTCAATACCTATTTCTAATCTATTCTACCTTTTCCATTTTATTTCTGCTCTTTTAATAAGATTATTTCATCAAGTACAACTTTGTATGGTAATTCTGTCTCAAGTAATTTTTATTGGCTTTCAATTGAGCAAGTTCAAGGATTTTCTAATTTTGAAGAGAAATCTTAGATTTTCTAATTCCAAACAGAATATATGATGATTAAAATCCAAGGGGTTAAATCATTTGAGTCAAATAGATAAGTTATATAAACTTCCGTTTTACACATCATATTTTTCACATTGTAAATATTAGAAAAAGGGCATTTAATCCAAAAGAGGAGAAGAACTAATGAAGGAAAGAAGTTCCCGATTCGAATTATACAAAATAATGACTATTATTATTAACACAAAATGAGAATGATATAGATTATAAATTATTTTGAGAATTGAATCCACAATATTCAAAACAAGACAATTTTGTCTTCTACATCAGTGAAGATGTCTTCTACATCGGTGAGGACTACGGAGTAACAGTTGGCTTGCCAGCAATTAACTCCATAAAAAGAGCTGTCAAATATTGATGTATTTAACATAGCTGGTAACAATGTAAGTGATAACAATGTCAGTACTTGATTGACAACTTATTTTCACTTGTTTCAAGGCGTTGGGTCATTTCCGAAGCAGAAAGTCATTGTTTTTCAATCTTATTTTATCCAGCCGTTTCAATTTTTCAATTCCAGGTGTCAAAATAAAGATTGATAGAATTTAGAATTACGAAAATCTTTAAAATACAATAAAAATATATAACCATCGAATCTTCATCTATGAATCCAAAACCTTGCATGAATAAACAATGTAGAAAGTTACTTTGTAAAATAAAACGAATATAAAATTAATCGGTTTATAGCAGAAATCATCAAAACTCTCTTTAGACTCAAGTTTAAATCTTGTTTCTTACCTAGTAGTGTTGTCAAGCTCATCAGAGAAACTAGCTGATAAAAAATATGAATAAACACTTATATCTCCTAACAGATAATTTATACATAGATATACATTTACATTATTCATGATGATACACATATCATGAAAAGTTGATGATTTTGCGTTGAAGGCTTCAGAGAACCTCTCTACTAATTTTATTGCAGTTATCTAGCTCATTAGAAATAGTAGAAATTGAAAAACTCTATTAATGAACAGTTAAAGATACAGATCAACTGAGAGTTTTAGCTATGCTTCAAATTCTAAGAAGAATAGAAGTTGTTGTCAAACGAAAACAGTTTTCTCGGAAAACGAACCAGTTAGTTTTTGAACCCCACAAAATGGCTCCAAAACTGACACAACCACAACCTATGTCAACATGACTTGAGTATTCAAAAGAAATCGATTAAATTCTTCAGAATTCCATAAACTCGATATGCTTGTTGAAAAGAGATTACGTCTCTGAAAATATGACAATAAAATGTGGCGAGTGTGACACCTACCTGATCAGCGACACAAATAATAATGAAAAGCGTTGTACTCAGTTGAGAGAGGCACAGAAGGTGGAACGAACGTGAGTGGGCGATCACTACTGCAGACTGCACTGACTGGCACTGGACACACATGGACAAGCGAATATCAAAATTGTCATGACCGACCGAACACAAAACAGTTCGAACACTCACTCAATCTCATTCACTCATTCCCTCCCTCTCACACACACTCGCTCTTTCTCTCAAGGGCCGCAGGGAATTGACGCACTAAAACTATCATACTCGAACCTCCACACCCTACCCAAACTACAAAATCAAACACCAGTGCACTACCAACTACTTACTCCTACAGACAGAGATGGTTAGATATTAGTGCAGAGTGGTGGGGGTGGGCGGTTGGGGTTGAAGCAAAGCAGTGCTCTGGTGTCACAATAATATCGATGACTTGCGGCGTTATCGCTCATTCTCATCCTATGTCAATCAAATCCCCAGAAACTGCAGGAGAAATGATGACACACAAACCACAATCACCGAATAGCTAATGTTCCCAAGCTGTCACCGATACGAAATGCATACACAATGACGAATCGTACTGCATTTTATCACCTAAATTATTCGCCCCATACTAGAATAACATCATGTATCTTTTCTTTCTAACCAAATGAAATGAGATTGGTTCTAGCGTTGTAGGAATGCACATGGGTACTAAAAGGGATGGTGTAGAAAAGACAGTTTTAGGACGGTTCTGAACAAGAGAGAAATTATTTTGACGCTCATTATATATGACGTCAATTTGATGGCGAAACTGGCCTCAAAAAGCCACTTTTCCAATGGGAGGAACGGAAGTACGACCCTAATCTACTCTGCGCAATAAGATACAGTTCATACTACGAGTACAATCATAGAGCTAGTCTAATATTCTAAGATGTTATATGTTTATAGTTAATAGTTTAATAGATTGCAATATTTTTCAAAATTGTTGGGTCAAAATTTCAGGAGTTGAAGTAAAATGATCAAAATGTAAACATTGAGTCGGAAAGCATTTCACGATTTCACCATAGTTGTACATCACAGTATTGGGTATTTATTTCAGTATTCCACGTTGAGTGGGGGAGGAAACAGAGGATGTTTGTACAATGTGGGGTGTACTGTGAAAAGGAATAGTTACAGGCAGGAGGGGGAAAATAACCCACATGAATATCAGCCGTTCTTAGCGCTTAGGTTTCGGTATCTGTGGGAGGAGGAATGGTGGGTTGG
This sequence comes from Nilaparvata lugens, assembly GCF_014356525.2. Lineage (NCBI taxonomy): Eukaryota > Metazoa > Arthropoda > Insecta > Hemiptera > Delphacidae > Nilaparvata > Nilaparvata lugens. The sequence continues at coordinate 45,497,851 of NC_052505.1, read as the reverse complement.
GGTGGCTCGTGCCCGGTCAGGTGCGTGCGGGTAGCGCTTGTCTCGCTTTTCCCCGAACTCAGTCACAAGATGCACACACACACACACACACACACACACACACACACACACACACACAACAAGCGCGCGCGCGCTTGCAAACAACCCCAGCAGCACTTCAAATCGTGTCTGAAAATACACATCAGCCCCCCGACAATGCATTCTCCCGGCCAGGGCTGCTGACTACATCGTTTCCAGGTAACCGACTGATGGGGACCCAATGAAAAGTTGGGAGGGGTGATCCCTCTCTCATCTTCACTTTAAACAGTTTTGCAAATTCCCCAGTACCTTTCCACTGTTCAATACTCAATACTTCAATATATAGATGAACAGTTTTGCACTCTCATTGCTCAATACACATTAACTCTGGATATCTATTACCAGTGAGAGAATGGAAGTTCTCCTTCTTATCATGAAATCAAAATTTGATTAAAAAATAAAAGTGTATCAATCCTGAAATATTTTTATAATGAGCGTGATCCCAACATAATATGCATGATGAATGGTAGATAGGAAGGATGGTAGTACATAAATAAATATGTTGTGCATAGAAACTATACTGAAAGTATTAACAACTATGAAGCTTGAAAAAAAACCGAAAAATAGATCAAATTCAAAAAAACACAATGCTTCTTTCTGAACTTCACCAAAACTATGATAATTGTCATTTATTTCCATATTATTCCAGTCCACCTATAAATCAAAAACTTCGAATTATCAGGAGACGAAACAACAAAAATGATAATTGGGATGAAAGTGATGAAGCCTCATTTAATGTTAGTTGGATTTAGATTACAGTATTTATTAGCAGTAGGCCTATATACAGTATTTTGTTTTAAACAAAGATTTCAAGAGAGGAATCCTATAGAAATGCAATAAAACTGTTTAGTCAAGAATTGAAACCAATTCAACATTGTAAGCTCCGTGTTCTTATTCACGCTGTTATGGGACAACAATGAAAACAGTTATCCTTGTATGAAAGGGGTTTCGAACCTGCAGTACAAGGGAGAAAGTCGGAGTTGGAATTTTTACCTGTGTTCTTAAAGGTCATTGGCTCTTATGAATGGTCGGGGATGAGGATGAGGCCACTCTTGTACTGTACACTCAAACAAAGAGAAATTAGTCTACGTCTACACCTACATTCTTCTAGTCGTAGCTTAGACATTATAAGAACATGATGGAATTCGTAGGAATATAACTGAAAATAACAAAAGTTGTGTTATTTTGGTCATTTTTTGAAAATGGAATAACTTCTTCAAAAATCTATCCATCCTCAAAATTTCATGGATTTATTTCTTACCGAATTTGAAATGATCTGTCCCAAAGATTTTAACTTCAGGTGCAAATAACTCAAAGTAATAAGCGGAAATAAAAATTTCCTGAGAATTTTTTTTAGGGTTAAAGAAAGGAGACGGGGCCGCGCTACCTGTACACTGGGCTATTGTTCCAAAAAGGTTCATCCACCAACTCTCGACTATCACACTCTATTGTCCTCTGAATCCGCTTCATTACCCTCATTAGTGGCCGGAGTGGCCCCGTTTGCTTTCTTGAAGGCAGTTTTAGCTGGTAGGGACTCATCTATTACTTTGAACTTTACATCTGTTACTTGTATTTTCTAAAATGTATTATTGAATCTAGATCAGTGATGTTGTACAAGTACTTGTTATTGAATTATTCCCAATGGTTCATTTGATGAAACTCAATTTTCTCACAAGCTGTATACGGACTGACTTGAGTTACATACAATTTCGTGGTTACACACCACGTGCGCTATTCATCAGCTGATGATATGCGTATTATATTATTTATTTGTATGAATATAATAATCATATAATCGAATATATGTATAATATTATAGCATCAGCTTATGGAAAGCGTACGGCGTGTGTTCGTGCTCATCTATTTAGTCTCATTATGTAAACTGAATATAATAGGAGGTAAGGATAAGTATATTGGACGTATTAGGACGTAATCTATAAAAAAAAAATAATAATACGTTCTTAGTTTGACTGAATTTGTACTTATAAACGATAGTAATGTGAGTGTTTATCCAATCACTGTAGGCTACCACTGGTTTACTGCTGAAAATGCCTTCAAGTAATCAGACTGGTCCACCAATTTATTCCTCGGAATGAAACCAATAGACCACGAAAATGTCGAAATTCAATAATAATAGGCGACCACTGAAGGGCCACTAGAACTTCTACCTGTTCATCGATTGTTTTCGGCGGCCCCGTCTCCTTTCTTTTACCCTTTTTTTATTTTGATAACTTGATAGTATACAAATCGCAAAACTTTGAAGAATATCACAAGTAAAAAGGTTTTTAGCAGCTCGCACAGGCTTAATTTTCAGGTATAAAAAACTTTATTTTCTATTCAGTAGATTTGCTGATTTTATAGATTAGTCTGAGTGATAAACGGCCCTGCTACTGACGAATAAGAAAATAACTATGGTAGGTATTCAAAAATTATTTTCATTATACTAGGCTGAACCAAGCAAAATCAATTTTAAACCCGGATCAGTACCATCCTGAGAAGGTACTATATCAAATAAAATCCAATATAGATAATGATATTGGTGCAACCAAGCATAAATATAGATAGTAACCTGATCAAGTTTATCATATGAACTGATCCCCTCTTGAGATCAACTAATTATAGTTATGCTAGAAAGATGAGCAGGTTACAAGGAAACGTTTTCTGAAAGGCACTAACTAATCTGAAAGGGTACACACACACAACTAAACTGTATATATGGGACCATACATAATACGTATGTGTGAGGAAGAGAGACAATATCTATAAACATAGGTGTGATGTAGGTGGCTGCCAGTGGGAGGGGAAGGGGTAGCCACAATTAAGAGGACCGTGACAGGATATCTCCGAGCAAGAAGAGAAGAAGAATGGTGGCGGAAAGGGAATTAGGGAATAAGGGTGAGAGGAAGGGGTGGCTCGATCGATCGCCGCGCAGTGGAGTGGGCAACATAAAACGAGAGAATGCGATGACGATGTCAGTGTATCGCGGTGGCCACTGAGAGAGATTAGAGTTCTGAGAGAGGGAATGAGTGAGTGAGGGAGGGAGAATTAAGAGAGTGGAAGGATGCTGCTGGCCGCTTGCCGACTTCACCCACCAAGATGGATAAAACAAATGAAACGTTCATATATGGACTGTATTTGTTTCAGTTCACTCACATCAAGTTTTAGCATTTTCAAGTACTTTCAAAAAGAAAAAATATGTTCCATAGCTAGATAAGAATTTAATTGATATGTAATTTAAAATACGACTGAATAGCGAATAAGACTGACTGTAATTTGATGATTTTAGTTTTACAATAATAATTATTACAGTAACCGTTCTCTCAATAATTTAGAAAACAAATAATAATTAAACTAATACTAACTGCACAGTGGATAATTTGAAATTTTTGAGTTCGGTAGAGTATAGTGTTTCAATAGAAACATGTAGGCTACATTGGTACACCAGCCTACAGAAGGAAATAAATTAGAAATTGAATTTGTTCAAATGCTAATTAATTAAGATTTTCGTTTAATAATAGTTATAAATAAACCAATTTAAAAAGCATCTACATTGCTGTATGCTGAGTACCTCAAACTGTAAGTTGAAAATGAATTTGAAACAAGCTCGAAAGAAACTGTGCTCAAAGTAATTGAAAACTAATTAACCATGTAATCTGGTGATCGATGAGGAGGAAACCCCGAATACTCGGTTTCACCAAGCTCGGTTAAGACATTTGAGCATTTATATGATTGTTATGTGGTTATATGGGTATATATTTATGTTCAACGGATCTCGAAAACGGCTCTAACGATTTTCACGAAATTTGGAACAAAGTAGGTTTATGATATGAAGATTCGATTGCACTAGGTCAATAACCATTGGATAACTCGCTGAAGGAGATTATTAAAAGGATAAATACGTCCTTGGAAAAACAGCTGGAAATTTTGTCGTCTGTCGATACCGTAATGGAAGAGAATGTGTGGGATCATCCAGCTGATCTCACGCAGCAAGTGAAACTGATTTTCGTTTATTTCTATTTTTACTTTCCTTGCCCTATTACCATAGGTAAGGAAAGTATTGCTTTCCGAAAAAAATTAAGGTACCCCAATTTCTAAATTTCTATGTACGTTTCAAGGTCCCCTGAGTCCAAAAAACTGGTTTTTGGGTATTGGTCTGTATGTGTGTGTGTCGGTGTGTGTGTGTGTGTGTGTGTGTGTGGTGTGTGTGTGTGTGTGTATGAGTGTATGTGCGTCTGTGTACACGATATCTCATCTCCCAATTAACGGAATGACTTGAAATTTGGAACTTAAGGTCCTTCCACTATAAGGATCCGACACGAACAATTTCGATCAAATGCAATTCAAGATGGCGGCTAAAACGGCGAAAATGTTGTCAAAAACAGGGGTTTTCGTGATTTTCTCGGAAACGGCTCCAACGATTTTAATCAAATTCATACCTAAAATAGTCAAATCAAATCAAATTTATTCTCTTCAACACTTTACAAAATTTATGTAAATTGCACAGCACAACATTAAATACAGTACTACTACAACATAACATGAAATTCATAAGCATAGCATAATAAAGACTATAGTAACAATAGTAACAATTTGTTGCTCTGTACAAAATACAGAATATGACAGCAATGAGAAATACCCTTACATAGGCTATTCTCATTGCCTGTGAGTAAGGGTGAATCTGGATTAAATGATTAAGATGAAACTTGTATGAGAACTTAACAGGTAAGGATAGTAAAGAAATAAAGAGATTTGAAATTTAGTTTATCTTATTGAAAAATAGAATTTACCGGAGCTTGAGAACGTCCACTAGTTAGTAGCCTACTTGCTTCATCTAGAATAAGTTGGGTATAAAACTCTATAACCTATAAACTGAGCTAATGATATTTTCGGTTCCATCCCTACCTATTTCGTTTAGCCAAAGATTCACAATTTTTTTGTACACTACCAAAGATGCTGCATCAAATTCTCTGAGTTTGTTGGGATTATTCCTGAAAAGCATATGAACTATGTAATAAATGTTTGTGGATGAATATGTTTTGTTAATTCTAGGTGTTATTATTCCTGAAATTGTAGCTGTTCGGGTGGGATATGTGTGGGTATTTCTAATGAAAATATCAGTATGGTGCTTATACATATAAATTAGTGCATTTTTCACAAATAATTGCCTGATATCCAAAACATTGAAGTCTATATACAGGTCATGTGAGTTGGATCTACTGTCTCTCTTCAATGCTACTCTCAAAACAGTTTTCTGTGCTACTTTTAAAGGTTCCAAATTAGTTTTATAGCATCCACCCCATGAGATTATACCACCCTGTATTAGTGACTGAACGTATGCAAAATATATGTTCCTGAGTTCCTTCTGATTTAATATGCTATTGAGCTTGTAGAACAAGAATATAGCCTTACGAACTCTGTTTCTGATGTATGCAATATGTGCTGACCAATTAAGGTTGTCGTCGAACATTACGCCCAAGTACTTGTAGCACCTCACACGTTCTATCGACGGACAACCACAAGTGGAGCTTTGCAAATCATTGCAAGAGTGTAACATTAAACTTTGAGTTGTGTCTTCAACAGTGTTTCTCAATGAAATTTCCATGTATTTAGTTTTTTTCACATTCAGAGTTAATGTATTATGATCAAGCCATTTTTTCAACTTTGCAAGGTCACTCACAGCATTTTCATACATCTCTTTTCTCGTATCACCAGAAACCAGCAGGGCTGTATCATCGGCAAACAGGTACAGGCTTCCGGTTACATTCAGTTTAGGTAGATTGTTGATGTAAATTAGGAATAAAAGCGGCCCCAGAGTGCTTCCTTGTACCACACCATATTGGATGCTCTTCAAGTCGCTTTCTACTCCATTTATTTGCACCATCTGCTGTCTATTGGTCAAATATGATTCCAACCATTTATACGCTTTATCTTGTATTCCTATGAGATTAAGTTTTTTTAAAAGCCTGGGCCTATCCACCGTATCGAAGGCCTTTGCTAGGTCTAGAAACACAAGTAGATTTTTCTTATTTTGATTTAGTGACACGTTCAGTTCCTGGTTCAACTGGAATAATGCCTCAGATATAGATTTGTTGGTCCTGAATCCAAACTGTCGCTCAGAGAGAATGCCATTCTGTTCCACATATAAGGTAAGTTGGTGCTTGATAATTTTCTCTAATATTTTGGAAAAAACACTCAACATTGAAATAGGACGGAAGTTATTATGGTCCGACTTGATACCTCCCTTAAAGAGTGGAAATACCTTTGCCACTTTGAAAACGTCTGGGAAAATACCAGTGCTTATACTTAAATTATAAATATGCTTTAAAGGAGACAGAAACAGGTCGATATTTTCTTTTAAAAAACGAGCAGATATGCCATCATAGCCCGGGGCTGACATACCTCGAAGTTGTTGAATATTTGACAGGATAACCTCATCGACTGTTCTCAACGGCAGTCACTGCCTAGTCATCGATAAGCTCTATCAACTGCCACAAGTCCCATATCTGTAAAAATTTCAGGAGCTCCGCCCCATCAATGCAGATAGATTCCCAATTATCAGGCTTCAGATACAATTGAAACAAAAAAATCAAGTGGAGTAGATTGAGCATGAAAATCTCTACAATTAATGTTCAGTAACATTTTCACCTAAAATTGAAAATAAGCTTTAAATTCGAGAAAATGTGATTATTCAATTGCAAATTATTGTTGATTCTATTAAATCATTCACTATGAAGAGATAGCAGACTTCATGTGTGTCTCCAGCGTTATTGCCCTGTCACCAGCTGGCTCAAATTTTTGAATAGTAGACTTGAGATGCGCGGGAACACTAGCGTCAGGTGATCAATTTTCATAACGGCAAGGAAAGTTGTGTGAGTGCGCCACACCAGATTTTTTTTTTTAGAAAACATGTTTACTTCAGAAAGTCCAGAATAGTAACTGGATGCTGTTAGTGATACATAGTATATTAACAAATATTGAAGCAAAAGTATATTATTCTAAATCGAATTCATAGTATATCTATTTGTAATTGATGATGTGTTAGTTTTTTGAAGTGTGAATAAATTGTTATTTTAATGGGTGATAGTAGCTTAACCTGGATTTTGATCTGGACTGTAGTATAAATTTGAAAAGGGGCAGTTTTGGGCAGAAGCCTGTTGTGCCTCTTCATATAACTGTAAAAATATCTGTACGACTGAGAAAATGAATAAATAAATATAAACTATAAATTCAATCTATCGTTACAAATTTTCCATGCTTTTATACTCCAGAGCAAAGCTCGGTCCCCCCGATATTGGAATTATTATCGATAGTAACTATGGCATAGAAATCATATTTATGTTCCAGTCTTCCAGTGCAATCGTTGTAAACCGAGCCTGATCTAACCATGTTCAAATGTCTTGATCGAGCTTGGTGAAACCGGACATATAAGTGATAATTCCTAGTAGCTAGCAATTAACTGATTATAAATAAAAATAATCAAACTAGCTTCTCACACATTATATGGATTATGCTTTCTTTTGAATTTATAATTGTTCAACATTATTGTTCTCTTTTGAATTGTATAAATTTTGTGAGAGCTCAAATGTATCTTTTAATACAATTAATAAAGAAATGGTGGAATTTTCCATTACAAACTTCCATACAACTTCCACTAGGAGAATACCAGACGAGTTTTTGTCTTCAACGCATGAATATATTCTTACATTTTATAGATGGTATGAAGTTTTTATTGAGCAAGTCATTAGACAGTGGGCGCAAACGTAGAATATGACGGGGGAGGGAGGAGGGCAGTTGTGTTGCGAAGGGGTGTGCGCATAACGCGAGTCACATGCAAATTCGATAAGCTCTTAATAAATAAATAATGAGAGGGTGGGGGGGATGCTTCAAAGCGATAACTACTGCTGGCACTCCGATCCACGCAGTCACTCATGTATTATATACATACATACATAGGTATGGTGCTGATATAGATCTATATTTTACGTAGCGGGCTACAGAAGGGTTGAAATATGTGGTTTTGGCCATGGTATGGAGCGAATGATGGAGCCGTTCTAACTGCACGTCGAATAATTAACACACGAAGCCAGCTGAAAACTCAAAGTCATCAAGTATTTAGGAGCAAATTTCAATACGGTATCCATTTTTATTGATAACATACTCTTGCACAGCACTATAAAAAGATCGAAAAGTTATTTCAGAGACAAGTTAAAAGAAATAACAATAATTTCTAAATTTATGAGGGAATTTTCTTCATATTTTTATAAAACATGAGGGGCGGGTTTTGTAAATTAAATATCTTTATATTACTGTGTTTTACTTTTTATACTGATTAAAAAAGCAATATTTGACATTTCTCAAAGGTTGAAAGCGATACATACTATCGTAAATTGTATGATAACCTCTGGATTGGAGAGAGAGAAAATTTATTTATTCAAATTTTAATACTTGTGTTCCTGACAAATGATAATTCACTACTATACTAATAGAATGATTATAATAGAGTAATGAATACACTCATTCATTCATGTGACAAACAGCACTGATGTGAAAACATTGGTAGATAAAAATAATCTGATACAATTGATATCAACTCTTTTAAATCTATAATCAAACTCAAACCCACAATTAACTGAAGTTCATCACAATCTAGTTCAGAAATAGTAGAGGTTCTTAGCTAATTCATTATTTTTCCGAGCACGATACTGGAATTTTTAAACGTTTGGTGAATCTAAATTTAGCTATTAGAATCAGCCAGAATGTTTCTTTCACAAATTGAGACGAGTGTTCGATCTATATTTAGATACAGTAACAACTGTTTGAGATATTATGACCAGAAAAAGATTTGGGTTCTCGAACTCTACAGCAAAGTGAATGAATCTGAGTGAATCTTCTGTAACCTCATTCAATTTCAAACTCTAACAACAATTCACAACCATTGCCAAAATTTCAACGTGCCAAGAAATGTTTCAAGAATAATAGAGTAATAGAGGCAAGAAAGTAGGTATAATTATAATATTTATATAAGTTGAATTAGTTACTTATTAGAATAATGCTAGAGCACAGTTAGATTTCTCTAAAATCGCTCAAACTTTCAACCAGTAACCTAGTATCATTTCGAAAAGCCCACAGTGAGATTCGCTGTTATAAATGTGTAATATTTATGTTATGAATAACATCAGGGCTCAAGTTTAATACAGGCTTGTAGAGAGGCTTTTGTTTCTTCGAATATTCGAACTCTACCCTCAATTTATATCTACAGTCCATATCCAATAAGAAACTATAAAATAATTATACAGCTTCCTTGCTTCAAACTTAAAGAATATCAAATTTCTAAACTGGATATCAGCGTATTTAATCCCGTCTAAAAAATGTAAAACGAACATTTCCTGACATTTCTAGCACAGAACACGCCTCTCCGAACTGAAACGCGTGTAATTGCAGTGCACACAAAGCTTAGCCTAGCTGTAATAGTAGGTGAAGCGCATCGATAGTGGATAGAGTGAGTGGTCGGCAAGATACAAGTACTGTAGTAGTAAAGAAATTCGCCTGAAATAATAGAACCGGTTTCTCAATGATCATTACGAACCGACGGCGACTCAGGCATCCGTCCACCAGCACCACACTTCGAGAAGCTAGAAGGCAAGAAGAGGACATGAAGGAAAAGGAGGAGGAGGAAGAAGAAGAAGAAGAAGAAGAAGAAGAAGAAAGAAGAATGGATGAGAAGGAGGAGGAGATAGAGATCCGTGACAACGACCCTGCCCGCCCAGTTACTGGACACTGATCCGATCATACAGTACTACATAATTATTAGAACAAAGAATTGGCCTGTCGGTTAAATTAGCCATATGAGACCTGTTCATAGAAAGCTTCTATATTCAAATTTTAACAATGATACCTGACGCCAATTACTACAAAGTAGAATCAACTAGAAAAAGGAATATTTTATAAATATTTATATTTTATACAGTACAGTATATTAAAAATTAATATTAAACATTTTTACTGTTAATGACTGGATGACAACTTAGCCATTCAATTATTCTAATCGAACATAATAATCTATAATTTTCAAGTAAATTTAGAATGACCGTTTACACACCTGACGCGATGAATTAATAATGGAACTTGGTCAAGTCGAAATATGAATTAAAGGCAGGTTTCCGAGCTCGGGATTTAGCTAAGTTCTAGACTTTAAACTAGCTTTAAACTCTGGAGTCAGAAAATTGGCTTTCCGAGTCAGAGCGTTAACGAAGTCGAGGACTTAAATAGACCCTGGGGTTTAGAGATCACGTTTTAAACTCTGTGGAGTTTGTAATTTCGCTTTCTGAGTAAAAGGCTATCCAGGACTTTAATCTCTCTCTTTCCGAGTCAAGGATTTATCAGAAATCGTCAAGTCCAGAACTTAAAACAGCGTGATTTTTAACCCTCGACTGAGGTAGGCTTTAAAATTAAGTTCTGGACTTAAACAGAGCAAACACATCTCAGTTATTGTTTTGGAGTAGATGAATAGCCAAATAGATGTCATGGGAATACCTAAATTATTTGGATTAGTACATCCAAATTCATAATTTAGAGTTTGCAAGTTCATTTTGGAATAAAGTTCTATTAGAATTATGCTTAAAAACTAACCTTATTTTACGACTGTAACATAACCTAAAAATTTTCAAGAAAAATAATACAAGGATTGCCTTGGAATTTTATATTCCAATGTGAATGTTATTATTCAATGTCATATGCAACATGTTAATTGACCGAGCGAAGTGAGGTCTAAAGGTGCGTACAGATTTACGCGGCGCGAACATGAGCAATACACTTTTAATCAGCTGATGCCAAACTTTTTATATCTGTAATCTTATAGTCCAGGCAATGAATGCTCAAAAAAGGGTATAGAGGGAAAAGTTTGGAAGACAATTTTTGATCCTGCAGTTCTGTTTAGGGTACTGAGGAGGTAAACATATCAAAAGTCCCCACCCCTACACACTGTGCTAAGGGGGTGGGGGTGGTTCAAAGGTACCATTTTTTGGTTTCTCGCATATAACTCGAGAACTATGCATTTTACAGACATGACTATTCTATAAGAAACTAAAGCTTACATAATTTCCTATAATATTGATCTAACAAGTTTATCTATATCTCTTTCACTTTTCGAGATATCCGCTCTAAAAGATGTGACATTTTTGAAAAAAAAAACACATTTTCCCTCAATTTTTTGCTATTTTTGCTCTTATAACTAGGTCTTAAAAGACACATCCCTTCTGGATTGAGATTAGTTTGGTTTTTTAAATATTACAAAAAAACCAGAGGTTTTATCAAAAATCGTTACACATACGTTTCTGCGCCTTGTTTCAAAGAACTTGCATACCAAATTTCATCCAAATCGGACAATAACTGCGACTGTAACTGCGTTACAAACAAACAAACAGACCAGCTTCGCTTCGGTCAATAATAATTCTAATATTATCATAATAATTTATTTTATATTGATTCATATTATTAGAATAAGATAAAACAAAGTATCATTTGCAAAAAAATCTGATCGAAACGAGATCTGAAACTGGGTCCCACAGTTCGAGATCCAATGCTCCAGCTCTCTACACTACCGTGAGTTGTAGTTACTAAAGGCGAAAAAGTAGGAACATGAATTGCTGTATCTTCTAAGACGCAAAAAAGTACTTTCAAGATTGAAGTTGGTCCAGGGTTATTTAAATTACAAAAAAACCGGAGGTCTTACCAAAAATCGTTACACATAAGTTTCTGCACCTTGTTTCAAAGAACTTGCATACCAAATTTCATCCAAATCGGACAATAACTGCGACTGTAACTGCGGTACAAACAAACAAACAGACTAAAGCCGATCAGGTCAAAAATCTGGTGTGGCGCACTCACACAACTTTCCTTGCCGTTATGAAAATTATTGATCACCTGACGCTAGTGTAAGAGTCTACTTTTCAAATATCTTAGCCAGCTGGTGACAGAGCAATAACACTGGAGACATATGAAACCTGCTATCTCTTCATAGTGAATGATTTAATAGAATCAACAGTTGCCAACAGTTTGCAATAATTGGATAATCACATTTTCTCGAAGTTCGAGCTTATTTTCAATTTTAGGTGAAAATGTTACTTAACATTAATTGTAGAGATTCTCATGCTCAATATTTCCACTCGATTTTTTTTGTTTAAATTGTATCTGAAGCCTGATAATAAATTGTGAATATAGAATCAAACTTTGCATAGATGGGGCGGAGCTCCTGAAATTTTTACAGATATCAGACTTGTGGCAGTTGATACAGCTTATCAATGACTATTCTAGGTATAAATTTAATGAGAATTGTTGGAGCCGTTTTAGAGAAAACCGCGAAAACCCCTGTTTTTAACAACATTTTCTCCATTTTAGACGCCATCTTGAATTGCATTTGATCGAAATTTTTCGTGTCGGATCCTTATATTGTGAGGAACTTAAGTTCCGAATTTCAAGTCATTCCGTTAATTGGGAGATGAGATATCGTGTACACAGACGCACATACACTCATACATACATACATACACACACACACACACACACACACACACACACACACACACACACACATATATATATATATATATAATATATATATATATATATATATATATATATATTATATATATATATATTATATGTAAAAGAATTAACCGGGTACATCCGTTTGTTTTGACTTACTAGTGTGGATCTCGACGCACCCTCAGAAGATGTCGTCTGCGATGGCGACGAAACGTCAGACTCAAGTAAGTCAAACAAACGGATGTACCCGGTTAATTCTTTTACATATAATATATCCATCCGCGAAACACTCAAATGTAATATATATATATATATATATAATATATATATATATATATATAATATATATATATATATATTATATATATATATAGACCAATACCTAAAACCACTTTTTTGGACTCAGGGGACCTTGAAACGTATTGAAATTTAGAAATTGGGGTACCTTAATTTTTTTCGGAAAGCAATACTTTCCTTACCTATGATAATAGGGCAAGGAAAGTAATAATTAAATCTTGTGTAAGCATGATCTAATCAAGTAAATAGTTGGTGTATCAGTGTGGATGTGCATATGGTTTGGGACGTCATTCAGTTATAAATGTTATTTATTCTATTGATAAAATTTTTGTTCATTATTTGTTATTATATTCTTCAATTTTTATAAGTTTTGGAATTTTGAATTCTCAATTTGTTTTATTTTTACTTTTTTCATAAGTATTTGAAATCTTTGTATTTTTCATTTTTGAATTAGGTGGTATTTTTGTTGTTTGTATTATTTATTATTGCATAAGTTCATATTATTTTTATCATTATTTTTCTTTTTTCATTTGTATCTGTACAATTTTTATTGTTAAGGAGACATATTTGGGGAAACCCGTTGTCTCCATTGCGAATAAATAAATAAATGAACTATTGATTGCATGCAATAACGCATGCAATTAATAACTGAAATAACATAGTATTGTCTCTCGAACTTTCTCTGCTTTGAGCTTGGGCTGTCCTGTTGCCAGTATGTCTTGAAGGAGATTAGCTTTTGATGTTAGCATTTTTGAAACACTAACCCCAACAGCCATTAGCCGTTTTCACACTGATATCTCGCCGACACGACATACAGACAGGATTTACTCTGATGGACACAGTATAAGAGGATGCTGCGGTTTATAACTGCGCGAGGTCTACTGTTCACAGAACTACTAGTAGTATAACAATAATAAATATTATTATTCCAGTTCTTTTTGAAACAAACGTTTTCCAACTCAATAGCCTACTACTAAATTTTTTATTCCAAAATCACTGGCAAGGATCAATAATAGCATAACGTAAAACGAAATGTTTATTCATTCATGTTTCAAAAGGTTAGGTTTTGGTATGAATAGGCCTACAAAGAAATCAAAACGTATTTTCACAAAAAAATTGTTTCAAAATAGTTTGAAGAGCATGCTCATTTGAATTAGCCCGCTTCAATCGGCTGCTTTACTATAAGGCTGTGCAAAGGCTAAAAATCTGTTGTGGTGCACTCACACAACTTTCCTTGCCGTTTTGAAAATTGATTACCTGACGCTAGTGTTTATGCGCATCTCAAGTCTACTGTTCAAATATCTGAGCCAGCTGGTGACAGGACAATAACGCTGGAGACACACGAGGTCTGCTATCTCTTCATAGTGAATGATTTAATAGAATCAACAGTTTGCAATTGAATAATCAAATTTTCTCGAATTTCGAGCTTATTTTAAATTTTAGGTGAAGATGTTACTGAACATTAATTGTGGAGATTTTCATGCTCAATCTTTTCCACTTGATTTTTTTTTTTGTTTATATTGTATCTGAAGCTTGATAATAGGGAATCGAAAATCAAACTTTGCATAGATGATGCGGAGCTCCTGAAATTTTTACAGATATGGGTCTTGTGGCAGTTGATAGAGCTTACCAATAACTATTTTAGGTATGAGTTTGATATAAAATCGTTGTAGACATTTTTGAAAAAATCGCGAAAAAACAGTTTTTGACAAAATTCCTATCTATTTTGACAAAATAGCTATCTAGGGTATAAATTTGAAAAAAATCGTTAGAGCTGTTTTCGAGAAAACCGTGAAAAACATGGTTTTTAGCCATTATCCGCCATATTGAATAGAATTTTATTGAATTTCTTATTGTCGGATCCTCATGGTATAAGTACCTTAGTTTAAAATTCCATGTCTATCGGTTGATTAGGATTTTTTTTTCAATTTCTATTGCAATCTAGTCTAAAAAGACTAATGAGCAATTTTTTCCTAATATAATAATGGGTTAAATATTAATAAGATAGGTAGTTCTCACCAGGACTACTACTTCTAGCAACTAACTTGAAATATTGACAAAATATAAATAATATAATAATAGTAATAAAATAAGTTATCATGTATCAAAGATACACATTCACACTATCAACACTGCTCTGCTTTTGAAACTTTCACTCCACAGCACCACACAAACTCGAAGGGTTTGGTCCGCTTCAATCTGCGCAGCATATGTGTGTTGTCAAGTAGCTGAGCGACTTCAATTTCATGTCGTTGGATCCTGTCTGTATGCTTGCGTGCGAAGCGCCCAATCAATCTCTGTTGCAACGAACTCCACCTCCAAGTCTCTGTGGATGTCGACGTACCGGCTGAATCTTGGAGCATCGACAATGTTCCTCAAGACTTTGTTCTGGAATCGTTGAATTACATCAACATTGCTCTTGCTGGCACAGCCCCAGAGTTGGATTCCATACATCCATATGGGTTTCAGGATTTGCTTGTATATGAGGATCTTGTTGTAGGTTGAAAGAGCAGAATTTCGACCTATCAACCAGTAGATTTTTCTATACCTTATTCCCAGTTCTTCTCTCTTTTTCTTAACATGTGCTTTGCATCCAGAGTCATGCCTAGGTATTTGGCCTCGTTAGCAAATGGAACAGGTTTCCCATTGATGGCTAGGGGAATTTGCTCACATTTTCTGTTTGTGAAGTTGACTTGGACAGACTTGGTCTCATTTACATTGATTTTCCACAGTTTAACCCAACTGGAGATTTCATCAGCATCTTGAAGTTTCCTCATAGATTCCTGACTGTTGTCGCCAAAATCAACTTAGTGAATGAGGACGACTACCGATTGCTCACAAAGGAGTTGAACAAAGAGAAGTTGACTTGGCATTCTTATGGAAATAAGCAATAAAGGCCAATCAGAGTTATGGTTAAAAAACTACATCACTCATGTGAAGCAGAGAATATAGTAGAGGACCTCAAACAGAAAGGATTCAAAATTTTGAATGCAAGTATAAAGCTTAAATGGAGAACTAAAGAGCCACTAGATATGTTCATGCTTGAGTTTAAAGCAGGAGAAGATGTAAATAAAATTTACAAAATCACCAACATAATGGGATGTAAGGTAGAAATAGAGGCAATGAAGAAATCGAAGCTCATTGCTCAATGCAAAAGATGCCAAGCATATGGACACAACCAAAAATATTGTTTTAAAGAGTTTCGTTGTGTCAAATGTGCTGGTAAACACCAACGTTAGTAGACAGAAGGTTGATCACTCACAGGTGTAAGATTCGAAGTGGTGGGGGGAATGCCAGCGTGACGTCACGTGTAGTAAAAAAGTGATAGAGTAACCACACTGAGCATACAGTTTATTCACTGTATCTTCAAATACATCATCGTTTAATCCCCTCAAGATTGACCTAGAACTTAAAAATTCTCCATACTTATAGCGAATTAATCACCGATTCTAATGATGTTGTTTAATATTTCAAGTTCATTCACTTGTATGAATAAAATGAAGTTGAAAGTTTTTCAAGAATCTAAACACGTGACACGAGAAAGTTATTAAGCTGGAAAAGCGCTAGTAGACAACGTTATACTATTTTAATTTCAGATTAACCCATAAAAAATCTTGATAAACCAATGCATTGCAATAAAACAATAAACCGATCCCGATAAATCCAATGAATTTAATTCATATAAATGCACTGAACACATGCTGGTATCGAGCACATGTTCTACCTACGAGAATCAAAATATCTCATCCCCGAAATTCACAAGCTGATGTATAGCCAAACTACAAAATATAAACATGACCTAGAAGATAAAGAAACCTTAAGGGTTTGAAAGGGAAGGTTAAGAGGTGGGTTTTTTGCTTTTATATTGCAAAATGCTTGTATTATTCAAATGTTTTGATAATTATTGTAAAGCAGAAACAGAAAGCTTGCATGTCAGAAAATGTTTGTGTTATATAATTTGACTATAGGTCACCGTATGATTTTCAAGAATGCGATATTCTGCCTACTCTGTACTACAGCCTACATCACGGCTGCAGTTCCCCCACTCCAATTGCATTTCAACTAAAATACTATAGATGAGTGACCAACCTTCTGTCTACTAACTTTGGGTAAACACAGCTCCAAGGATTGCACAAAGGCAGCTGGAGAAAAGCCGAAATGTATTCATTGTGGTGGAAATCATCCAGCAAGCTTTCGTGGGTGCAGTGTTGCTATCGAACTGCAAAAGATGAGAAGCAAAAATATGAATTCTCATTCAGGACCAATCAAGCCAGTGGATTCCCGCAAGGATCATTCATCTCAACCCCCTGGTTCTTCCACCGAAATAGCAGCTACAAGATTGTCAGCATTAGATAGATAAACCCTTATCATATGCTGATACTACAAAAAAAGGACTGGATAAGAAGATGAAGAAAAACAATCACGAGGATGGAGTGCTACAAACTTTACAGCTGATACTAACAAAGCAGGAAAAGCAAGAAGCCCTACTATCCTCCTTTGAAAAAAGGTTACAGAAACTGGGAAGCAGCACCAACCTGGCTGGGAGCAAAAGGAAGCAATGAACCGCACACTGAAAATCATGGCATGGAATGCCAATGGCATACTCCAGAAGAAGCAAGAACTAGAATTAGTACTCAATAATGAAAAAATAGACATCTGCCTTATTTCAGAAACATATGACTAACCAATCCTATCTCAAAATCAGAGGCTATAGAACATATCATACCACACATCCAAATAATTCAGCAAGGGGAGGTAGTGCAGTAATTGTGAGAGAAACTATACAGCACACTGAAGAAAAAGAATACCAAACAGATGAAATTCAAGCTTCTGTTATATCACTGGAACTCAGAGGATGCAAAGTATCATTAGCAGCAATATATAGCCCTCCAAGACATCTACTAAAACATCAAGACTACATAGAATTATTCAATCATCTAGGAAGAAGGTTCATCATAGGAGGAGACTTCAATGCTAAAAATACCCATTGGGGCTCCAGGATAACCACTATAAAGGGTCGAGAACTGTTTAGTGCAATCCAGCAATTCAAATGTGAAGCAGTATCAAGTGGAAACCCAACATACTGGCCAACAGACACAGGAAAAATTCCAGACCTGATAGACTTTTTCATCATCAAGGATATCTCCACAAACTACATCAAAATTGAAGACAGCTGTGACTTGACATCAGATCACTCACCAATTATACTCACATTGAGCGAGAGTGTAATAGAACGAGTACCAACTGCATTTCTCTGCAATAGATACACAAACTGAGAACAATTCGGACTCTTACTGGAATAAAGCCTAGATCTCAATGTACCACTTAGAAGTAGAGATCAGCTTGATGTGGAAATTGAGAAATTTGTAACCTCCATTCAGCAAGCAGCCTGGGCATGTACACCTGAAATGAAAAGGAGGACTCAAGGCAACAACAATCCTTCTGAAATAAAAAATCTTCTATTACAGAAGAGAAGAGCAAGAAGGAAATGGCAAAACTCTAGGGATCCAAGAGACAAGACTTTGCTGAACAACTTATCCCAGCAGCTCAGAAGAGAAATAAAAGATCTAAAAAATGAAACATTCTCCAAGTATCTCACTGAGCTGACTAATGAAAAAAGTACTGACTACTCCCTATGGAAAGCTACTAAGTGCATCAAAAGAACTTCAAGCTGAAATGCACCCATTAAAAATGTGGATGGTAAGTGGGCTAGAGACAGCAAACAAAAATCAGCTAGGTTTGCAAATCATCTGGAAAACATCTTCAAAACTGATGATGAACTATGATGAGCTATGATGATGATGAACATCTGCCACATACTGTTCAAGAATCAGCGAGGATCACACCAGTCACAGTAATTGAAGTGGAAAATATGATCAAGAGTAGCATCAAAACCAGGAAGGCACCAGGGTTTGATCTCATAACTGGAGATGTATTGAAACAGCTTCCCAGGAAGACTATCTTGAAGCTTACATTCCTTATAAATACATCCTTCAGGCTGAGATATGTCCCAGATTACTGGAAAGTTGCAGAAGTCATATTGATTTTAAAGCCTGGGAAAACGCCACATGATGTTTCATCTTACAGGCCAATTTCTCTCCTACCTGTTAATTCAAAATTATTCGAAAAACTGCTTTTAAAAAGATTAAAGCCAATTATAGAGATTAAGAAGTTGATACCAAAGCATCAATTCGGATTCAGAGAGAAACACACTACCATAGAGCAAGTCCACAGAATCACCAATCTGATTGAAATGGCTCTTGAAGAGAAGAAAATTTGTAGTGCAGTATTCCTGGATGTTGCCCAAGCATTTGATAAGGTGTGGCAAAGAGGTCTATTAGCAAAATTGATAACTATGCTCCCAATTGAATACACTGAAATATTGGAGTCATATCTAGAGGGAAGATATTTCAGAGTCAAGCAGGAAGCCGCCTATTCAGAGCTGAAAGAAATTAGAGCAGGAGTACCTCAAGGTAGTGTTCTTGGGCCAGTTCTCTATCTACTGATTAGGAATGGAGTTATCGTGTACACACACTGTGATGTACCCAATGATTGTATAGCCCCTGAATTATTAATTGAAGAATTTTGATAGACCATTAAGTGAACAAAACAAATTCCAATACTGAGTAAGAATCACAATCTTATCTAAGGCAGATAAAAGACAGTTATCTGACCTATAAAGGCTGCAACTAATAAATCAGATATAGTATATTTTTCAGAAATTTATTAACAAAAACCACATTTATTCATAATGTTTACTATTTTGAATGGTAGTTCAAATATTTGGAGGTTAGAATTGAACTGATACATAACCATAAAATAAATAAACCAAAGCTTACTTGTGCCAACAACTAGCCAATTGAGAAGGCAGCTTGCGTGATAATTATTTGCAACAGCTATATGATATTAATTTTTCACCTTTTCATATTGTAATTTGTATACCAAATGGGTCCGAATATTTATTCATGAGCTGTCATAAAGCATATTTATTTTAGAATTTTTGTATGATTTGATTATGTATTTGGGATTGACATTCAATCACATCAAAAACAATATAAACAAAGAAATATATTTATTATTATTACTATTATTATTATTATTATTACAAGCATGTGTGTTATTATATGTATTAATACTTCTACTTTATTTTATAAAATTACGTCTATGTACCACAAATTATTGGCTATTTTGGAAGTTCACAAAATTAGCGCCAGCACAAGTTCTTTTGAATTGCTAAGCCAATCTCTTTATTCAACAAATTAATGTATATCGTAGTAGATGTGATTATATTATTTATTTTATGTTTTAAAGGAACCTAATAATAATTTAGAACAACTTATAATATGGAATTTTCCTCATTTGAAAGCTTTAAAGTTGGATCTATTTCCACCACTCAATTGGCGCATTTGTTACATCACGGGATCTGACCAATCCCGAATTAGTATGCAAATTTGGAGAGTATTAATTTCTGAGAAGAAACTCAGGTGGAAATTAGAAGAGGAGAACTCGAGGCCATTTTCGACAAATCACCAGTGGGATACAGACCTGGTCCACATACTTAATTTTTTAAAAAGCTTTAATTCCTGTTTTAATGTAATTTAATCTTCATTCCTTCTTTTTCTAAAAGTTGTTCTAAAGTTCCTATAATAATCTGTGATATTAATTTTTGTGAATTCATTTAAAGAGTCCCTAAAATTCAAATAGTGTGGTCTGATCAACAATTTCGCCACACGTGAAGGATCCAGCTGGCACGAAATATTCTATGGCCGAATATATTTCGAATACCAAAACGGAAACAAAAGTCTTTTGAACATTTAGAAGGGGATCCCCGCTATTCTACGAAAATTATACAGTGCATAAATTCGTTAATTTGGGAAAAAGTCATGACTATAGATTTAAGGGTACCAAATTATTATAAATGATTCTTATTTCAATAAGTAAAATTTAATATTCATGCTGTACTTAGCCAAAAGGTCTATTTCCTTAGGCGAACCCTCACCCTGAAATTTTTTATTAGTAACTTTATTACATTTTCAAATTACAATTTTGTACTAGCCTACTTGGCCTATTTAGTTTTGTATGTCTTATGACCCTTTCCAAGGGCTATCACCTACCTCATTTAATCAATTTAAAATTATCACATTTTCATGCAGTATCTATTATTTGAAGATTCAATTTTATTATCATTTAATATTCACTCATCATCAGTTTGTAACTATATTTTGTATAATCTGTTTATCTATCAATTCAATTTTTTGCTATTTGGGTATTTCTTCAACAATATATTTATATTATCTATTCACCTCTCTGAATTTATTTCATTACACCTCCAAGTTTGTTCTTTCTCAACTGACACATATCGATCGTGCAAGACATGACCTGCTTTGCAGTAGTCAGATATTGTTGAGCATCATAAATATTATTAGAACATTATTTCTTCTGGTGGTAGATGATAGTCGATATTCATATCAAGTAATAAAACATTTTATTGGAGATATCCTCCCGAATCAAGTAAGATCGACTGCCGTCAACCTACCACATCGAGGTGTATTGGATCCAGCATTAACAACCAGTTAATGTCACAAGGGAAGGTAATTGATCGCATAGACAGCATCAAAATAAAACTTGGTACTCGAAGTATCTACTATCTTGGTTTAGCACTATGCAATCTTACAACCTATAGTATTTGTCAGAGACCCGGTTTGCATGGATTTGCCATTTTGTTTGTTGTCTTGCGTGGTCTAATATCTCTCCCAACTGTAAAACAGGTATTAGAATCTCTGGTTATTATTTGGAGAGTGAATTCACTCAGAAGTTTAAATCTCTGCTTGGTCCTAGCGACAGCATTGATTATAATAGGCAGATTCAAACTGAGCTGCATTTTATTATTGAATTGGATTTAATTTTAATTTACCACATTTCCAACTACAGCATTAGTTCGGAAGTTTACAGTTCCTACTTCGGCTACCTTTGTAGACCGCCAACCTACCAATTCAACAAACTACTTTATCAAATCAATCTCTTCTATACATTGTTCACTCTGCCTAGATCATATAAATTCGTTGCCGTCTATGCCTCTGCAGGTCGGGCGAAGATCAACATAACCTACAATTACGAAGTAGAGTTTCATAACCTCAAAGTTTCCAACTGTTTATTTGATTTTTGGTTTAATAACTCCAAGTTCATAAATATTCATTTTCGTGCACGTCCATGCCCCTCCAAGGAGCAGAACGTCACACATGCCGACACAACGTGGGGCATTAAACGTTGAGGAACATTACACATGGTTTATGATTATAATTTTGGTTTTTAGTTTAATTGTTCAAAGTTTAAATTTATTTAGTGCATGTTCATGCCCCTCCACGGAGCAGAACGTCACAACACACACACACACACACACACACACACACACACACACACACACACACAACACCCAAAAATCATGTTTTTGGACTCAGGGACTCAGATCTTGAAACGTATAGAAAGCATGAAATTTGGGTACCTTAATCTTTTTGGAAAGCAATACTTTCCTTACCTATGGTAGGTAATAGGGCAAGGAATTCCGCCCTATTACCATAGGTAAGGAAAGTAATAAAAATGAAGTATTCAGGAATTGGAACACCTCACTTTGAAGAATTTTACAATGAGAATTACATAAACATTCCATAAAAATGAATCAATTATAAAAAGAAAGAAAAATGATTATAAATTCTCAATTATAAACATCCATTGAATTTTTAGTAAAGAAATGAGTTATTTTTTCAACAATTCTCCAATAGTTGGGGTGTGGTGGTTTATAGTGAGAAATAATTAGTTGTTTTATGCTTCACGCAAAACTTCTCTATATTTTAAAATATATGCTTCATCCCCTATTAATAAACGTGCCGTATCATTTTGCCGGATAAGACGAAACTAAGAATATTATGAATAATACAGTCGACCGGACTATAACTTGAAGGAAGAAGTTTATAGAAATAAACTTGGAGTCAGTACAGACTCCAATTATTGCATTACAAGAAACGAATGCCGCTCGAAAGACAAATAATAATCGTATCCACCACTGTTCAGCAATTATTGTACTGATGGCCAAAATAAAACAAAAAGAGAAATAAAGTGTAGAGTGTATATAGGTGTCGCAATCGACAATACTAATTTTCGTCTCAGTACAGTCGGCACTTACTTGTTTTCGAAACATATTGCATCACAGAAAGAAAAGCATTCTTGATTGGCGATTATAAACTATGAGGGGTGGGGAGCGGAGTGATATCCTTCTCTTTCAGGATAAAAGTTCATTGACCCGCGAGTGAACACCTCTAATCAGTCCACAGCTTACCGAACAGCCTATAACAACTACTAGATTCCATGATTCTTCCACAGGGCAACCTCTGAGCTCTGACACACTCGAGTCGATGGTGGCAAGTTGTTGCAAGCATTGTTGCCGCTTTCCCTTTTCCACCGCCTTTTATAGAAGATAGTTGTAATTCAAGTTATTCCGTTATATCTGATCTAATATTAATGGTTGACAAAATACTCGTCGAGAAAATATTTTTATGATTAATTAGTTGAGATATGAATATTTTGGTTCGATAGTTGTTATATTTCTTCATAGCCAACAAACGATTTGGAAATAGCTGCAAATATTTGTGTGGTACCCTTCATTTCATAGAATCCTTTTAGCCTTTTTAGCGTTGGCACAATTATACCAATAGTGAGTTTCACTATAGAAGGCGGTGGAAAAGAAAAGTGGCAACAATGCCGTCCCGTCCAATAATTTTTACAACGTGATTCTCACTATAGAAGTGTTTAACTGGAGAATAATAACGAAGAACTGCTAATTTTCAGTGATGAAGTCACTTTCAAATCAGTGGTAGTAATAAAAGGCTTGTGGAAGGAAATATGGAGCACAAGCAAAGAGTTACTTTTCACAAGCGTGACTCTCCATAGATTCATATCCTATATCAGGTCAATTCATTCATTTGGCATATTTACTAGATTCAGTTCCATTATCACATTGATTCAGTTCAGTTACACTCTGTCATGTTCCAAATAGTAGCTTACACATTATATTAAGAAGTACATATTTCCAATCTTCTATATAATCATCTTAATGCAATAATAATTTGAAATTATTAGAATTAAATTGAATTTCTGCCTAACAAAAGTGGGGGAAGCGGTTGGCTCCGTGGTAGCTCTAATCAATTATAATTTTATAAATTATTACAATTATATTAATTAGAGGTGTCAATTGATGATGATATTAATTATAAGCGATATCTAATTGTTTAGATAAGTTTCGATTCATGCGCCTGCTACTCCATTCGAAAGGGTAACTACCTAAAGAACAGACTCTTCTAGATATCAATTTACTAATGAGATTAAAAATCAATTCCCGATAGTTCAAAGCACTACAGACCCACTCTTCTCTCATCATAATCATTTTCATTACTCAAATACAAGAATGAAGCTCATGTGGGCATCAAACTCAAGAGTGACTGTTATTATATTGAATCAATTTATAAATATGAAAAAGGTCATCGGTCGTTTTTTTTGCTAGTTAAATGACCTAAGCTTCAAGCAGATAAGGTACTGCACTAAATATGGTGTCCAATTTGAAGAAATCAAGAGGTGAGGGGGTTAGTCTGAATTCATTTCATGTCAATAGACTAAAGTAAAGGCGGATTCCCACATATCAGTATCAGTGTAAGTGTCCGGTACATTGAAATAGTTATTTGTGCAACTAGTGCGCAAAGTGACAGTTTGCTGCACCGAAAGAAACGTTTACGCACGAGCCTTAGGCGAATGCGGAATAATCCTTTCTTGAGTGCAGCAAACAAACTTTGCGCACATATTTCACATTAAATTTTTCCTACAGTTACCATTGAATATGAAAAGTGGGTAATTATGGGTAAAATTCCCTGAAATCCATCAAATGATTTTCTGTGTAATTGTATTATTAATAAAAGCCTTAATTTATTTAAAATTGAATAATAATAATTAAATCAATCAAGGCACATAATAAATTGGCAACCACTGTCACCGTTGTCCACTGCACCTCACTATACCACAGTCAGTTTTACCAACTTAATTTTGATTTTCCTGCACTGGTGCTCCATATAACCTACTAACTATTTTGCGTTGTCATGCTGCAAATCTGGAGTACGCAAAGTAATACTTTGCGCACTAGAGCGGAAAAGTGATTCTTTGCGGCCTGCAATCAATGCAGAAATGGTCACTTTTCAAGGTATCTGTAGGAAAATATATTTGTCTGTGTTTTAATGGGACTAATCCTACATCCTACTCAATCCGGCCGAGCGAACATCAATGGTACCCTATTTCAATCAATATGAATTTCTGCTATTGTTCCTCTTTTATGATATTTTCACTTTTGATCTCCTGTTAACTGTGTGTTGTCATGTATTTTGATTTTTTTGCTTATATTGTTTATATTATTTGATATTCAAATTCAAATATTGCTTATCCTTTTTTTGATTGTATATATTTTTCTACAGTTATTTTTCTTGAAAAATCGGTGATGTACCGTTGGAAGTTGAATAAATGAATAAATCGAGAAATAGTCCCATGAGAATAATATGCTCACTATTTCGGACACGTTTACTGATAGTATGTAAATCCACCCTAAAAAAGCAATCTTTAAGCTGTTCTATATACTCGCTAGAGTGTTATTTTTACGGTCAATGCAAGACCGAAATTAAAATTGAGATGTCAGAAAACTGAACTTGACTTGATTTTTAATTATTATTTGTCGATTCAATTGATATAGGTTTATTTCTTGTACTTTATTCAAGACATTTTATTCAAGACATTGTGAAGTTACAGTTGATGGAAAATTACATTTGGTTAAATCAATAATTCTCATGGTATTTTATTGATGCAAATGTAATACGGTAATGTAACTATCAGTGTAACGCAATGAAACAATTGGCGATTTAATTGACAATGCCTTTTTAGAAAACCTATTTAAGCTGAAGCATAGCAACTAAAAATCTAGATACTGTATAATTATATTTTTGAATTGATTGTTACCATCAGGAGTAATTCAAAATTACGTTAATAAAGCTATACATTATGATAACAAGTAGCGGTTATAATGCGAGGTAGAAGAGTTTATATGAGTATAAACATTATTAGTAAAAATGCTCTTATCACACTGTAATAATATAAAATGTAATTCCAAAAATATGCTCATTCGTTCACCACGAACCCCCCCCCCTCTTCACAATAAAGCAAATACTGTATTTTTAGGTTTATCATGAAAGTTGTTTACCTATTTCCTTGAAACAATACACATTTATTCCAGATACTATTATTGAATATATTTTATTTACGTTGTAATCTGTAAGAACAAATAATAGGAGACATTCTGAATGATACACAGAGTAAAATTAGAAATATCGTCATATTCCAGTTATTATTATACCTAATCTAGAGCTCTAGAGATATTATCAGTAAAGGGATTTACGCCCACATCTGAATACTTAAAACTATTAATTATATATGCATTAATTGAATTTATAGATAGGACCACAACATGGATCAAATTTCTCCTTATTTCAGGTGTTTCACATGCAAATATCAGTTTGTGATCACTGATGTATTTCTCATGAAATTGAAATAATAGGTCAATGAAGGATCTTCATTTGATATAAATAAAATTGACTGTTTATAACACTGAATAATTTGTATAATAATTTGTATAATGCTTTTCAGATATTGATCCCTTTTTTGTAATTCATTCAAAGTTATGTAAAAATTACTTTAAGATAATACACGTTTGTAGAAAAAAGTATTATAGTGTTATTATTATTTTTAATAAATGGTAGATTAACTTGATATGTTTATTACTATAGTGAAATTCACGTCATAAGGTCAGTGGAAATGATAGGACAAGTTGTAAAGTCTTATATTTTCACAGTCTTTCTATCCAAGTATTTTCTATTGTAAATAGAATAATTCAAGACATTCCGGAATATCTTATATAATATTAAATTTTCTAGTTAATAATGATCAATGACGGGAAGCGGGTTGACTCAGTGTTCGCACTAATAAGCTATCGCTTAGATGAGTTGAAAATCATGCGCCTGATACTCCCGTTGGAAGGATGACAACTTGAGCAAACTCCTCTGAATGTGACTCATGAGTTGTAAAATCGCTTCCCGGTGGTTCGGAACCCACCAAAAACCGTAGGTTCAATCTTATCTTATCATCATCCGCCTTATTAAGCACAGGATCATGAGGGCATCGTCACCCTCAGCAAATACAATCTGTCTCAAATAGGCCTAGCCTATATTTTATTTGACAAGAACAATAATTCTTTTGTTTATGATTCAATAATACATTTTCATGATTGAGACTGAATTTTCTGTTAGTTCATTTTTTCTTCTTGGCCAACAAACGATTTGGCTACGATGCGGAGGTTGAAAGAATGGAGTTAACTGATATGGCTACTGACAGACAAGACATCAAACCAATGCTAATTCGAGATTTACTATACGGTATTAAATAAAAACTATTGAAGTACGACTTTTTAGGATTTGAAGTGTTAAAATCCTAGTGATTAGAAAACCAATTGCTGCAGGTATCAGAGAGTTCAGTCTGTATAATTTTATTTCATACAGGTTTATAATCCATTTCAACCTAATTGAGTTTGCTTCCACCATAACATGTCATAATAAACCCCAAAATGGGTGGAAAGATAATAATTTTTGAATAGAAAAAACAGCATACAAAATTGAAGAATGGATCATCCTGAATTTTTAAACAGAACATACAATGTAGGGCAAACGATTGATTAAACGATTTATCACACAAAAATTGATATGTCTACTAAGCTTCCTGCTTGGTAATATGGTCCATATCTTGGTAACCCAGAGCAATTTCATGGCTTGCTTACGATATTATAGGGAAAAATGGGATAACAAAGTCTATCGGATTTACCTAGTCAAGACAGAAAAATAAAAAATTACAAAGATTAAAATATCTATAAACGAGTTTTCTTACTTTGTTGAGATGTTGATTGATACGTGTCAATTTACAGTACTACTTCACAAAATCAAGATCACTAGTCGGCTTAGTAGACAAAAATAGCGAACACAAACCTAACCATAGTAGGCCTAGGTCAATTTATCAATCACCCGTTAAACAATTAGAAATGTAAATTAATAATACTACTTGAGAAAGCTTCAGCTTGAGTTAAAACAATAATATTCTAGATATTAGAAGCATAAAATCAGCAATAGTGTTTAACTTGCATCTTGCAATATACTATAGCATAACTTGAATAAGTTAATTTATATTATGTTCCACTCTCTGTTGGTTTTCAGTTTTTTGACAAAGCAAAAAAAGCTCAAGTGCTTCTTTATTAGCACCTATATTTAGTCATAAGTAAGCTTAAAAATTTGTTCAATTGTTTTAAAACAAACTTGATACCAACATTTTTATCCACTAATTTCAACATAAGTTACCAACGTTATTGGAGCCACAAATTTTAATTATTATACTCAAGTTCATAGATTTTTTTAGTGAAATATAGCCGTAACCTTCAACTGTTAATGCCGGTTAAAAATGATTGAAGTGTATAGGTTTTATTAAAAAAAAAAATATTTGTTTGTAAACACTCAATTAGTTTAACCTAAAATGAAAGTAAGACTCAACCAAACAAACAAGTGTTTACTGTAAATAAAACTTTAAATCTACGAAGTCTACAAATGCCGATAGGCTAACTAGAAATTTATAGGTTATAGTTTACAAATATAAGATTTGAATAGATTCAAATGGTAATTGACCAAAAAAATTAACATGTAATGCCATTAGCTTCAAACCCCGAAGCATTGAACCGATATAGCTTCCCTTCAGATTCATTACCACAAAATAGATGGATAATAGCATACACATTACCTAGCATACACATTAGTAATTGACCTAACCAAAAATGTAAGCACATCACAAAAATATACAGAATATTAGGATTTCAACGATACCCATAATGAAATACTTTTTAATAAGTTATAAAACATACCTGGGGGGTCAATCAAGGACGTTCCCAATTTGTTAACTGGCTGACAAATCGATTACAAAAGTACCGACAAGGTGTTGATTGTAGTATTTATCCAAACGTACTCCATTTCACACAAATATTTAGTTTCAAAAAGCATCATCGATGAAAACCGATCGTCACTATCACAAATAATTAGCACTAGTAATTAACACAAAATGATTATTGAAAAAATAACACAGCACGCAAAAATTAACAACTGATTCAATATGGCGTGGCCTTGTTTTTCTCTCATTCTCATCGGTACTCTGCTCTCTTGTCTCTTCGTTTTTGGTGCTTGTCGCACAGCGGAGGCATCTCTGTCTATCATGCTACGGGGCCTCCTTGTTTAGTACAAGGATTCCGTACACATGAAAATGACAATAAACAAATGCACGTGACCCGAGACTGTCCTCTTGATTGGCGGCTCAACAACCCCGCCAATCTTCAACCCGGCTAAACAACCTTCAAATCAAAATAGCTTGCACTGACTCCATAAATATCACGGAATCATACAATTGTCGTACTTAAAATGTTATTTTGACTTCCCAAAATTAGAGTCAATTGTAAATAATACACAACTTGTAATAATAACCTTTCCCATCAAATTAATAAATTAAATTACGCTACACAGAATAAAGAAGCACAAAAGTTACCTTATGGTAATGGTACATTGAAGTAGCCAAAAAATGGTTTTTATCACACCTTTATCGTTTTCCTTGGAATGATTATTTTCCTTCATGTTGCATTAATGATGCAACATTAATGTTGCTGTTCCTACAAAAGAAATTACAACTCGTAGAGCCTATAGTCGGAAAAAATATCTACCTCTTTTTCAATTTGACGTAATCTGACAATAAATATTAACTGTACAGTAAATAATAACTTAAGAGTTAATTATTAACGTACCGTATAGTAAAAATTTACTTTCATATTTAAAATTTAATCGATAATGCAGGGTTACCGGTAAGTCAAATTGAAATTTTTCAAGATGATGTATGCTGGTATTAGTCTATATTTTTATATAAAACCCTTAGGCGGGATGCACACCGCAGAAACGCATTTCGTGAACCCCTCTTTCATGAAACTTGTTTCATGCAATGCGTTTCACTCGCGCATGCATACAATGTTTTTTCTTCCAGATTCGCATAAAACTTTCAGAATATGATATATACCGTAATATATATTATGTATGCATAGAAACCTATGTTTGGTATTTGTAAGGCGGGATGCACACCGGAGAAACGCATTTCGTGAAGCCCTCTTTCATGAAACTTGTTTCATGCAATGCGTTTCACTCGCGCATGCATACAAAAGAAACGTTTCCTGCTTAATCTTATCAGTCGATTGCGAGCAACTTTCGTTTCACGTTTCCTGAAATTTTTTTCACGAAACGCGTTTCTCCGGTGTGCATCCCGCCTAAAGCTTCAACCTCATACATTCACTGTGACTGGAGATACGACCCGAGGTCATACATCCCACAATAGGCCTATATAAATTCAAATTTCCTATATTTTCCATTGAATTGTATTAGTAGCTCAGTTATAATATTTAATATCATTATTCAACGTTATCAGTAACTCATCCATGAAAATATCACCTACACAAATTTTTATCATGCAATAATTCAATTTTGGGCGATCAGCAACAAAAAATATTTTTGTTTAGTTTCAAATCAAATTCTAATGTACTATTAAATATTATACTCTTCTCACTATTTTTTCTCCCAAAAAAGAGTGATTTTTCAAAGCTAACGATTTTAGCCATAGGGGATAGTTACATTATTGGTTTCTTTATTTCTGCTTTTATGTTTCTTGCACTAGCCTATATTCCTTACTACATTATGCCAGCTAATTCTTAGCTCTTAACTTATCTCTTTACTCTGGATAAAAGGTGGTTCAAGAAAACTCCAATTTCAATTGCCAAGTATTGGCGACCAAGTGCACTTGCCTGGTTATAACACGAATGTGTGTATTTTATTTACATTTCTAGGTAGCATGAATCAACAGAAATTATTATTATAACTACTGATTTTTTGTCAAATGAATACATATTGTTTTTTCTGGAAATAGAGTGGGCTACTGATCACTTCATAGTTTCAATGTAATAGATTTTCAAGAACAGTCCAGAGCAGAGCTTGTTTATAATTTCAATATCAACCACTGTCTCTAATAGTAGTAAAAATATTTTTGAAATTCTATATAAAAAATATTGAAACCGTGGTTAGGCTACTTCCTTCCTATCTTATTATTAATTTACACTAATATTGTTTCTAATATTTATTTACCTGATAATAATATTATTAACTCCTTCCAAATACTAAAACTGAGTTGCACCAATCACAATATATTTGTTCTATTTATATATCAGCTCAATGCTATCAGAGTTCAATTCCTGGCTGAAGTTCCTCAAGGAAGTGTGCTGGGTCCACTCCTGTATCTCCTCTACACATCTGATATATACCCCGAAAATGTAAAACTAGCAACATATACTGATGACAATGCAATTTTATCAGTGTTGCTGAAAATTTTAAAGACTACAGAGACAATGCAGTTGGCAGTCAACAGAATCAATGTTTGGACAAAGCACTGGCTTATAAAATTGAATGAAGCAAAGTCAGTCGATGTTAACTTTACTTACAGAAAAGTTAAATGAATTCCCCTGGCAATTAAAAGTAATATTCTACCCTACTCCAACACTGCAAAATATTTGACATTAGATGCCAAGCTTAGATTTCCACCGCAACCTGGGAGTGACAATAACAGTCATCAGTGAAATCTAAAAATTTACAGAAAGACTTCATCAACATTTGAAGGTGGAAGCAGTCCAGCTGCTCAACCTTCATGAATTGAGAAGACTTAGACGCAGAAAGCCGCATAAATTAGTTTGGTGCTAAAGTGTCAAAAGTTTCATAGTGACAGTGCAAAAAAAGAGTATCCTTTACTGGATGTGTAGAGAATAATGTTATTCCAATTTAGTCCTCAACCATTACAGAAGGCTAAACCAATAGGTCATACTCACAAACAGTATTCTTATCAATTTAAGCTAGATAGTCCGTCCAGTCAATATAGACATAAAAAAGGGAGTGTGCTTGCAATTTATATTGTAATTATGATTTTTTAATATATTATTTGGGTTCATAAGAGAAGTCCAGAACCAATTTCTTCATGCAAAATTTCCTTGTGCTAGATACAGAGTAGCCCAAAAACCTCGTATTTTCGGCTCATTTTCCAGTTCTCATTTATTTCTGCCAAATCTCGTAATCGGACAGAAAAATTTACTCTCGCCTTTTTTTTAGATTATAAAATTCAGAATAAAATGAGATCATTCGTAACTCTCTATCTCCAATGAGTACTGAGTTATGATTTTTCAAAAATGAGTGAAATTTGAAGAGAGAATCAATTTTTGATGAATTTTAGATTTTGATCAACAATATCTTCCGATTGTTACCATTTAGATGTATAATTCTAAATCCCTCTGGGCGTATTTTTGTGCTCTACAATCTGAGATCAGGTAGAGCGCTCTATCTCATATAGATTTCCAAGTACACCTGACAACAATGCTCCTTGCATTGTGAAAAAACACCTAATTTTCAGCTTCAACCATCATCACCAACTACATAGTCTTCACATTGATATTTCGCATAATGACATAAGTTCATAAAATTATGTTCTATGAGTATCACCCGTTAGATGCACTTCATTTCAGTATTTCCTAGTGGAGAGGCGCGCTTAAGGACACCTCAAGGATCAAAATTTCAAACACATAACTTCTGACATAATGCTCAGATTTCATCGTACTACACTTCATTCTTCTCGGCTCGTCAAGGCGGTCCAAAATCATGCATCATAAGTCAAATTCGGTCGAAAAGTGGAAAATTTATTGTTGAGCGTACTAAAGCCCATATTCCAATATACAAAAAATGACCAATTTCTATATTCAAAGCTATGTATTTCGGTAACCCCTTATTATAAAAGTCATTACTTGATCTTGAAATATACAATAGAATTTCGTCTTTTACCTGCTGTATGGAAAAATATTTTCGTAGAGTGAGATTTGATTGTTGAAAAAAATCCGGAAATTGTAGATATTTTTATCATATTAACGGTTTTGGCTGTACTATGATAGGGGAAAGTTATTCAAGATGGCTTTTAGACAACTGAGCTCGTAGACGATGAATTTATCTACAATTTGGAATCAATCAAGAGTTTCTATGATGTATCAGACTCGTTTCAGAAGCTCTTGATCAACAGTAAAATCACGGAAAAAATGTAAAAACTTAAATCGGCATTTTTTGAAATATTCTGTAACTTTCAAATGGTATTGGAATTGAAAGTATTATACTTATTGGAGTGGGGTAGAGGGGGATGATTTTCAAATCCTCACTAGATTTGGTAATTTTATCAGAAGTATTTCAAAAGACATGCGGCTTTGAATATAGAAATTGGCCATTTTTTGTGTATTGGAATATGGGCTTAAGTACACTCAACAATAAATCTTCCACTTTTCGACCGAATTTGACTTATGATGCATGATTTTGGACCGCCTTGATGAGCCGAGAAGAATGAAGTGCAGTACGATGAAATCTGAGCATTGTGTCAGAAGTTATGTGTTTGAAATTTTGATCCTTGAGGTGTCCTTAAGCGCGCCTCTCCACTAGGAAATACTGAAATGAAGTGCATCTAACGGGTGATACTCATAGAACATAATTTTATGAACTTATGTCATTATGCGAAATATCAATGTGAAGACTATGTAGTTGGTGATGATGGTTGAAGCTGAAAATTAGGTGTTTTTTCACAATGCAAGGAGCATTGTTGTCAGGTGTACTTGGAAATCTAAATGAGATAGAGCGCTCTACCTGATCTCAGATTGTAGAGCACAAAAATACGCCCAGAGGGATTTAGAATTATACATCTAAATGGTAACAATCGGAAGATATTATTGATCAAAATCTAAAATTCATCAAAAGTTTATTCTCTCTTCAAATTTCACTCATTTTTGAAAAATCATAACTTAGAAGGCTACTCATTGGAGATAGAGAGTTCCGAATGATCTAATTTTATACAGAATTTCATATTCTATAAAAAAGGCGAGAGAAAATTTTTCAGTCCGATAACGAGATTTGGCAGAAATAGCTGAAAACTGGAAAATTAGCAGAAAATACGAGGTTTTTGGGCCACCTGTATCTAGCAAAAGGAAATTTTGCATGAAGAAATTGGTTCTGGACTTCTCTTATGTACCCAAATAATATATTAAAAAATCAGAACTACAATATAAATTGCATGCACCAATGTATATAGTGACTGGAATAAGAGCTTATTAGTCTCTAACTAGGTGCCAAAGAAAAAACAGTTCAATTACCATATCGTTATGTTATTGAAGTTGATCCTGGTTTCAGTAACCCAGCCTGAAAGCATTAGTAACTTGCTAAATCATCTCAGGAACGATAAGTGACATTTTTCAATTGGTCAATTTTTCAATTTAGTTTGAAGAATACAATAGATATTGCATATCACTGTAGAATCTGGAGTTTAGCACTCAGAAATGTAAACACTCTTAAACCCATTCAGCTACTCGTTGATGAATTTTTGTTTATGCTTCATCATCAATCAACAAGTTTTTATATGAAATAATAATCTTCCGAATGCAAACGAGTTTAGCAAGAAAACATCTCACACAACTCAATTGCTACATTTTCTTATGGGAATACTCGTCAATCAAATAAAATACTGTCCTGAACAGTATTCAGAAATAATTCAATATTAAATTTTGGAATGTTTATTAGAAAAACAAATAGATTAACAACATCCATTTCAATAACAATCTTATTTTCAGACTTGATTGAGCAGTTAACATCACATTGAGAAGAAGTTACGTAAAGAAATCACATTCACTTAGAAGCTACTTAAAAACTATTTTGATTAAAACAAAGCATTGATAAAATACTATCAACATCTTTACAATTTGAAACACATTTAATTTGGATTACAAGAATACTAGTAAATAAAAACTGATAATATAAAATCAATGCAATATAGCGAGATCACAAAATATATATCTAATAAGTACATGTATAACAATTAAAAGAGGAAAGTAAACAAACTAGGTTTTCATAATATACTATTGAAATATTCGATTATTTGAAAATAAAGTACCAAATATAAAGATATATTTGAAAATAAAGTAAAAAATATAAAGATTATTTGAAAATAAGTAAAAATAAATAAATAAATAAGTCTAAACTACTTAGTCTAAACAGCAGTGTGGCCTGGAAGGGCGCAAACATAATCAATTTTATAGTCTAGATCTACAGATAACCAGGAGCATGACTGACCAATAAAATGTTAAAAGGAATCAATAGGGATTTCTTCAATTCATAGAAATGCTTCATCAACCGAGTATTTATTACACAAGAAAAATAGTACTTGATATTTTGGGTTAGATCAGTATTGGTCTAAAAAGTCGTAATAATAATGCACTACTTTCATAATGATTTAGACCATAAAATGATACAGATTAAAATCCATACGAAAAAACTAATAATATTGTAGATGTTATACACTAATAATAATAAAAAATGGCAATGTTCAAGAACTTTCAGTTTCATTAGAAAGACCCGAAATCGATAGAAAAATAAAAAGTCAAAATTAATGCTATACTATTATACAGTAATAACATGGCTGAGTCCACAGAGCAGATATCCACATACATTAAGTGATAGATACCAATGCATCTACTAAAATCATCGATTCTACAAGTCAACAACACGAGAAATCATTTTTGTAAAAGGTTAAAATTTCACTAAATAACAACTACAAAACACTTTCAATATTTACAAAACACTCGATTAAGTGATCTCGGAAAATAACAATTTTGTGCAAAATCAGTTTTGTGTCTTGAGTAGATTTGAATCGAACAACACCACTCAAATTTTCAAAAACATTCGAGCTTTATGGGTAAATTTTGGTTACTTGACTTCATGTCTATGAAATTGAGGATTTTCACAGAATTACGTCACACTATATTATGACTCTGTACTTGACAGGAAAAGACTGATTTTCAGGAAACTTTCTTCCAGTTAAAGGCGGTCCTGCGATAGTTTCATGCGGTTGTCATGCATGATTCATTCGTCAGTTAGGACCAATCTATTATGGAACTACTGATCACTTCTACCGTCAATTAAACAATTCGTAGGTAGAATTGTTCAATTTGTTGGTAGAATTCGTAGGTATAATCAGTTTTTCAACGGGAAACAATAAAAGTGCGACTGAAATTCACCGCGAGTTGTAGTGTGTATGGTGGCGACGTTATCTCAATGTCAATTGTTTCTAGTTTGTGTCAATCTTCTGTTAGAGGAAGAATAACATCAACAACTAACAACACAGCGGCCGTCCATCCACGACACGTCCCCGAGACATTGTCGAAGATGTCCGAAGACATTGACCGTTGCCTTAAGCTTGACAAAATTCATTAGAAACTCTCTCCAAATGTTGAAATTAGGCTTGCATACTACACAACTAGCGGTTTCAGTAAAACTTTTATTCTTTCCCGTTGGAAACGGATAACACTACATATTTTTTAATCGGCAGTAGAAGTGAGTGGTAAGACAATATTGTAACTGACGAATGATTCGTGGCAAGCGCATGGAAATTCAACGGCACTGTCACTTAACCTGGAAAAACTGCAACCTTTTCCTGCCATGTACAGAGTCATAAAATAGACAGAGCCATTAATGTGAATTAATTCTGTGATAATACTCGTATATAAATAATGTGTAAATAATCTATATATTTTCTTCAAGCTGTGCTTACGTTATTTAGGAAATATTTATGAAATTATTGAGTGAACTCAATGTAACTGATCAAATATTGTGCAATTTGATCGGTCAATTCCGAACAAATGAAAAGTTTCAAAGCTTTAGTTTTTCAAAAAAACACAACTGATAAAAAATCGGCTGACAAATAGAATCACGAATTGAAACCAGAATAATTGGTTAATGCCTCTTGTCTTGATGAAAACTTACATCGCTTCAACACACCAAGACTAAGCCTACTTTTCTAAACAAAGATATATGTATTTGCGTTGTCACAAGCAGATTACGCATACTTTTCGATAATGTGTAAAGGTGCGTACACACTTTTTCTCTGCTCCGCA
Source organism: Nilaparvata lugens (assembly GCF_014356525.2). NCBI lineage: Eukaryota > Metazoa > Arthropoda > Insecta > Hemiptera > Delphacidae > Nilaparvata > Nilaparvata lugens. The sequence goes on along the minus strand of NC_052505.1, from coordinate 45,460,725 downwards.
ATCGAACGTCACTCGAGCAGATCGATTAATGATCGACCGGGGAGCAAGAGTGGAACACGAGAAGAGCTAACATCTCCCGTAACGTTCTTGATTGGAGCGATTGCGGAGCGTTTTGGAGGCGCGTATATCTGTACGCACTTCAAGAATGTAGCTTACATTTATTGAGATAAAATAATAATAAGGAAGAACTATATACGTTTGCATATTAAAGCTGACAGGATGAAAATCAGCAGCAAAGCGGTTTAGGCCGAGATCAGATAACTTTAAATCAACCATATAGGCCTCTATAACATATCAGGACATTTGGTCGAAAACATTACGTTAAATTTGTATCATATCACATACAGAGAGCAACATTTATATGAGTTGAATTCAACAAGATTATAAATTATCAACCTGTATAGTTTGATACACACATACTGTGCAATACTATTCTGTAGATTGAACAACTGGCAGATCAAACTTGCGGTAACTTCAAAATCGACAATCCCAGCTTATCCCCTCTATTAACCATAGTTTCTATAAATTAAATACAAAATTCTAAGCACCCAAGCCTTGACATCTGAATAGGAGACAAGAAAGGTAGGCGAAGGGTAGAAGGAAGCGAAGACATTTATCAGAATTTACTAGCCACTAGCCAGCTAGTCAGTGTATGCGGTAGTTGACGATTCACATGTGTCTTGTCACTCGCTTACTCTCCAACTTCGGCTTAAACCAGTTTTTCACACATTTACCCCACAACTGGCTTGCCAATTGACGTTTTTCAACTAGCAACTCTCTTTAAACACGGATACTCTATTAGCTAGCTCGCCCAAACGCCGGCGAGTAGCGAGTAACGATGACCTGTCTTCAACTCAACTTTTCTCCCCAACTCCTTTACTAGCTGGTTACTAGCCTGCTAGTTTGCTAGTATAGGATTTCACGGAGGTGGTTGGTATCAAATAGAAAAATAGCTGTTTAGAAGCTAGTATTATTAGCTAGCTCGCTCAAACACCGGCGAGTAGCGAGTAATGTTGACCGGTCTTCCCCAGCTTCTTAACTAGCTGGTTACTAGCTGCTAGTTGGCAAGTCAAGGATTTCACGGAGCTAATTAGTATCTGTTTAGGAGCTAGTAAACTGGCCACATGTAATCGCCCCATGACAGTCGATGAAGACGGAAACATTTCAGTTGGTAGTACCCGACGAGAACTGAATGAGGTCGCAGTTGTTGTCGGCGTGCTGACTGCGCAGTTGGGCGATGGTGCGAGAGAGATCGTCGAAGGTGGGCCTGAGATGGGGGTCGGCCTTCCAGCAGGGATGCACCAGTTGCACGTGTATATGGGGCGGACACGTGTCGGGACAGGGCAGCCGCACTCCCTGGTCGAGAGCCCACAGGATCTCATCCGGCTGGTCCGAGCCGCCGCCGTTCGCGCCGAAGCGCAGGCGCGGATCCTCGCCCAACGAGAACATCTCCCACAGCGTCACCCCAAACGACCACACGTCCGTGCGTGTCGAGTACTTGCCACTGCGCAGCGATTCCGGCGCGTACCTAAACATTCAAATAGATTACAAAATTGTTGTAACAAAAACAAGAGCAGAATTTAGTTAAGATTTTTCAGTCGATAGACTGGGGAATCGTCAAGGACTGGTTCCACCCAAGGTGTCCAGGCGAGAAATTCAATTCTTGTCAGGTTATTCTTGTTTTAGTTTTTCCCAATTCCCCCAAGAAAGTGGAAATAGCAACTTCTATCCAACTAACCCGACTGTTTTATTCAAAAGTAAAAGTTTATTATGATCTCATCTGTACTACATAAATTAACATCATAGAGTGGCATAATAGCGGTGAAACCTTAACTCTAGTCATGTATGCATTCTTTGTAATTCGAAATTTGTTCAACATTTTAATGGAGATTAGAGCAGATTGAAAAAAGTGACATTGTGTATATATCTGATTGTGTGTATGCTGATGGTTATTAATATAAATCTTATTTCTTGAGTTGATTGCATCTCAGGGAAAAATGCGATTTTCCAGTGTTATGGCCTCCAGAATGTAGGTTGATACAACCGTAAAATAGCTTGTTTGAAAAAAGAGACTTATACTAACTAACTATACATTACGTCTGTTATCAATACAATAATAGTAATTAAAATTTTGGATTATAATAGTAATAATACTAGTATTCTAGTTGATACGGTACCATTATTATATTCACACATTTGTGAAACGAAAGAGTTGAACTTATCCACGATGACTAATGCATTTTTTTGCAACGTTTCACAGGCTACTTCACTTAAAAGTGAAAGATTATTATGATCTCATCTTTACTAAATAAATTAACATAAACGTTTTCAGTATGAATTTTCGCTTAGTAAAGTGATAAGCCAAAACAACATTCTCTAACATATAACGTAAAAATAAAGATTGGAATTTAATGAATTTTTTGCATTTAAGACAGTGGAGAAATGAAGACTTGATGAAAAAAAAGTAATAGAATACAGTTGATTCAAGAATTCCAAGTTTTATGTTACTAGAATAATTTCAATTTCAGTTTATTTCCAAATGTTTTCATAATTTTCATAAATGTACATATTTGTTAATCAGACATAAAATTTCAAAAATAACGGATGATTTACCATTTGATAGGCAGATAACGTCTTGTTTTAATGATGTAGTAATCGTTGTTTCCAATCGTCTGTGCCAATCCAAAATCGGAAATTTTCACTTGAAACTCATTTGCTACTAAAATATTCCTTGCTGCCAAATCTCTATGCACAATGTTTCGCTCTCCCAGATATTTCATACCCTGAAAAATGCAATTTATTTGATCATCTTATTTGAGTTGAGCCTACAATAATATTAATATTTCAATACTACCATTAACATATTTCAATACTGATAGTTCAGTATTTAAGCATTAGATATATTATTTGGAAGAGAATATTTATACAGAATGGATATTATGAGAGTTGATTTCGTGACATCATATAGTATTATATTATTGATCAGAAAAGCATTAAATGCAACACATTAGCCCGGTGCACAAAAGCCGGTTAAATTTTAACCGTGATTAATTTCACGAGAACCAATCGGAGAGGGCTTTTTTGAAAATACGGCTTCTATGATTGGTTATCGTGGAACTAATCACGGTTAAAATTTAACCGGCTTTTGTGCAACCGGCACATAGTTTTATAACTTACAAATAGAAAATTATCAACCAATTGGTACGTATAACTTAGATGGTACATTTATGCTATAGTGAGTTAGAAGTTAGAACTATAGAAGTTAGAACTATATGTTAGTAAGTTTCTTCCTAAAAGTTCTAAAATTAGCCAAAATATAAATGCAGCAGTATAAACAATTGAACAACATTATTATTGTAAGTATTAGACAATACAGTTATTCCACTACCTGTTGCTTTTACATGTTTATCATACAATGCATCCATTTTATATACTTGTTTAGTTTACATACCTGAGCAATATCACTAGCAAATTTTAACAGGTGTTTGTAAGGATCCAAAATATCCCTGTAGTGTTTCAAGTAAGATTCTAATGAACCATGTTTCACATATTCCATTACTAGGCTTATCTCGTACCCTTCTGAGATGACGCCTTTAATTCCAACAATATTTTCATGTTTCAGGCACTGCAATAAAAAAAGATCAATACCAATAACAGACAATTACTTGAGATATCAGTTTTAATTCCATGAATAATATATTTCTGAAATAAAAACACATTTAACACACATATTTCTGAAATAGTAACGTATTTCACACACTATTTTCTTCAACATTTTGTAGTTTGTACAGATTCAAGTGAGTCCTGAAATAAAATGAGCTTCAAAGGCTGCAACTAATATAACTTAATACTGGGATGTTGGAAAGCACTAGTCGAATGGTCAACGGTGGATTAATATATTAAAACTGCATTAAATAATCTTTATCATTTCATATTATCTATTGATTGAATCAATATTTAGGATAAAGAAACGCGATGCTCGTCCCTGTGGGTTCGGGGAGCTTTGAGTCGAACATCGTACTCAAGAATTTTTTGAAAACCAGAATACACCAAACGTATTGCTGCTTGTCGTAGGAGGCGACTAAAAGGGACCCCCTTTCCAAAGCCCTTCTTCTCATTCTCATCTCTAGAATGGCACTTTTTCCATTGACTTAGCTTTGTGCCAGTATTTCTTTCTTTTGCTATCTGTCGGCCTTCCTTGGTCATATTCTTACTTCTTCTTAGGCCAACCCAAGATGTTATGTGGACCGTGCTGATGGGTGGTGCTTTTATATGGTGTCTTTAACGGTGCCTGCCGGATACCAAGCGCCCTCCTGTAGTATTTAGCCTTGCCTGGACTTGCGGGGCTCTGTCTGGGTTGTAAGCACAAATGTGGAACGGCAGGAGAAGCCTCCACCAAATATGTAAGCAGGATGTGCCTTCACCAATTATGTAAGGGGGAAAAGAACTATGATAACTTTTGTGAGGGGAAAAACTATTATAACAAAAAAGAACAGAATAACTAGAACTTTAATTAATGAATCTTCAATGAGGTAACCGGAAAAGTCCAAATTTAAAAGCTGGATTAAATATACCCGCCGCTCCACCAAATATGTAAGCACAAATGTGGAACGGCAGGAGAAGCCTCCTCCAATTAAGGGGAAAAACTATTATAACAAAAAAGAACAGAATAACTAGAACTTTAATTAATGAATATTTAACATATTTACATTTAAACAAAACAAGATTAGTTTGCTTATAAAAACATTATTGATATAAATTTTATGGGGAAAACACTCTCTTGCAGCTAATGATGATTCAATCTTTGTGGCTATGGAAATTTAAGAACAATGATTCAGTAGTCACCTACCTTTTTGAAATGGTTTTCCCCTTTTGGCATCCACTGGTTAATCGCGACTTTAGTATTTTAAAAGAACAAATAAATATTAACTGAACCAATGAATAGGCTCAGAACCCGTCTCCCTTAACAATACAATTATTTTTATACTGCCCGATCTGTGAAAGAATAACAGTACTATAAATATAAAGAAGATAAATAAAAATCTCAAGACTTGAAAATGGCATAAATGACCGAAACATGTCGTGATAAAATATTTAAAAAAAAGGGTACTGAGATTTTTATTTATTTTCTTTATATTTATATTACAAGTAGCCCTATACAGGAAAGAGATAAATAACTGTACTATTAAACGAACCGAAAGCTAGCCTTTTTCACTGGATCAGCCGGATTTAACTTTCAGTCCTATCGAACGAGCTCACACTTACCAAAAGTTAAATTTTGGGTATTAAATATAAACTCAGTCAATGCCAAACATGAAAGCCATTTCAAGTACATATTTTTATCTGTCGCACAAGCGGCACGTTTGTTATTAAAAACAAAAGAGAAGCTACGTTAATTTTGACAACAAATGAAATAAACAATCTTTCTGTCGATGACAACGATTGTTCAAAGACAAAAACACTGTTCATTAAACTTTTTTAATTTAAAACTCTAAAATCCTGATCAATATGAGATAAATATATGATTCATATAATTATATGTCCCATATGACCAGGTGACAGGGTTGACTCCACTACCCCAGCTGTTCGTGGGAGCCACATTAACAAACCAGATCCCAAGGCAGCTCCCGAAGTTGCCTTGCCTTCAAATCCATCGGGATCTGCCCCATAAGGGCAGGTTCCTCAATCTGAAATGGGTGCTTCTGGAACGCAGGAGGTTCCGCTGCACTCTTATATAGAGGCTATCAAGATTGAAAAGGCAATCAAAAGAAAAAAACCAAGAGACCAGAGATGGGTGAAACTCCAGGCACAAATGTAGGTCAAGATGCTGAGTCGAGGGTGACCAGTTGCCCTAGAGGCAACAATTTGGCGACCCCTTCCTCAGCGGAAGGACCTACAAAGAAAGCCAGGAGTGAAACTCACGTAGGTCATGAGGGCCAATCAGTCTTAAGAGACTGCCAAGCATATCACACTGGATTACGAGAGACTAGGGGCAAGAGGAAGGGCTCTGCTTGGCTGCAAGCAACCAGGTGATGAATGGGATGTTAGTATAGGGAAAAACTCCTGGATCTTGTGAAGCACACAGGTATTGTTTTGCTCAACTAACGTACTTGGGAACACAATAAGCTCCGGTTAAAGTGTGGGGTTCTTCGAACCTTTGGATCCTTGAATCCATCCCTTCAAACATAACATAACAAAACGCGATGCTTAAAACAATTTCTGTTCCAATATTTAGCCGAGAAAATGGTCAAAAGTAGGGTTACGCTTGTCAGCAAAGTTTTTGTACCCATCAACAATAACTAAAAAAAAAAAACAACCAAAAGCAACCGACATTCAGTCATTATTTCAATCTTTATTAATATTAGTATTATTCGTATTATCATAATATTAGTATTCTTCATATTGTATCTTTATTAATATTTATTATTCACTACTGACTAAAACTCACACATGAAAAACACAAACTGACTAAATCAGGATTCAAGTATGTGAACAATTTTATTTATAACCAATTCACATTGATTCAATGTTGAAACCTATTTACATTCAAATGCCTGATTAGCATTTCTGATGAATGTAATGATGAATTCAGTCGAGACAGATTCTGTTTAATATGATTCCACAATTTAAATGGGATTTTATAAACTTAATAGTTTTATCTTATGGCCATCGAATATATATATATATATATATATATATATATATATATATATTATATATATATATATATATATAATATATATATATATATATATATATATATATATATATATATATATAAACTTCAAGTCTATATTTTATACAGGGTGTTTCAGAAGTAGTGTCGAGAATTTTAGGGTATTGTACCTGGATGCTAGGAGACTACAAATGTCATATTTGAAGTGTCCAAAACTCAGCGGTTATCCTTATAGCTGCCATTTTGTTTTTTTCACTTAAAAATTTTTATCTCAAGAACGAAATGTTGTATTGATCTGAAATTTGGCATGAATATTTATGCTATAAAGAATCAACTATAAAAAATAAAAAAAAATTTTCGTTGAAATTTTTCAAAATGGCGGCCATTTTAAATTTTTGATGGCGAATATCTCGAAAACCGTCCATTTTACAGAAAATTTACAAGAGACAAAAAAGTTAGCAAATTTTTTCACGATTCCAATGATACCTAATTTATTAAGATTGGTCGAAGAATAACAGAGAAATTAATTTTTTTCGTACTGCATGCATGACCACTTTTCACCATTTAAAGATCAATATTAATTTTTTAATTCCAGATGTATTTAAGATGAAGCTTTGAAACTCGGTATGGCTCCATATGGGCAAACAGATGATTTTACAATGGTTTTCAGATGATAATGCTTGTCTTGTAAAAGTATTGTTGTTTCATTAAAAGTAAAGAACCAGATGTAGTGCTTCCTATTTCTTAGTCTCACGTTTCCTAGGTCTTATTTCTATCTTAAATTTCCAGTTTCAATATTTTCTTACGTTGCTTCTACACAAATATTTAATTATTGTAATGGAATTTAGTTCGCTGGAGTACACCGATATTCACTTCATGTATGGAGCAGCTCTTGGCAATGCGACCGAAGCAAGAAGAATGTATGCAGCTGCATTTCCAAACCGCCGTCTCCCTTCCGACAAGGTGTTCACAAGAACTCACAATCGGCTGAGAGAAGTTGGTTCATTTGAACGGAACAGGGTAATTGCTGGTAGGCCTCGAGCAGTTCGAAATGTTGCTTTTGAAGAGGAAGTATTGCAGAAATTCGATTTCAATCCTAGAACGAGTACGAGAGCAGTTGCAAAGCAAATCAATTCAAGTGCTTCTTCTGTGTGGCGTGTACTAAACAAGGAAAGACTTCACCCCTTCCGCTTTCAAAAAGTTCACTCATTGGTTGAACGCGACTATGAGCCAAGAGTAAACTGTGCCGTTGGTTTCTTCAGCAAGACATTATCCAACCAAATTTTCTAGAAAATGTGTTATTTACCGATGAGTCCAGCTTTACAAGAGAAGGAATCTTCAACTCTCGCAACAGTCACGTCTGGGCCTTAGACAATCCTCATGAGGTCAAAGTGCGTGGTTATCAGCATAGATTTTCGCTGAATGTTTGGACGGGTATCTTAGGTAATCGCGTGATTGGACCATACATTCTTCCTAATCGTCTGAATTCTCCCACGTACATTACTTTTTTAAGAGACATACTACCAGAACTTTTGGAAGATGTGCCTCTTGCAAACAGATATAATATTTGGTTTCAACATGATGGTGCCCCTGCTCATTTCGGAAATGTTGTTACGGACTTTCTGAACATGACCTATCGTCAGCGGTGGATTGGGCGGGGTGGACCAGTACCGTGGCCCGCACGTTCACCTGACCTCAACCCTTTAGATTTTTTTCTGGGGCCATATGAAAGACCTTGTTTACAGCACGCCAGTAGAAAACGAAGAAGACCTTGTGGCAAGAGTGGTTGCTGCAGCAGGTGCCATTCAAGATGATGAAAATGCTTTTATAGCAGTTCGACGGTCCATGATTGAAAGGTGCAGACTGTGTAATCAAGTTGAAGGACAGCATTTTGAGCAATTGCTGCATTAGTATCAGTGAACCGATTTGAGTGAAATTAATATTTTTCAATGTAAAATAAAATTTGGAGGAAAGTTATTTTTGTATATTTCTGTAATAAGAACGGTTTTCATGAAATTAAAAAAAAAATTAATATTGATCTTTAAATGGTGAAAAGTGGTCATGCATGCAGTACGAAAAAAATTAATTTCTCTGTTATTCTTCGACCAATCTTAATAAATTAGGTATCATTGGAATCGTGAAAAAATTTGCTAACTTTTTTGTCTCTTGTAAATTTTCTGTAAAATGGACGGTTTTCGAGATATTCGCCATCAAAAATTTAAAATGGCCGCCATTTTGAAAAATTTCAGCGAAAATTTTATTTTTTATTTTTTATAGTTGAGTCTTTATAGCATAATTCATGCCAAATTTCAGATCAATACAACATTTCGTTCTTGAGATAAAAATTTTTAAGTGAAAAAAACAAAATGGCAGCTATAAGGATAACCGCTGAGTTTTGGACACTTCAAATATGACATTTGTAGTCTCCTAGCATCCAGGTACAATACCCTAAAATTCTCGACACTACTTCTGAAACACCCTGTATATTATATATATATATATATATATATATATAATATATATATATATATATATATATATACACGAAAAAAACGTGAACATAATTCAACAACATGCATTTAAAAAATATAGACTTGACTGATAAATTTACGAATGATGGCCAACCTGCATGATAGTTATTTCTCTCATGAAATCTCTGTGAATATCGGCTGTGAAGTCAGTGGTGATGAGTTTTTTGACAGCGACAAGCTGACCGTCGCCTTTGCCACGATCACAGTCGTTGAATGGGGCCATCGTACCTCTATACACCTCACCATAGTTTCCCTGCAAACGACAAATCAGGCCACAAACAGTTAGTATTCTTAAGAGTGTCACGTGTTATTTTAGCACCACAAAATATTTTTGAAATGAACTATTGAGCTTTAATAGAATTATAAAATAGAAAGGAAAGATAGCCTAGTCAAAGTACCACTCAAGTAAAATCATTATTGTAAACCATTATTGTTACATGAGTATTTATTGCAATCTAAAAAAAGTGTGAAAATCAAGAGTACACAAAGCTCATATAGAAAATTAAATATATACTGTTTTATAGTATCATATATCGAGATTTATTTATTGGAATAATCTAAGACAATCACCCAATTTATTTATATAAAAAACTTTTTATTTATCTTTGTATAACAAAGTTGGAGAAACCCTGAATCTGAAGTAACCAATTGCATTGAGTCTTACTAAAATTAGAAAGCCAATCAGAAGGAAGCTTACAAATCGTTCAAGGAAGAGATGAAATTTTTCTGAAAATCATTTCTCTTTGGCTTGTGATCCCGATCTGTGAGGATGCACATGGAGATTAGGGTTCTTTCTTCCCATTAAATTCTAAAATCATCAAGCCAACTCCTTTTTAAATGTGAAATATTTGTAATTAATGATTGATTATTTGTGAACTCAGTGTTGCTAAAGAGTTCTTAATTGTAATCTGTTCCCATAAATATATTTTTAATACTGAAAGTAATTTATAAGAAATCTGGACCACGCACGAGCCCAGCAGAGACGAAAAGGACCTATTGGAAATAATTAATTTACTCTACAAGACCTTCAAGAACATCATTACTGTGAGTGTTAGTTCAAATGATCTCATTTAAAAGGCCTTTAATAGTGAATTGGGGAATTGATCAAAGCGCTATATAAATTAATTCAAGTTTAAGAAATTTGCAATGTGTCGACTATTATCATATAAGTTATAAAAACTATTTTATGAATTTGTTGATTTATGTAAGAAGCTTACTTCCATGCACAGCACGAACTCATAAAACCCTGAGATTATTGAACTGTCATTTTTATTAATTATTATTTGCTCATTGATCAAAGTATGTCATGTTAATTCTACAGACCAAACAGGATTTAAGTTGTAGAATTCTGAATTGACTGGAAGTCCATGTATCAGTATTAAATACAAATTTATAATTTTTAAAGCTCACAACTGTGAATGCTATTAAATCTTGTAATAACTGTTAAACTATTAAAGAATTTATTTAAAGAAAATTGTAGATATAAGAATATTTTATATATATTATTTTATGGGAATATATTTTATGTTTTATGTCAGCATACAAAATCTTAGAAGTTTTTTTTATTATATCCTAACTCATCTCGTGATATACAGTTTGAGCTGTCTTGGTACCAAGAAATATTCGTCAGCAGCATATAAAATCAGTGAATCAATTAATATTGATCTTATTAAGAGCATTCATTACTTATCATCCTTTGATGATAGTCATACTATTCCGCCAGAAAAATCATATTGATAATAAATTATATTAATAAGTCTACAGTATATCATATAAGGATCCAGAGAACTTCAAGAACTGGCGTTGTAGATTCCAAGGAATTTTGAAAGGGTAAATTGGTGAATACCTGTATTCATGACGAGCGTTTTAAAAATCAACTAGAAAAAACCATAGTTGGTCTTCATTATTCTCGATTGGATACATGGTTACTGGTAATCAGTTGCCAACTATCTTTTTGATTTCCTCATTGGTATTCTTCCAGAACTTCACAGAAGCAGCGGTAAGAATTATTAATCACCAATCATTGAACCTTGTTGTGATTAATTATATTTGGAAAATTCATGCGTCTACCACTGAGCTAGAGCTGCAGTCTGAACCCAGCATATTTGCGAGCCAGACGGCCTTAACTTTTTGCAAATTTATTTGCAAAATGGGGATTTTAGCAACTGCTCTTATAAATATCAAGAACACCGCATCACCTGTAAAGGATTGGCAATTTACCACTTTACACAATGGCTTCACAATGTGGGACTCTATCACAAGAGATAACCCCCCAGGAAGCACGTCCTTACAAGAGATAACTGATTTTTTGGAATACCAATCAAAATAAGCAACAGTAGATATAAATTGCCGGTCCTGGGACAAAATGTGCCAGACTTCTCTACCTAACCTAACCAAACAAACCTAATCCAACAAACCTAACCTAACCTAACAAATCTAACCTAACTCAACCTAACCTAACCTAACCTAACCAAGGTCAAAACTTCAAAAAAAAAAAATTAATAAAATTTAACAATGAAAAATCAAAGATGAATAAAAATAAATCAGAAGGCCTCCCACCCACTCTGGAGTGTATATATAGTGTTCACAACAATGGGGGGACCATCAGTGTTCAGTTAATAGCTGTAGAAGACACATCTCCCACGTACAGCTCTAGGACCTGGCATTTCAGCACATTGCAGCACAGCCACACACTTCTCTTTGTGAAAAAGTATCCTAGGACACACCACTACTGTTTTGATCCTCAATAAAATAGCATATATTCAATGAATTACTAATTTCCATTCCTCAAATCCTCTTTACCCATTTAGTAATGTAAGAAGAAGTGATCATTCTATAGAATATACAAGGAGCTTGAATATCAAAACAGTAATGAGATATCTTCTGCTGTGTAATGTGTAGCATGTTTGCTTTCAAGAGTCTCAGATATGAATCCTAGAATGTGAATAAACCATTGTATCACAAGGATATTATTTTCCTGGTTATATTTAACATAATAGCATTCAATAGTATTCAGTCAGTGTTCAGTTACTGTTCAGTCAGTGTTCAGTCACTGTTCAGTGACTGTTCAGATACTGTTCAGTCACTGTTCATATAGATAAGAAATCACCTTACTATACTTTCAACAAAGGCTGTTTCAACAACCCCCACTCCACTTTCCCTGTCACATGACTAATGGCCACACCCACCAATCTTTATCAGCATTAGGGGGGTCAATGGGGGACCTATCACTCTTGCTCAAGATGGTCATGCAGGAACTGTCACTCTACACTAAGATGGTCATGGAGACCTATCACTCCAGATTAATATGTCCATGGTAGACCTACTAGATCAAGATGTCCATGGGAGACCCATCACTCTAGATCAAATGGCCATGGATACCTGTTGCTCTAGATCAAAATGGCATTGAAGATAGATATTTTCAACGACTCCCACTTCACCTCCTCCATTTAGACATGACCTATTTAACATGGACATTTTCAATGACCCCCACTCCTCCTGTCACATGACTAATGACCATGCTCACCAGTCTTTCTATCAGTATGTTGAAACATGTCTGTATGGCATGGTTGGGTTGTCCACTCAGCTCTACTCAGTGTTCAGTCAGTGTTCAATTACTTATCAGTCACTGTTCAGTTAGTGGTCAGTCAGTTTTCAGTCACTGTTCAGTCAGTGTTCAATCACTGTTCAGTCAGTGTTCAGTCACTGTTCAGTCAGTGGCACTCGGCACTTGGGATGGGTCCAAGATGTATAAATAACCGAGCTCAAACTCTCAGACCTCAGTATACTGATAAACACTGACCAGTATGTATATCAAACATATAAACCATAAGCCAACATTGGAGGAGGTTGCTCCTACCATATTGGAGATTGCTAGGCTGAAGCATGAAATCAAAAAGAGGCATAAGGAAATCATGCTGGGTAGACAGATTGCAGAAGAGAAACATGTGGAACACTTCAAACCTCTAACTGAGCCACTAGCCAACCTAGTCAAAACTCTCCAACAGCTGCCAGTTCAACAACCACAACTACCTCCATCAAGAGCATCCAAGAAGCGTCCCAGGTATCTAAAGCCTAGAATTAAAATGCACTCCAGGCATGTGAAGAGTAGGCAGAGACAATCCAAGCTAGAGTTGCCATCATCAGAATATTGCCCTTCCCAGCAGCATCAACACACCACATATATCCTACTCCACCAACAACACCAATTGTTAAACATGCCACATTACAAGGCATGGACTTACTGGTGCAAGGAAAGCAAAACATAAGCTCCAACTCTCCAGCATTGATGAAGAGTCACCAACATTTGAATCATATGGAACTGGAGAAGTTTCAAGTCCAATAGCAGGCACCTCAGGAGTTGGATGACAACTATGGAAAGCAGGAAAGCAGGCATTTGAAGAGGATGAGGGTGAGGAGTGTAATATGAGTAGAGGATATGAAGATAGCAGTGATGAGGAGCTGTCTGGAGATGGACAGGATGATAAGAATGTTGAACAATTATTGAATGAAAGTCACAGTACAACAGTTCAGAATATTCTTGATCAAACTGATCTAGCTGGAAAACAGGTAGCTGATTACATTAGAGGATTATTGAGCAAGGACAATGACAATTTTGATGACACTTTCAGGCCACAAGTGAGAGACAATGCTTACTACCTGGGCAATAAGTATTTAACTTTTGGAGAGAATGGTGATGAAATTGTGCTGACTGACCCTGTAGATGAGGAAGTAAAGACCTTCACAGCTACATTGGGACTTTGTGAGTTGATTTTCAAGGAGAATACAAATCATGTATTAGTCAAATCTGCTGACAGACAGGCCTATGGAGAAATATTGAACTGGACCAGTGTGCACAGACAGAACAATGATCCAAGAGGTGAGATTGTTAACTACAACAAAGCCAAGTATAAGAATACAATCAAACGCCTTTTGGATGATGGCAGAGATGGCAGTCAAAGACATTCTGAGAGACAAGTGACTGGGAGAGGATTTATTGCTCCAAGGCATGATTTTTGTAAGGAGAAAAGTCAGAAGATCTATAGAGGAAGAGGTGTTCTGTCAGCTATCAGAAATGTTACTGGTAAAATCGTCAAGGGTGCTGCTGGTACAATAGTTAATAGGGCAATCAATATACTACCAGTTGAACTTTATATCCCTGGCTATCAGTACTGTGGACCAGGAACAAAACTTGAGAAGCGATTTGCACAAGGTGATTCAGGAATCAACAAACTTGATCAGGCTTGCAAGGAGCATCATATTGCCTATTCCAAGAGTGGTGATACAGCAAGCAGAGCAGTAGCAGACAGCATCTTGGCAGAGAGAGCCTGGGACAGAGTGAGATCTGAAGATGCAGGGGTGTTGGAAAAAGCTGCAGCACTGGCAGTCACCAACATCATGAAGGCTAAGGCAAAGTTTGGGGGAGGTATGAAAAGATCACTGAAGAAAGTCAGCAGGGTGGCTAAGAAGGGGAAGAAACAAAAGATTCAACCACCAAAGAAAAAAATCAATGAAAGGAGGTCGAGGTCTTTACTTGAGACATCAGAAACCAAAGGTTGGTACAGATCTTTACTTGAGACAGCAGAGACCAAAGGTCGGTAAAGGTCTTTACTTGAGAAAGCAGAGAACAGCAACACCTTAGACACTAGGTAATACATTGAGGTACAATCAAAATCATAATGCTGTACAAATATGGATATATAGTGGATACATAGCAGATTAGATTCATTGTGCTGGAATCATCTGTGGAGAACAGACTTTTTGTGGATCAACTGTGTATCTGGAACAATAGAGAAGATGGTACTTCTATTCTCAAAGTGGGGTGACTATTGTGAGACAAATTTACCATCAATCTTCCCATTTGATCTGAAGAAAGATGAGGATCATGTAGGAAATGAGGAAGAGGAATCTGATATGGAGGTGGAGGAGAACGATGAGGTAGAGATGGAAGAGAAAGAGGATGAAGAGGGGGAGGAGGAAGAGGAAGAGGAGGAGGATGATGTAGTGGTGAGAAATACTACTACACCTATACTTTTGACTTGAAGGAGCATCAATTACCTGAAGGAAAGAGGTTGTGAGGTGATTCAACAACAGTGACAGGGTATTGTCTCTGTCTGAAACAGTGTTCTAGAGGTATCACTGAATATCATCCAAACACTATCAGACATCAACATGGAGGACTTGCCAAGGACTAGTGCTGGAAAAGGAGTCTACTACCTAGGACATCACCTACTTGACATGGGCCAAGGAGAAACATCATGGATACATCACTTTTCTGCACACTCAATATAGGTAACAACTTGGATTATGGAACAGAGATATATCTGTTTGTAGTAAACTTTTCAATGAAATAGATGATGAATTGATCAATAAAGAGCTAATTGTATTCCAAACTGTTTACTTATTACCTACCATCTCCTTTGATATAGTTTAGCTATAAGTACATTAGGATGCCGAGTGCCACTGACTGAACAGTGACTGAATACTGACTGAACAGTGACTGAACACTGACTGATCAGTAATTGAATACTGACTGACTACTGAGTAGAGCTGAGTGGACGACTCAACCATGCCATACAGACATGTTTCAACATACTGATAGAAACACTGGTGAGCATGGTCATTAGTCATGTGACAGGAGGAGTGAGGGTCATTGAAAATGTCCATGTTGAAAAAGTCATGTCTAAACGGAGGAGGTGGAGTGGGAGTCATTGAAAATATCTATCTTAAATGCCATTTAGATCTAGAGCAACAGGTCTCCAAGGCCATGTTGATCTAGAGTGATGGGTCTCCCATGGACATCTTGATCTAGTAGGTCTACCATGGACATATTAATCTGGAGTGATAGGTCTCCATGACCATCTTAGGGTAGAGTGACAGGTCCTGCATGACCATCTTGAGCAAGAGTGATAGGTCCCTCATTAAACCCCCTAATGCTGATAAAGATTGGTGGGTGTGGCCATTAGTCATGTGACAGGGAAAGTGGAGTGGGGGTTGTTGAAACAGCCTTTGTTGAAAGTATAGTAAGGTGATTTCTTATCTATATGAACAGTGACTGAACAGTATCTGAACAGTCACTGAACAGTGACTGAACACTGACTGAACAGTAACTGAACACTGACTGAATACTATTGAATGCTATTATGTTAAATATAACCAGGAAAATAATATCCTTGTGATACAATGGTTTATTCACATTCTAGGATTCATATCTGAGACTCTTGAAAGCAAACATGCTACACATTACACAGCAGAAGATATCTCATTACTGTTTTGATATTCAAGCTCCTTGTATATTCTATAGAATGATCACTTCTTCTTACATTACTAAATGGGTAAAGAGGATTTGAGGAATGGAAATTAGTAATTCATTGAACATATGCTATTTTATTGAGGATCAAAACGGTGTTGGTGTGTCCTGGGATACTTTTTCACAAAGAGAAGTGTGTGGCTGTGCTGCAATGTGCTGAAATGCCAGGTCCTAGAGCTGTACGTGGGAGATGTGTCTTCTACAGCTATTAACTGAGCACTGATGGTCCCCCCATTGTTGTGAACACTATATATACACTCCAGAGTGGGTGGGAGGCCTTCTGATTTATTTTTATTCATCTTTGATTTTTCATTCTTAAATTTTAGTAATTTTTTTTTGAGTTTTGACCTTGACCTTGGTCAGGTTTGTTAGGTTAGGTTGGGTTTGTTAGATTAGATTAGGTTTGTTAGGTTAGGTTAGGTTAGGTTTGTTAGGTTAGGTTAGGTTAGGCTAGGTAGAGAAGTCTGGCACATTCTGTCCCAGGACCGGCAATTTATATCTGCTAGCAACTTTTTGCAGTCTTTATTGTATAGATAGCCCAATGTACCTAAAATATATTAGCTTATTATATTGTACTATATTGTTAAGTTTATACCAACTACACCCAGGCTGGAGAACACGCTCAAAAGACCTCAGATATTCTGTTGGATGATCTAATGGAAGCATAGAGAAATAGTTCAAGTTGCAATCAGCTGATAGCTTATTACTTTCCTTGCCCTACTACCATAGGTAAGGAAAGTATTGCTTTCCAAAAAAAATTAAGGTACTCCAATTTCAAGTTTTCTATACGTTTCAAGGTCCCCTGAGTCCAAAAACATGATCTTTGGGTATTAGTGTGTGTGTGTGTGTGTGTGTGTATATTGTCTGTGAACACCATAACACCATACCATGAGGATCTGACAATAAGAAATTCAATAAAATTAAATTCAAGATGGCGGAAGAAATGGCGGATAATTACTAAAAAACCATGTTTTTCACGGTTTTCTCAAAAACGGCTCTAACGATTTTCTTCAAATTGATATCATGGATAGCTATTTATATGTCCTATCAACTGACATGAGTCTCATTTCTGGGAAAATTGCAGGAGCTCTGTAATATTCTTGAGAAAAATGGCGGATAATTACTAAAAAACCATGTTTTTCACGATTTTCTCAAAAATAACTTGACCGATTTTTTTTCAAATTCATACCCTGTATAGTTATTTATCAGCTCTATCAACTGGCATGAGTCTCCTTTCTGGGAAACCAATGAGGGGTCCACCCCATCCTTGAGAAATGGACATAGTAACCTCCTTCTCATGCATGAGGTAGGTAGGTAGCGCAGTTCATAAAAAGAACACATAGTCGAGATATTTCATCTGTAGAACAACTGTTTTTACGACTTTAAAAAAATTACAACAGACGGATTCAACAATTATAAACAGGAGTGAATTGAACATTTTTTTTTCATAAATATATGCTCACTAAAATACAAACTGAACCAGATAGAACAAATTTTGTAGGAGAAGAACACCAATATTCTATGTATTAACGAATGGGAACGCGCCAACTAGTCTCCCCGACAGTAAAGCTCCTTTTAAAACCACATTCGAGGGGATTTACTGACGGCGTCAACTGAGCTCCTGAGAAAGGAGCTTTACTGACAGGGAGACTAGTTGTCGTCAGCGTTCGAGGAGCTTAGTTGTCGTCTACGGTCCCGACAACTAGTCCCCTCTGAACCAGTAGGGGATTTACTGTCGGGGAGACTAGTTGACACTAGCGTGCAAGGAGCTTGGTTGTTGTCACCGAACCCGACAACGAAGCTCCTCGCTCGCTCTGAGTGCCGGAGTTTTCGCGAGTTAACTGACATATATTTCATGCACTTACTCCATGAATTTCCTCAAATCACGCCTGGTTTTCCCAGTCATAGCTTTTTTAAGAGTTATATCATATTTTTCAAAAACCAATAGTTCAAACTTCATATATGAAAAACGTGCAATTTATTTTTATATGGCTTGTATCTCTCTCTATATCTATAAAAGGCTAAGCCCAGACAGACTGAAATCACACCACAGCCCAAACTACTGAGACCAAAAACTTGAAATTTTGCACAATTGTTTATGGTAGCCTGAAAACATCCACTAAGAAAGGATTTTCAGAAATTTGCCCCCCTGAGGGAGCTGGGGCCCCCCAAAATTTTGTACTTTTTAACCGCTCATTCCACAGCAAAGTCATGAGGAACTTTTTTGTTCAGCTACGAAAAAAAAATTAGATTATGCAGGAAAATTTCGATCAGGAGCACAGGGGGGTTCAGGAGAGAGCATTTTTCGAAAATTTTGATAATCACACTACAGCTCAAACTAATTGTCCTACAGACTTAAAAATTTGCACAAATATTCTTCAAACATGCTAGACGCGCACTAAGAACGGATTTTGAGATATTTTGTCTCTAAGTGATTCAAAGGATGAAAAAGGATCCTATTAAGTAAGCTTATGAACATTGTAAGGTGAACGCCATATAGAACTGAGATAATTTATTGATTGACATGAGATATTCTAACATATGGTTTAATCATTGGAAATAACAAAATCATATGATAGAAATTCAAAAAAGAACATCTGTTCTATTATTGCTTTCTACCTGATTCCACTCAACCTCAACAATATTGTTCTGATTATTGATAAATATGTTATTATAATATTATTATTATTAATAATAGTATTAATATAATATAGTATTGTTGAAAAGGTTGAAAAATGGGAAGTTAAACCAGAGATGACTGTGCCAAGAGTGGGAACAAAATGGAGTGAAGCAAGGAAAGCGGAGTTCTCACTGAAAATGAAAAACTGGTGGATTGATAAAAAGAACAAGAAAAACAAAAAATGAACCAAATTTTGCTCAGCGTCTTCCATCTGGGAGCTTGACGGCTAATAATAATAATAATAATAATAATAATATAGTATTGTTTTGGTATCAATAATATTTTTCACAAACTCTGTATAATAATATGGCGAATGTGAAACAGCTGCACGAAAGAAATTACCTCAAAAACATATGTTTAGGAAAACCATAGTTTTGAACTTCGTTTTCCTGTAAAGCTTCGTTTAGCTGAATATGGAGTCTCATACACTCCGATTATAACAGAGCACAGAGATTTTCTTTGGTTAGGAGTTTGTTGATAATTCTTTTTTCAAATTCAAATTTTATTGCAAACTAAAATCACATTGAAAAGTTTCTTAATAGACAAGATTACAAAAACAAGATGTCAAACATAAACCTACATTTATTTTTAGCATGGCCAGAAAAAGACAAACTTGAGTACTAGCCGTGAGTTCATTCAATATAACTTATATTTTTGTGTTAATATTTTGTGAACATTAGGTACGAGTTGATGAGAGATGTGAGTAATTTCTTATATTTGATGTAAATGGTTATTCATATTGTAGTAGTCGGGGTCACTTCAATCAAAGTTTTTTATTTTGTAGCTAATAAATTTCATACGTATTGATTGTCCATAATGTATCCAGTGTCCATAATAGAAGTGATTGAATTACTCAAAATTAATGGCTTACTGGTCCTTCATAGAATTTATAGTATTCCTGGTGATTGAGCCTGTCTTTTTTCAGCGTTGACTATTAATAATAAAGCTTTATTTACAACTAGCTTACCTGGCGAACTTCTTACCGCCAAAAAGTCAATGTATCTCATGTCACACTTTACTTTATTTGGTGTATCATGAAATGTATCTGACAATCAATATTTTCATTTACATCTGAATACGGATATCCTATGTGCTTAGTCATGCAGCATTCATTTATTCCCAAAACATATTCTTCTCAATCAATTGGTAGTAATATCTAACAGTAAAGTGTTGAATTAGAAAAAATAGATAGGATAAATCAGTGTTTCAAAGATGAATTAAATGTTTTCATAGTTGTTGTTGATTGTCAATAGATGGCCCAGGAAATATGCGATGTATGATGAATCACACAGAATTACATATTCTTTCCATCTTCCATTTTAGGATGAATATAAGCTAAGCTAAATTTAAAAAAATTGTAAATTATTCTGCTATTAATGAATGCTATATGAACAACTCTCTTCCATGAGGTGAATATTTTTTTTCCCAACATTTTCCGATTTGTATAGGTCTTCTAAGGAACCATTATCTACAGCTGGTACCAATCAACTACACTTCAACTCCAAACTACCGTTGTAATACCAGTAGCCTACACAATTTATCATAGGGTGACGTGTTTATTACAGCTGGTAACTTTAGATGCTATATAACATATTATCTCAATATGATCTTGAATCATGATCATCTTTCCGTTCTTCGGTTGCCGCTAGGCCAACAATTTCGAAATCATAGGTCTGTAAAATGGATTAATAAATAATCATTATTAGCCATCCTATTAAAATTTCTGGTCAAAAACCATCCCCAATATTCACACAACATATTCCCAAAGTTTCATGCCGTTATGTCAAGTATTTTTCAAGTCATAGGGAACAAACACACAAACAGACATTCATTAATATATATATATATATATATATAATATATATATATATATATATATATATATATATATAAGATAGAAGATTGCATTCGGCTCAAACAAAAGCCTCTCTAAATGGAGGTAGAATGATAAGGTTGACAACTTTCAGTTCTGTTGTTTTAACATTTTTTTTTCAAATCACTTTCAAAAAGTTCATGTATCCAAATAGGCATCTAGGATCCACCATATTGAATGCAACTTCATTTTTTAAATAGGAAGGTGGTCATGTGATACATGATTTCGAATTTCAAGAAAAAATGAATGGCGTAACCCGCACATCGATATATCAAACCGTTTAGAAGATATTCATATTATTAATCAATACCACTCATGTATTTCATTTCTGATTTGCATAGTATTGATTGATAATGTGAATATCTTCTGAACGGTTTGCGATATCGATGTGCGGTTTTCGCTATTCATTTTTCCATGAAATTCCGTATCGAAATAATGTATTGCATGACCACCTTCCTATTAAAAAAAAATGAAGTTGCATTCAAAATGGCGGATCCAAGATGGCGGACCAGATTTTTAAAGTCATAGTAAAGTAGTATTTTCAATTCGAGTAACATCACTAACCTCACCCACCTTGGAATCACTTCTTTTTATGAGATACTAAGCCGTTCTCAGACTTCTTTCTCTCTTTTCTGCTTAGAATAGGTAGTATTGATTAATAATGTGAATATTTCCGAAACGGTTTGAGATATCGATAATGCGGTTTCCACCATTCATTTTTTCTTCAAATTCCCTATCGAAATCATGTATCGCACGACCACCTTCCTATTTAAAAAATGAAGTTGCATTCAATATGGTGGATCCTAGATGGCGAACCAGATTTCTAAAGTCATTGTAAAGTAGTTTTTTCAATTTGAGTAGGATCCCCAATCACAACCACCGTCAAATTGCCTATGTGTATGAGATATTAAGCCGTTCTCGGACTTTTCACCCACTCTGTATAATGTACACTCCCTTCCTACAAGGGGAAGAGCGAGCCTGGACAATTTTGTTTACATGTATTAAACCTGAGTTTACTAAATATGAATTGTATGAACAGGACCTTATATCTGACCAAGCAGGTATTTTTGTCAATTTTTCAATAGGAGTTACCAATAGTACAAATAATGACAAGGAAACAGAATTCCGCAAAAAGCCTTATCTCGGCGGTTAGACTAGAATAATTATAATAGGTGTCTATCTAATTACGACTGGTCGAATATTTTCAATGTCTGTGATACAAATACTGTGATATCTACGTTTATAAATGTTTTAACGTTTTACCTGAATGTTCATTGTCCTCTAATTGACTATAAACTTAGGCCCAAAACTAGTCAAAAAAATTGGTTCACGCCTGAACTGAAGCTAATGAGGGAACGTATAATGATGTTTTATAGTATCTGGAAGATAACCAATACTGGGAATGCAAAGACTGACTAACAAAGGCTAATTAAAAATAATAAGAAGCTGTACAATACAGCGATAGATCAAGCAAAAACTGCTGCAAATGATAACATCATCAACAAATCAGCTAATAGATGTAAAACAGCCTGGAGAATTGTTAAAAAAGAGACAGGGCAAAACATGGCGCATCCAAAAGTTAATCTCTCACCAGAAACGCTGAATGATTACTTTATTAATGTCCCAAATAATGCAACTAAAAAGTAAAACTCCTCTCCACTCATTCTAATTTTTTAAAAAAATTATAAATTTACTAAGGGTATTAATAGACAAATGCTCAACTTTTCATGGAAAATGGTAGATCCAGATACTATTAGATCGATTGTAAGTAGTTTGAGTGCATTATTATTATTTTTTTTGGATCGATATTTTTTTGCTAAAAAATATTATTGAATATTAAGATCAAGACATATTCAACGGTGATTGATTTTTTCCGTAATGACAAAAAAGCACAGTGCATAGGTTCATTGTCATTTGTTCTTTGATCTTATCTTTGTGATAATCAATACATTCTTTCACATTTTTTTTTATTTCGGATTAATAAGTCTATTTTATTTTTCCCACCATTTTATTCATATGAATATTAGAAGCATAGGAAAGAATTTTGATGAGTTTTGTTATACTTTACAAAATTGTAAACTAAACTATGATATTATAGTTTTATCAGAAACATGGATAAATGAGAATAAGAGCTTCGATTATAGTTTAGATGGTTTCACTGCACTAAGTAAACCAGGTCATCTGAATAACTGTAATGGTATATGTGTTTTTATAAAAAATGGTATATTATTCGATGAAATCACTCATGTAAATAGGGGAGCAGATACTCTTTCAGTAAGATTACAAATGAATGGTTCAATTATAAATGTAATAGCAGTGTATAGATCTCCAGCCGCTGACATTGATGTTTTCTTATCTGATCTTGATACGCAACTGAGAGACATTGATAAGACACAAGAAATTATTTTGCTGGGTGACTTGAATATCGATCTATTACAAAACAGTAAAACTTCAAATGAATATATCAGTTTAATGCAAATAAACGGTCTCAAGTCGTTCATAAACAAGCCAACACGAGTAAATGATAATTCTGATACCTGTATTGATCACATTTTTTACAAAGGTCCGAAAATTGGGGAAGAAAACATTCTAGGAATAATTCATAAAACTTCTATAACCGATCATTTTTGTATAACTCTCCATATTAATATAAACAAACAGGCACCTAATAAACCAAACAACTTAAATCATTACAAAGAAAAAATAAATTATTTCAAACTCATTGATTTGTTGAAGGAGGAAACATGGGTTGATGAACTTTCTAATATGGACGCCTCTACTGACTTGGATAATATAGTTAACCGATTCGTAAAAAAGTTGTTATCTTATATAAAACTATAAACTCATCAAATAAAGTTGAAAAGTAAATCTAGACCACTAAAGGAATGGATAAGTTCAGGCTTGGTGAATTCAATAAGAATAAGAGACAAAATGCATAATACTTTGAAAAAACAACCTTTTAATGTCACGTTGAGAGAAAATTATAGTCTATAGAAATTTACTAAATAAACTTATCAAATCAGCAAAAATCGACTTTTATAAGAACAAATTAAAATCATGTGAAGGGAACAATAAAAAGGTATGGAACTGCATTCAAGAAATATTAAACAGTAAACGCCAAAAAGTTCTGCCTGGTATTGATCCTGAACTACTAAATAATTATTTTTCAGATGTGGGAAAGTCTTACGCGAAGAGAGTCTTCAAAGAAAATGAAAATCTTCCTTATCTGGAAACCACTGCTGTTTCTAATTTCCGCCTTGTGAACTCTTTTTTTATGCATCCTACAAGTTCACAAGAAGTTATAAAACAAATAAATAATTTAAAAAATGGTGCATCCTCTGGGTTTGATAATTTAAGTAGTTTTTGTTTAAAAAGAATAGCAACTTTTATAGCTCAGCCCCTAACATTAATTTTTAATAGATGTATGGAAACTGGACATTTCCCAAGTCACTTTAAAATTGCAAACATAATCCCATTGCATAAATCTGGGGACAAGAAGAATCCAGGCAATTATCGTCCAATAAGTCTCATAAGTAATTTATCCAAAGTTTTTGAAAAAATAATAAAAGAACAGGTTGTCTCATATTTAAAAAAGTTCAATTTAATAAACCAGTATCAATATGCCTTCCAAGAAAATAAGAGTACTGAGGATGCCATGACTGAACTTGTAAAAGAAATAACATCTAATTTCAACACAAACAAAAAATCTTTGGCTGTGTTTCTGGACTTAGCCAAAGCATTTGATACTGTCCCACACATCAACCTGCTTGAAAAACTTGAAAAATATGGATTTCGTGGTCCGGTCTTGAAGCTCATTGCTGGTTATTTGGGGAACAGAATACAAATTATAACTCTGAATGGAAAAGAGAGCAAAGTAACTTTAACAGGATTCGGCTTACCCCAGGGTACAGTTCTTTCTCCGATTTTATTTTTAGTTTATATAAATGATCTATTAAGTCTTCCTATCAAGGGATGTAGAGTTTTGTCGTATGCTGATGATACTGCATTGGTTTTTACGGGGACTTCATGGGACAACGTGATATCCTTAACCAACATCGGACTAGCTGGTGTGAGAGTGTGGCTTGTTAGAAATGCGTTGACACTAAATTACTCGAAGAGCGTTTATATGACTTTTTCACCAAACTCAAGAACTCAACCCGATGATATCACACTTCAATTAAATGCAGTAAGAGTACACAATGGAAATTGCCTGTATGGCAAGAACGGTAGCAATCGTAATCAACTGCCTTGCCCTTGTCCCGTTTTAGAAAACGTGACCAAAACAAAGTATTTAGGTGTCACTCTGGACCCTCATTTAAGATGGAATGAGCATATAAATAGTATGTGTAGCAAAATGAAATTTATGATCCACAAATTTTATAATTTGAGCTTACTCAAAGACAAAGGTCTAAGTAGAATGGTATATCTAGCATATGCTCAGTCAGTCTTCCAGTATGGAATTAGGGTGTGGGGTGGCGCTTTCAATGCACATTTTAAAAAATTGAATGTTATTCAAAAGGGTATTCTCAAGGCAGCCTTGGGAGTGCCCAGACGATACCCTAGTCACCAACTTTTTCTGGAATTTGGAGTTATGACAGTCAGACAGCTATATATTAGAAATCTAATTAAATATATCAGCAATCATACAGATATCTTTACACTGCATCAAACTAATTATATTTTCAGATCTGCAAACAGATATATTGTTCCTCGAACTGACTTAACTATATGCAGAAGACAATTCAACTACATAGTAAATAAACTAATAAATATTATTCCAGAACATTTTATAAAAATAAAACCCTCTAAAGCACTTAAAACAAAAATTGAGAACTGGATCAAGACCGAAAATGTTGTAGTCAAACTATTTCAACTCTAGGCATTCATCAACTCTTTATTATCATGTTTTATTCAAATTATTTCCCCCTTTACTATCTGAAAGTTGTCTATCAAACTATGATTTTGTTACTTTGTCTTATCGTTTGTAAGTATTGAGATGTGACCTGGTTTCCATAGTTTTATTTATTCTAGTGGTTTGAATTAGCTCTTTTTTTCTATTGACATGTTTGCTGTACCTGGTTGCTCAAACTCACTGCCGGCGCACAAGTTTTCTTTGCCGGTAGTGCCATTTTGTAAGTTAAAATATTTATTTTATCAATCTGTATTATTTTATGGCAAATCTATATTGGCTCCCTTAACAGTGCTAATAAATTTAGTTTTGCTTAATGGAAAATTTCCCGACTGCTTAAAGCTCTCATTACTCAGTCAGATTTTCAAAAAAGGTATTCGCGAATTACCTGAAAATTACAGGTTAATAGCAATTGTTACAATAATAGCAAGATAATAGAGACTTGAATTTTCCATCAATTGTATGACTATTTCACAATCAACAAACTGTTAAATGTCAACCAATTTTAGGTTCAGGCCTAACTGTTCAACCACAATGGCGTTCGAAAAAAAAGTCAATTACATCCTTGATGGCTTTGAGAAGAGGATGGTTGTAGGAGGTAAAATGTTGGGTTGGACCTGAGTAAGGCATTCGATGTTGTTTCACATGACATTCTTTGCAGGAAGCTTGAACACTATGGAATCAGAAACAGTGAACTAGAATTAATAGAAAGTTACCTCAGAGATAGATACCAAATTGTTAAGCTGAATAATAATTGTAAATCCAGACCAAAGAAAGTATTGGCTGGAGTACCTCAAGGTTCGGTCCTTGGGCCGTTTTTATTCTTAGTTTTTATCAATGATTTTAATATTAATGTACCCAGCTTTTCTGTGCTTTATGCTGATGACACTACCATTTTGGATTCTAATGTAAATGTAGATAGTGTGTTAGACAGCCTTGTTTTGTCAATGGACCGTAGTAAAGAGTGTTACGGAGCAAATTGCCTGACACTTAATGAGGGTAAAACAGAGAATATAATTTTCACTCTTCGTAATAATTTAAATATTGAACACCAGCTGTACCTAAAGCCAGTGAAATTATTAGGAATCATGTTGGATAGCAAGCTGATCTGGACTAGTAATGTAGAATATTTATGTAAAAAGTTGGCCAGAGTCATGTTCCTTTTAATGAAATTGAAATGTAACGTTAGTAAGGAAGTAAGGATTTACCTATTATGGTCTTTTTCACTCCCAACTTAATTATGGACTTCGACTGTGAGGTAATAGTAGTGAGATGAAAAAAGTATTCGTATGGCAGAAAAAAGCTATTCGTTGCATAGTTGGCCTGAAGAGTGATGAAACTTGTAAAAATAGCTTTATTGAACTAAATATTATGACTCTTCCATCTATGTACATTCACTATAATCTGACTTATGTTAAAAAATATAAATGATTTTAAACAACACTATCATCAGCATGCACATCTAACTAGACACAGAGATAACATAGTCACGCCATATATTAGACTAAGCAAATCATTAAAAAGCCATAGGTATCAGCAATATTTATTGTTTAACAAATTGCCGCGCCCAATCAGGATCCTGCCAAGAAAAAAATGCATTGCAACAATATCCTATTGGCTGAAGCAAAGTGCTTTTTACTCAACTGAAGAGTATCTTAATTTTACTGACATCAATAACTGGACTGGTAATTGATTTGTAATCTTACAAAATTTGTAATATGTTTGACTGGGTCGCGTGTTGCGCCCTCACAAAGTGACAAAGCCTATTGTATAATATTATGTACTTATTGGTCAATAAAGATTCTTATTCTTATTCTCTACGGTCCTTCAATTACACAAGTTGAAGAGAACTCAAATAGTCATGCGAATTCGAAACGACAAACTAAAGTCCGTGCAAGCCTTAGTTTGCAGCACAGGGCTTTATGGCCAATGTTATTTCAATACAACAACAATACGAGTACACTGTTGCCGCTCTAATACTGTTTCTATAAAAAAGGATGTGGCGAATCATATGATTGCCACCTGTGATGTTTTCAACCGGCATAGTTTGTTTATCACTTGTAACATTTTATTTCAATATTTTATCCAGAGTTCAATTTTGTCATTCCAACATTAAACATATTTCATCATTCGTCTAGTTTCGTTTAATCAATTTCAACATAGGAAATCAACAAATTAATTTCCTATAATGACAAGTTATTTTTTTGCTCATTCTCTCACACAATTAGTTTACAAGCTTTCTGGATTCTTTGAAATATGGCAGCACTGTACTCCGTAAGAGTACAGAAAAACTAAAAGACTTTAGTAACAAATTTCAATAAACGCTGCAAGTATATACAATCATAGAGAAACAATAGCGTAAGTAGATCTCAAGTCGATTAATGTCGATTATTGTAGATTTTTACTGTTTTGGCCGGGTGAGAGTGTATGAACGGCACAATATAAGAGACTACCAGTGTCACACAGCTTTATGGAAAAGAACTACGTGGACTATCGGCTTGAGATAACAGAAAAAGTTACGACATAAACACCCTATACCATGGGATATCTACCTATGCTATTGTTTCTCTATGATACAATCAAGAAGTGAAGCAACGTTGAGTTCTGAAACCAATGTAGTTCGGACAGGTATCAATTCGACAGGTATCAAACTGAAGATTTCAATTTCGTCATTTAAGGCTGTGCAACAGACTTTTGGAAACTTTTCTGGGGACATTTTTTAAAGTTTCTCGATATGGATAATAGTAAGTTGTCAAAATAGAAAAAGTTTCACAGAAAAAACTCATCAATTTTTAATACAGGGTTGGTGAAAATGATGAAAACAGCTTCATATTTCACAATGATAATTCGACCGATGGTTTGATTGAGGATAGTATCCGAATTAGAAAAAAAACTAATTTTCTGTCGTTTCAAAATTTTTGTCCGCCTTCTTGAATCCAACTTCATTTTTTTTAATGGGAAGGTATAATACTTAAAGAATATCACCAGTAGAAAGTTTTGAAGCCCCTGTTGGACAGCCTTAAGTCGAGACGACAACATACCTATACTTGACGTATTTATCCTCATTGAGATGATAAATTGATTATGACAGATAAATTAAATTGATTATGAAAATTTATATTATGATATACAGTAATATAAATTGATTATGATGATAATTGATGATTATTGAGATGACATTTCATTATTTATATTCAATTTTACACTTGAAAATGTCATAACTGACCGAAACGTGTGGCACCTTTAAAAAAACAGAAAAAGGGTACACTTAAAACTATCAAAATTTGTGTTATTTATAAGGAATGCGGACAGTTTGGAGTGGATATATCTAAAGTTAAGGACAGGTTCATGAAAGTGGACGGATTATTATTGAATTTTGAATTTGGATACTTTTGAGAAATATCACGTGAGAATGCAAGAATATTTTCTATGATGATAAATAAAAGGAATGTGGAAAACAATTCTTACTTGTCCAATTTTGCCGTTGAGAACAACATTGTACTTTCCATTGAGTTCCAAGAGTTCTTGGAGTTGCAGCCGCGTGACACTGTCTTCAGAGTCGGGCGCTGATCTTGAGTCCAACTGCGACAGAATCGACGAAACATCCATGTTGTACACCTCCAGTTGACTCATACTGCTTGCCTGCCAATACCACACATTCATACCAAAATATCAAAATACCAACAATTATTGTCCTTTCAATAGAAGAAAAATTAACAGTTTATCATGTTTTTTTTATTCTCTTATGATAAAAATAGTTATTTGTATATCTAGAGTGGAAAATACAACTTTTTCTCCCTGTGGGAAAAAGTTTGAAGCCCGAGGGGAAGCCGAGGGCAACAATTTTCCTGAGGGAGAAAAAGTATTTTTCGCTCGTGATGTACACAACATTTTTCCTCTATCTACATTTTTTATAGAAACTGCAAATCAAATAATTTTAATAACTTACGTTATTGGTGGCAATGTTTTCTAACAACATAACCTAAAATCTAAAACGTAAACCGGTCGTCTGATTGGCACTGCCGATTGCGTTATCTATCGGCAAAAGCTGTAACAATTATCAGCTGGGCGGCTATCAAATATGGCTGACTTCAGATCACGCGTTTCATATTTGAATTGCAGATGAAAAATATTTGTTGGCTGGAATTTTGAATAGAATAAAATATTTTAAAATATGTATAAATTTTTATCGTCTATTAATATTAAGTATGTAATATCATACAAACATATATTTCATGAGTTGATCAATTTCTGGTATTGAATTCAGTTGACTCAATGACTCTATTATGCTTCCTCATCTGAGCTTAGACCTTCTAACATATTTCAAATGTAAGTTATTAAAATAGAGATGCTTCCCATGTTATTCAAATGGAATTACTTTTTCGCCACACTTGGATGTAATGAGCTGGTTTACGTGCGTCATATGGAGGCCGAAAGTGATTGTTTTCCGACCAGGCCGGTAAAACTTACGGCCCTAGGGCTGTAAAATGATCTTGAATAACAGCTGATCGTGATCCATCTCACAAAAATCATAGAGAGATAATCTCATAACGACTGTAATAATCTATATAATTATGTATCGTGAATCGCGGTATTATGTCTATAATATATTTTATAAATTTATTGTGATTTCAATGACTAAATTTCTCAATTATTAATTGCAACATTAGTCATGCAATTTGCAAAGTAGGTTACTATCCAATATGAGAAGCTAACTTTTTATCTAATTTTTAATCAGAGCTTTATGACACTGAAACGTTCAGTTGGTTACAGTTTTTGATATGATCATGATAATCTACTCACCCTAGAGTCATTGAGAAGCAGTTGGTTTTCGTCCCCCCAGCCATTACTTTGATTAACAAGGACTCCACCCATCCAGTTCACCTTTGAACTAGCTGCAAGCGTTGCACAAAATAAAGGAAAAATATTAAACAGTGTTGAGTTGTTGGTTTTATAAAACTGAATACAGCAAACATGAAAAGTAAACAAAGCATTGAAATTAAAATTCAATCAAATCAACAAAGACATCCTATCATTTATAATAATAATTTTAACAAATCTAGTTCATTGTGTCATTGGACAAAAACAAAAAACAAGGTTTTTTCTAAAATGTGTTTAGTGAATGATTTTTAGATAAGCCTAATCATAAGCTAACTCATTGGCGACTCTCTTCAAGAAGTAGAAATTGTTTTTTCTAAATTTTAACAATGCGGGAAAATGAGTAAGCTTTTAAACGATTAGTGTTATATATCAAAATAATATTGCAATGAAAGGAATATAAGTAATATTGTACAACTGTTGAAAAACTCATAATGATTAAATAAAGATCAAACTTTTATTTTTGTTAATTAAATTATAATATTTGCAGAAAAATACTACTGGCCATCATTATTATAATGCAGTATCAACAATAAAAACTATAATTCAATTAATATCTATTACAATAAATTTAACTCCGTGAAATGAAATTAGTCTCATTCAACAGTAGAACAATGTATTTCAAGCCTAATACCAGAAACTGAGTAAAATGTTTTACTATTCAAGTGTAAATTGATTTTACAGTTTTTATAAGTTGTTTTATATGAATATATAATAGCCTATTATGTCAATGATAGTAAATAGGCCTCATAAGTTGATAATATATTATTGGATATCACTCATCTTGCGACCACGCTTGAGAAATCGATTCAAATTTCACGAAAATATTCGAATATTAATATCACGTATGATATGGTATCACAATAACGTTGGCCACCCAGTATATCCACTATTAGTAGTGGTTTATATACGAGGGTAGGCTGATAAGTAATGCACATATGCTTGTAGAAGGCAAACAAAAGCAAATAGCAAGATTCGGTAAAAAATAAATTAAAGTACAAACCTTTAACTTCAAAATCATGTATTTATTTTTCTACATAGTCACCGTTAAGCATTACACATTTCTCTCAACGTGTTACAAGTTTTTCTATTCCGTCACTGAAAAATTCTTCCGACTTTTCTCGAACCCACGACGCGACAGCTGCCTTCACTTCACTGTCCGAGCTGTAATGATTTCCCTCCAGGTCTCTCTTGAGTAGAGGAAAAAAATAAAGCGGGGAATCGTTTCAGACTTCAGATTTCTCAGAGCCTCTTCAGTTGCACGCGAAGTGTGTGGCCGAGAGTTGTCATGTTGCAAGATTATTGGCGCCAGACTGCCTCTAACACGACAAACTCGACGTTGGAGGTGTTTCAGAGTCTTTATATACTGAGCAGAATATTTACCGTTGCCCCTCTTTCCAGATAATCAGTCACATAAACTCTGTGAGCATCCCAAAACACAGTCAAAAGATTTTTTTTGCATCCGCTGCGTGTTTCGTCAACAATTGAGGCTTTTCCAGGTTGGCAATCTCGAAATTTTATAACCCATCGATTCACGGTAGACCTATCAACAGTATCGTCACAATAAACAGCCTTTAAACGATGATAAATCTCACTATGATTCACTTTCTCAGCAGTTAAAAATTCGATAACAGCGCATTGTTTAATTCACGTTGACATAACACCAGAACACGACGCCATACTTTCACTAACCAAACCAAACTGGATGAACACAACGCCTTCAAACTGCGCAGCCGTGTAGAGGAGAAATAGTACTTCCACATGCCACCAGGCGCGCTTCTCAAGTTTATTTAGTTTGTGCTCTACAAGCATGTGTGCATTAGTTATCAGCCTACCCTCGTAACTTTAGTTGACACATTATAAATTGCATATTATTATTACAATTTGTCTTTTTTCTTTAGGGCTACTTTTGAGCATAAATAAAAATGGAAATCTGAGTAGGCCTACCCTTTTTAAAATTATTTGATATCACTTTATAATGGCATTATATAGCCGGAACCTGTCGTAACTAAATAATTTTAAAAAGGGTACTTAGATTTCCATTTTTACTTTCCTTGCCCTATTACCATAGGTAAGGAAAGTATTGCTTTCCGAAAAAAATTAAGGTACCCCAATTGCTAAATGTCTATACGTTTCAAGGTCCCCTGAGTCCAAAAAAGTGGTTTTTGGGTATTGGTCTGTGTGTGTGTGTGTGTGTGTGTGGTGTGTGTGTGTGTGTGTGGTGTGTGTGTGTGTGTGTGTGTGTCTGTGTACACGATATCTCATCTCCCAATTTGGAACTGAAATTTGGAACTTAAGGTCCTTCCCCTATAAGGATCCGACACGAACAATTTCGATTAAATGCCATTCAAGATGGCGGCTAAAATAGTGAAAATGTTGTCAAAAACAGGGGTTTTCGCGATTTTCTCAAAAACAGCTCAAACGATTTTGATCAAATTTATACCTAAAATAGTCATTGATAAGCTCTATCAACTGCCACAAGTCCCATATCTGTAAAAATTTCAGGAGCTCCGCCCCATCAATGCAAAATGTGATTTTAGATTCCCAATTATCAGGCTTCAGATACAATTTAAACAAATAATTTCAAGTGGAAAAGATTAAGCATAAAAATCTCTACAATTAATGTTCAGTAACATTTTCACCTAAAATTGAAAATAAGCTCGAAATTCGAGAAAATGTAACTATTCAATTGCAAACTGTTGATTCTATTAAATCATTATGAAGAGATAGCAGACTTCGTGTGTCCCAGCGTTATTGTCCTGTCACCAGCTGGCAGATCTTTGAATAGTAGACTCTTGAGATGTGCGTGAACACTAGAGTCAGGTGATCAATTTTCATAACGGCATGGAAAGTTGTGTGAGTGCGCCACACCAGATTTTTATTCATATTTAGCCAACAATTTATATTATAAATTGTTCTTGGAGAAAAAATAACTGCTGGAATACAGGACTACTCTGAATAAAATGTAATTTATTCTCTTTTAATTTGAATGAATAGATTTATTAACTTACACAAAAACTTCAACAATAGCTTACCTTCGGACATTGTAAGAAGTGAGGTAAGATTCTCAGTGACCGACGTGCCATTGCTCATTGATGCTTCGGTATCATCGATATTGAGAGAAGCATAATGATTTTGGACAGGAGCATACGAGTTCACTCGACGAGAGTTGAACACTGCAGATACAACAGAACATAAAATATTAGTTCAGGAAACAAAATTATTTAAAATATTTGGATAAAGTTATTAGTACAGTAATTTGCAGAATAAAGGGTTTTATTCAATACAGGAATATGTTGTTGATGTTGCCAGCATCTCGATGATATGGGAAATTGGTGAAATATCGAATTTTTTAAATTAAATGAATTATTCAAGATTGATGAAGTCTAAATTGTCACA
Source organism: Nilaparvata lugens (assembly GCF_014356525.2). Lineage (NCBI taxonomy): Eukaryota > Metazoa > Arthropoda > Insecta > Hemiptera > Delphacidae > Nilaparvata > Nilaparvata lugens. The sequence continues at coordinate 45,426,470 of NC_052505.1, read as the reverse complement.
AATTATATGTTTGAAAGTGTGTTAAAACTTTTCATACGCTTGAAAAGCTAAACAAACTTCGATTCATTCAAAATTTCAAATAAGATCCATAGATTCTAGCTGAGAGTGTCCATGAAATGGTAATTGAAATAAGATATTTTGAAATTCCAAAGAATATGTCAAATATTCTTTGCTCATGAAAAGATGTGATACAAATCTCATAATAATAATTTACATTGCTATCAAATTAGTTAAGCTCTCTGTCTAATCAAGGATAACGCAACAGAAAACTCAAAGTTATTTGAAGCTTTCATCACATGGTTCCATCACGTTTTTACCATACGAAGATTTACATTTTCAAATTCATCATTTAAAAATTAAATTTGTAATTCATCGTTCAAACAGTCAGCGCTTTCCGGATATAATATCGCATTTTTATCGTTTTTCTAGTAGATTCCAGTATTATAAATTAAAAACACTATATACAATATTTATTACCTTGATACCAGATCCTGTTAATATCTCGCACTGCTTCTTGAGCTTTCTTTCTATGATGTACGTCAACATTCCAACAAGATAACATTATGTCATAAATTGTGTTGAGACATTTTCCTGGCATGGGCAGTCGTTTTCCTTTTCTGTAAAACTAAAATACATTACTTTTTTAATTTTCAATAAATTATTTCATGAAAGGCGTAATGAATAGCGATGAAAAGATGAATAAGGTCCGGTTTATAGGACACTTCATGGATTTAAAAAGTGTTATAGAAACCGGGGTTTTCTTACTGGGAGGAAGATATAAATATAAATTTGAGTTGTTCTCTCAGAGCACACACCTCCCGAGAATTTTCAGATCATACTCTCTTTTAGAGCATACAAAAACTGAAAAACAGAAGAGTTTTAGAAGCTGAAGTTGAAGAGAAAACAAAATAACGCCCAGGGGGATTTTGAATAATGTATTTTAATATTTTAAATCGGAAGATTTAGTTGATTTGAAACGTGATTTCCTCCAAATTTCTGTTTTTCCAGAACAATTACTATTTTTTGAAAAATTGAAACTCAGCCCTCAATAGATAGAGAGCTTTTAATTATTTCATTTTATTGGAAATTGTATTATCTAATAAAAAGAGTGATTTTTTCTGTCAGATGACTCGATTTTGCGTTTATCTCAAAGAACTGGAAAAGGAGCCGAAAATCCGTTATTTTTGGGGCACACTGTAAAAAGATCCAAGGCTAGGTCAAATTTTTGTATTTAAGATGTCCAACATGCCAGAATTATTGCAAAGAAAAATTAGCGTGTTTGGAGTTTTTTCCAGCAAAAAAAACCTGGTGAATTGGACTAATGCACGTATCTAAATGTTCTGATTCTTCTACCTTCTCCACTCCAATAAAATCCGACACATTTGAACACATTGTAATATTACATTTTTCTCGATTAAAATCGAATCTTCAATTCGATATTCAAATATTAATAACAATTGATAGCAAATATCGGTGTAATCGATATGCGGACTTGACTTTTCACCTGGAATTCATCAGATAAACTTGTGTTGAACATCCTACTGTAACACAGTTCTATTTCTGAATTAATTGATTGATTGATTGATTGAGTACTTTATTCATGTAGATTACAATATATACTGGCTTATACACTTATATACAATAGCTTACAATACAGCAAAATTATAGATGAATTTACATAATATGGACTAAGAAAATAATTATTGAAAGTATATGATATGAAAAAGTAATTTGTAATATAATAACTATGGATAATTATATTGTTATGCATCTACATAAATTGGCGGAGCTTTGGACATATCAATGTCCATTCTTCGGAAAGAATATTAAAAATATCCTCCCCACTAACTCTCTACCAAAAAATTAACTAATAAAAATTAACAGATAGTTCTAAACAACATAAAGGTTAAATAAATTTAAAATAACTTTAAAATAACTTTAAAAATAAAGTTTTATTGAAAACAATAGATATAATGTTTTAGACTTGTGTTCTTTGCTAATTGGCAATCGATGACGTATTTATGCTTTGAAGCTCTAGGCACTTATTCCAGGTATTTCTGCCAGGCGTTTCTCTCAAACCTTTTAATGGCTGGCTTATGTTAGTGTTTGGCTTCTGCTGAAATTTTCCCAAATAATTGAAAGTTAAGATGTTTTATTTGTGATCTAAATGTTTTTGTAAAGTTTATTGATGTTATTGAAAATATGTGAAATGTAGATTTCTATTTTTCTTTTCTTTTTGTGTTGAATTTCTCGTTTAATGTTGAAAGCCATAAGCCTGTTTTGAAACCTGTGAACGATAGATAAGTATTCTTAATCTATAAGTTATATATTTTGATCTTGATTTGAAACAATAATTTCTGAGTTTTTGTGAAAGCTTTTGAATCTATTTTGATGAACAAATCAAACATATTTGTAACCTCAATCATGTTCAATCTATGTTCGATCCATGTTTGATTATTTGTTCTGGTGTAAACTGAAATTTTTGAATCATTAAAAAAAATATATAATTTGATTTGCTCTGAACTGGATTTCTTATTCATAGGCATTAGATCCATTCATGGTTTATCAAGATTTTAGCTTATTTGGAACCGATGACTTTCCTTAGATGATAGGTGAAAGCTAACTGACCTAATAGGATAATTTGGTAGCATGCCAACATGCTTTATTTTTAACACTCCCAGCTACCCTCTCTGATACACTCTAGCTTCGCCGCTCAGCTATGTTTTGATCCTAACTTGGATTGGCGATTGATGAAGGATTTGTAACGTACCGTGATCATTTGCTCAGGGTTGTCATTGGGTGGAGAGCTGCCGTAGGAGAAGATTTCCCATAATGTTGTTCCCATCGCCCACATGTCGGCTTCGGCAAGTGTTCGAACATTCTTCACATTGCCATAGCATTCCACTGGAATCCATGGGATGCTGCACAAAATACAACACTAAAATTCCGATTACAAATGACAATCCAAATGACATAATCCAATAATAATAATCCAAATGACAATGAATTTATTGCCAAATACAAGAAATATTTTTACAATAGTTTTTGGCGTGACTGGAAAAAGAAGCCTTGAGCTCCAGCCCAATACTTCAGTAGTTCAAGCATATTATTACTGTTTTTTTCATTTTCTTAATTTTTGTTTTATTTCATCACAGTCTATTCCAATACACAAAAATACAATCTAAACCGATCAAGTTCTTAATGTAAAACACTAGTATTTGAAGCGGCTTACAGATGTGGAATGTAGAGATGGCAAGTTACTGGCGGTCATTACTATTTCTTACATTACTTTCTGAAAATCTTCATTAAGGAAACATCTATCAGTCTCAGTTGAAATAGATGGGAAGTAACGAAATGAAAATGAAAATCACTGGCCGTCTCTACATTCCTGGTCTATGAGCCACTTTTCAAAAACAACAAATGAAACCACAATTGACATTATGTTTTATTTAGAATCAAAATAAGGTCCAAGATTCAAGTAGACAATTTTGCATTTCTCGTCAGTACTTTTGTATGTTTGTTCCACATTTATGGCGCGGATTTTTTTAATTGCGCGTCAATGTATATGTAAGGTATTTTGAATTTTAAGGATAATATGAAAGAGAAAGGCGATTAAACAAGAATATACATTCTAGGTAAATTGGGAAAAGGAGTTTCCTTCATACTCCAATACTACCATAAAAATCATACTATAGAATTATTCGAAATTAATCAGCTATCGAGTGGATTATTATCTGCATGGATTGACTAGAAGTGACATAAAGTGCGAGATAAATTACTTTTAACATGAAGAGGAGAAACCCATTTCTCCCTCCACAGTTTGTAGCGTAGACACAGACGGACATCCTGCGCACAATTGGACTGCGCCGTGTCATTTTGCTTCATGTTCTTGTGATGAAAACATCTCTGTAACATACACAAACCAATATACCTGCTGACCAGTTCCCTACTTGGAGCATTGCCAGCAATAGATGGTGGGGAGTGTTGCCGCGTCGCGTTACAAAGCTCTCTCACTCAGACACAAAAGAAGGAGAATGCTGCTAGGTAGTGGGAGCGATTAGTGGAGGATAGAGCATCGGACCTCTCTGTCTTCGAGAAAGAGCCGTGTTAAAAGTAATTTATCTCGCACTTTAGTATTTTCTCTCGGCCTTCTCGATCATTGTTGATAGGCCAACCAAAACAGCCATTAGGCGTGTTCTCACCGATATCTTGCCGACACGACAGGACAGAATTTACTCCGATGGACTATATTATAGCGGAGGCAGTGGTTTTATAAACCATTTTATATAACACAGTTATACTGCGCGATTTCTACTGTTCACAGAACTACTAATTAACTGAATAGTAATCCATTTGACATGTAGTCTGATTTGTAAAGAAAATTATAACAATTATTTTTCTTATATACTTCAATTTTTATCCTGTTATATATTGTTGGTCAAAGAACTCGACCAATATGATGATTCAAAGGATACGTTGTGTTTAAAATGTGATGTTGATAGAAGAAAGCATTTGAACGTTATCGTCTAATGTTCAAACATTAACGTTATTTCTTAGTTATCGAATTTAAACCCATCTTATGTGTCAATCATATTGGAAAAAACAATAGATAATAATATAGAGACTAAGATGAATATTGTATGAATGAATAAGTTACTCGGCACTGGAGTAGGGAAGACTGGGCAAACCAGGATCGGACAGGCGAACGCAGAACGAGCTGGAAGTGTGGGCGGCCACCAACAGTTTCCGACATCTGATGTTGCCGTGAACTATGCCTCCTTCTTTCTGCAATCATTCATCAACCAATATTAATTCAACACCATCTAGCATGCAATCTATGCTTCTCAATTTCATTGCTAATTGATAGCTGTTTATGTACAAAATTTATATTGCAGAGGCTCCTCTCCATACATGTAATAACATCGTTGATTTAACTTTCCTCATTCATAAATGAGTATAAACTATAGATGAGTATAAAGTATTAACTATCATAATCCTTATGATTTATTACTATTATGAATAGTTTACATCGTGATGAATATGTTTGGTATTACAGTGTCATTTTTCATGCAATAAACAGAATTCAATTTAAATTGATTTAATCCTTAAGATCAACACCGTTTATACAAAAATATCTAATAATACAATTTTATTAATATGTTGAATTGCACACCAAACGGGATCAATTTGGAATGTAAATTCTGAAGAATGATGATAAGGATAAGTACAGCCAAGACCTCCTATAAAGGAAGACCTGGTCCAACTGAGTTGTATCCAGCTATGGATATTGATGAGAGATGAGTGGAGTGGACCTACAGATTAAGGTGGGCTCCGAACTGTCTGGAAGCAATTTTCACTCATAGCTGAGGAGTCGGCTTTTAAGTGAGTGGTTACCCTAATAACGGGAGTAGCAGGCGCATGGATATTAATTTATCTAATTCTAATATATAGCTCATCAGCGCGACCCAACATCGACATTTCCATGAATAGTCTATTAAGCCTCAATGATTTTGATAACAAAATTACTGTTACCCACTCTATTTTTATTTTTAGTCATCATATTTTATGTTGTCTCATGTTATATTTACCTTATACAGTTTGTTTCAAACCATTTCGTTACTATTTTCAATTTATTTCTTATACTAAAGCGTTGAGTTGCTATTTTGTGAAACCAATCAGTTCTCACAGAGGTTTATAAATAAATTAATTAATAGCATGAAATTGTATCCTTCAATATGCAAGATACTAGAAAAAAAATGAAAACTGGCATGGTCAGAATGATGCCATGATGAATTTTAATGGCAGTGAGAATCCGAGGAGACTAATTTCAAAACGTATGGAAATGGAACAAGTGCAAAATGGATATATACCAAATGCCAGACGGCTGTAGCAAGAGACGTGGACGCTTCGACCAGATCCACCACCTTGAGGGCGTCCATGTTCCTCCTCAAGTAGTGGTCGAGGGTGCCCAGAGGGAAATACTCAGTGACCATTGACACGGGCGAGTTCATTGTCACCCCTAGCAGCTTCACTATGGCGCTGGGCTGGATGAATGCCCACTTCCCGGCCAACTCAAGGAATTCCTATTGTAAGAGCACAACAATCAATGGACAAGTCAATATACAGTACAAATTAGTTAAATCTTCATTCAAGGGTTAACAAATGAATGTTGCTACATAGAATTAAAATGTATAAGAATGATAAACCAGGCTGATATTTAAAAAAATGCTTAAAATTATTCTAGTGATTCTAATAATTAAATTAGTCTGATGATTTATAATCTTGTTTATAGTAATTCAAGTGATATGGTTTTCAGCTTTTTATACAATTTTGGAGTGAAAATTTAGATTTATTTCTTATATTTATGAAGATGGAAAATAAACCCTTATTTTTACTAATCAAAATCCGTAAGCGTAATCCTATGAACTCAGACTGTTGTTATCTCCCGATCATTGTGCCAATAAGTTAATTTCTGCCACTATTAATAAAGGAATGAATAATAATTTATTCATAGCAGAGGAAAGATGAAAAGTTTCAATTTTCCATGTAGTATGTGATTATTTGTGTAAAATATGAAACAATTTATGAGTGCTATTCAAATATTAAAATGAGGACTGCGAATATGTCCCGTTTTGGAAAGCCAATCATCTGATTCCAGCTGTTTAAAGTCTAGAAATTGGCTAAATCCCGAGCTCAGTTATTTTTTGCTCTAGATTCCTAAAATCTAAGGTAGGCTGAATAATGAAGTTCCCCCACTCATAAATGGATACATGGACCAAAGGTAATCTTTACTCACTGGAAGATGCGAATTGTGCTCAGGCTTCAGTACCTTCAGTGCTACATCCATTTTTTTATTCTTTTGATACCTGTAAACTCCTCTGTATACAATAGTCATTTTACGATGTCCTTCTTTCTTACGGCCTGCAAATAATACATCGATAAAATATTAATTTGGCACACTGAAAAGCAATAAACAGTACAGAAACCTGCTATAATTTAATTCAACTAAAAATAGTCTAAAGAGATCCCTGTAATTATTTTTTCAAGAGCAGGAATGAAAAGGGTCTAATGATATTCGAATATTCTCATCCTCTAGTTGTTTCTTTTAAAACCGCCAATAAAGATAACGCAAACAATTATGAAATGATAAAGACTCACTTGAGCAAAGTATAATACGTATTGGATAAATCTCCTTTGTTATAATATTTAAGGACTGAAATTTTTGTGAAGTGAAGAACTAGAGACTTTACCTATTTCGGACTATGTGTATCCTTATATAATTTAATTGAGAATTTTCTCAATGTATATAGCTTAATATCGCATACACAATAGTTATTTTTATATCTAGAGTGAAAAGTACTGTTTTTTCTCCCTGAGGGAAAAGTTTGAAGCCCGAGGCGAAGCAGAGGGCATTAATTTTCCTGAGGGAGATAAAACATTTTTCACTCGTGATATATACAACATTTTTCCTCCACCTACATTTTTATGAAAACTGCAAATAAAATAATTTTTAAAAACGTACGTGACCAAACAATGTGTTACAACATAATCTAAGAAGTAAACAGAAACAGCTAGCTTGTAATCACAGTTCTCCGCCGACAGCACTATATATGTCGGCAAAAGTTGTAACAACAATGGCCGCCACAACTACAGCTATGATGAAGTTCCCATTTCAAATTTGATTAGTTAATGAGGAATATTCGTTGGGTGGTATTTTGAAGGTTGGCAGGAGGTTGGCAGGACTGCCAGGTGTAAGTAGAACGTACTCAGTATTACTCCGTGGTTTTTTAGTAAATTTTAAAGTTTTATTGTATATTGTAGGCTATACAGTGGTCAGTGTTATCATACAAGTGTTTTTCCATCCTTACTTACTTGAAAGTGAATTTTCGTAACATTCAGTATCGTGGTTTCATAGCGTATTGCTCGTCTCTGTATGCAGGTGAAGAGTTTTGTTATTGAAAGTCACAGTTATAGAAGATAAACAGTTACGAACGGGTCTGCTGATAACGGAACAGCACCCACACTTCACACTATCAACAAGCTATACTGACAGGAAAATTTCTATCTTGCAGTTGTTCAAAATAATTTTACTTTCCCGGTATGCAGGCTGGCCAGTGTAACGTTCTCTGGTCAAAAATTCCCAATTAAGATCGTCGATTCAGTTCTGAAATTTTATTGGTGAAGCCAGCTGCTGTTGACATTGAACTTTATCAAAGCAACACTCTCGAAAGAAATATGCGCGGTTTATTTTGAAATGCTCTTCACATTATAATTTCTGAACTACATCCTTTCGCTTTCAAACCCTTAATAAAATCAACCTCTGTTATTCAGGAGCTTACCATTTCTCACCCAAAAACGCCTTGATAGCTCTCTGGGCATTCCTTAATTTTCCTCTGTCTCTATTCCTGATAAAATAAATGATCGAGTGTTTCAAAAGTAATTAATTTAAATATTAATTTCAATCATTTGTATTCAAAATGGTTTCTTTAATAATAAGTAAAACAAATAGAGGAAATCCGAAGTTGACTTATGATAAATATGATTACAGAAAAGGTACCGCAAGGGCATCAGGTGACATTTTGTGGCGATGTTTGGACAAGGCTTGTAAAGCGCAACTAGTGACTGATAAATCAGTAAATGTCATAGTTGATATATCATCTGCTAATCATAGTCATCCCGTTCCAAGTTCCAAAAATGATTCTATCTCAAGTGCTTACTGTTCTACTCCAAATATGACAAAATAATAAGGATAAGAGTATTCTGATCAATAAATTATCTATAGATGAAAGGGACAACAATTTGGAGGGAATCGAGCCAAATGAACAGAGTTCAATGATTAAGGAATTAATGCTCCAAAGAGACAACCTGTTAATGGAGAATGAGCGCTTAAGGACTCAATGGGATGCTGCAATCGAGAGGTCTATGTCGAATGACATCAGAATACTGGAACTGACTATAGAGAAACAAACCAATGAGGTGTCTTCTCAAACTGATGAAAATATAGGTTTTGTTGAATCACAGATTGCATCACTAAACAACCAATTGGCATCCATGTCGACGACAATTGAAGTATTAGAGGCCGACAATAAGACGCTACGGGATGAATATTTGTTGTCTACAGAGGAGGCAAAGAAATGGAGAGAGATGTACTTAACTTTGCCAGAGTCCAGGTCTAGTGATAATAATTCACGATTCGAAAACCTCATAGATCGGTGTAATGATCGTAATAAGGGTGAAAAGGGTCGAAAACATCGGGGCAAAGTAGAGAAGACTGTCATTAACTCTAATATAAAATCAACCTATGCGAATATGAACATCTACAGTGACAGTCATGGTAGGAATATCCCACTCTTGATCAACCCCATATCACCAAATTTAAATGTTTATGGATGTATAAAGTCCGGTGCAAAATCTAAAGCTATCCTGGAGAGCTGTGTTGAACAATGCGAATCATTCACAAAAAAGGATACAGTGGTTATAATAAGTGGTACGAATGACGTTTCGTGCAATGAAGCAAAAAATGCAGTGAAATCGATAAAACGAACGATCAACAACCTTCAAGACACGAATGTTATTATCGCTAACCTACCGCATCGTTTCGATCTGATGAACAGTTCATGTGTAAACGTCGAAATAGATAAAACGAATGAACGAATTAATGACTTGTCAGTGCGTTTCAACAATGTTAAGATTTTAGATTTAAGTAGGACTAGTAGAGACATGCACACAAAACATGGGCAACATTTAAATTTAAAAGGGAAAAAATATGTCCGAGATGAAATAATTAGACTAAGCGAAATGTTCCATAATAATGATAATAATCAGGTTATTGAATTGTGTGACGGGCATTATGATGATGGGGGACATTTTTTAGGATTTTAAATTGCAATAAGGGCAAGAGTCAATTCACTTCCAAACAAGACGAATTTAATAGTACTTGTGTTCACCAAAAAATTAACTTAGATTCGCAGAATAATAGAAACATTGATATTAGTTCTGAGCACTTGAATATTCTGAGCTGTTCAAATAGTTTGAAAATAATTCATCAAAATATTGATGGAGTTATCTGGTTGAAGAAGAACAACCAGACATTCTTGTATTGAGTGAACATGGTCTGAAGGAATATGAAATAGCTTCTCTAATAATCAGTGATATGCTTCTAGTCTGTAGTTTTTGTAGGGATGATCTGAGAAAAGGAGGCGTAGCTATATTTGTAAGTCGTAGGTTTTTAGACATTATTACTTCCTCTAAGTTCAGCAAACTGAATATAGGTGATTTATGTAGCACTAGAAATATTGAAGTGTGTGGTTTCAAGTTTTATATAGGTAAGGATTGTTATGTTGTTGTGGGCCTGTATAGATCTCCAAGTGGAGACACAAATGTATTTTTTGAGCGGCTTGAAATACTGTTTGATAGAATTTTAAAAAATGTTTCTGATAGGATTATTGTTGCCGGTGATTATAACATAGATATTTTGAATAATTCTCCCAATCGTAGAAAGTTAATTAATGTTCTACATCAGTTTGATTTACACTGCAGTGATAAAGATCCAACAAGAATTACAAGATATAGTAGGACAGCCATAGACAACATAATAACAAATATTAATTGTGAATCATATGTTGCGCAAGTAGTACACACTTTGTTGTCGGACCATACTGCACAGTTTTTCTATCTACAATTAGCTCATGTTTCTGGTAGATTTAAAGCAAGTCGGATACCGTTTAACGCTCCTGTGTACAGCTGCTCTTAGGAGAATATTAGTAATATGATAAGTTCATTGAGTATGGAGTCTTGGTTGTCTGTTTATGAAAAATCAGATGTGAACACACAATTCAAGCAGTTTCATGAAATTTTTCTTAATGACATGAATGTGAACTGTACTTTAAAACAATCGTATAGAAGGAAGCAAAATAAAAGGAAAATGAAAGGATATTGGATTACGGAAGAAATTATTCAGATTAGGAACATATTAAAATTAGTTAAGATCAAAATAGATAATGGAGAAATAGTTGATAGGGAGCTGATAAAACGAATTCAACAAAATTATGACAGTGAGGTTATACAAGCCAAAAAACAATATATTACCTAGTAATTCAATTTTAAGTGCACCAAATAAATCTAAGAAAAGCTGGGAAATAATAAATGAACTCAGAGGCAAAAGAAAAAAACTGCAACCGAATATAGAGCTAGAACAAAATGGAGAAATCTCTACAGATCCTAAAGAAATTGCTAACGCTTTTAATAATTTTTTTATTTCAATGGCACTAACTTTGAATATATTAAACTCAAGTAAGTAATGACATTGCTTCTTTTTCTAGGAAACTCTACCGTGAAAACTGTCTCTACCTTTTTCCAACAGATAATAATGAAATACTTAATATAATAAAAAGTATCAGAACCAAAAGTAGTGTAGGGTTTGATAATATTCCAATCAGCATAGTTAAAGCATGTTGCAATCAAATAGTCGAGCCTCTAGTTTTCATAATTAATAACACTCTTCAAACAGGCATCTTTCCGGATTTACTCAAAATAGCCAAAGTTAAACCACTATTCAAAAATGGTGTCAGAAATGATATTAATAATAAATTACAGACCTATTTCCATTTTGTCAGCTTTTTCTAAGATTTTTGAGAAATTGATATATAGCAGGATAATGAACTATCTGGAGAAATTTGATTTAATATCTTCCTGCCAGAATGGCTTTGTGAGGGGGAAATCTACTATATCTGCTGCTGTATCGTTCATTGAAGGTATCATAGATAAGGCTGATGAAGGAGATTACGTAATCGGGGTGCTATTAGACTTATCTAAAGCATTTGATAGTGTTGATATCAAATCCCTTATCAGTAGGATTTCAAACGTCGGAATAAGAGGTGTTGGGGGTAATTTGATCAAGTCTTACTTGTCCAACCGCTATCAATATGTTACAATAAATTCTGATACCCAGGTAGCTGATTCAATGCCTCTCAGGGTCACAAGAGGTGTACCACAAGGATCTATTCTGGGGCCTTTGCTTTTTGTGTTGTACACCAATGATCTGCAATCATCTGTCCCAGTAGGTGTTAATGTTACTCTGTATGCCGACGATACAACCTTGATGTTTAATGATAAGAGCCTCAATGAACTTGAAATAAATGCCAACACTCTTACAAACCTCATTGTTCAGTATTATAACGAGTCGTTTTTGTCAGTCAATCCAAATAAGAGTAAATATATGCAATTTGGTTTTAAAAATTATTTCTTTGAACCGGTCATTAATATTGGAGACTCAAAGGTAGAACATGTCAAAGAAGCAAATCTTCTAGGTCTGGTAATTGACAGAAGCCTTTCTTGGGATGCTCATATTGAAAAACTTGCCAGCCATATAAGTACTAATTTTTTTGTCCTGCGAAACATCATACGCTATGTACCCCTAGACACGGGAAGAGTCCTATATTTTGCATTGATTTATTCACACATTTCTTATGGCATTGAACTTTGGGGAGCTACAACTTTGCAGAACATAAATAAAATATTTATTTTGCAGAAAAGGGCAATAAGATACCTAGCAGGTTTAGGCTTTAACCACACTTGCCGAGATGCATTCAGAAGTCTTTCAGTTCTCACAGTTCCTTGTATTTTCATTTATAAAGTGATTATGTTAGTGGTAAAAAATATAAACAGCTTTACAACAAAATTAAGATGTACACCATCATAATACCAGGCATAGAAATAATATCAGTGTTCAGTATCATAGACTTTCTCTTTATAAGAAAAAGCCCAGTTATATTGGTGTGAAATTATTGAATAGGCTGCCAACTCATTTAAATCCTAGGACGCATTCCTTTAAAACAGACTTATATAGGTTCTTAGTTGATAAGAGTTACTATAGCATTGACGAGTTTTTAAATGGAATGTAGTGTGTTTCAATGTTATTTATGTATGCCAATGTAATTTTAATGCATGATTTACATAATAACTTGCCGTGTGAATTATCTTTTATAAAGTTTTTGACTGTAAATCTTCCTGACGTTATTCAACTGTATGGACATTTTCTGTATTATTGTTGAATAGAATGAATATTCTATTCTATTCTGAATAACATGGAATAAAAAAATTATACATTTTTTTTAGTATAGTGATATGAAGTTTGTAATAATTTTAGCATACAAACATAAATTTCATATATTGATCAAATGTCTGGTTGAGGTATTGAATTTAGTTGATTTAATGACTACTCTATATGCTTCCTCATCTGAGCTTAGTCCTTCTAACCTATTTCAAATGTACGTTTTTAAAATAGAGATGCTTCCCATGTTATTTGAATGGCGTCACTTTTACGCTCTAGGGAGTTTTCCTGTTTTTCCTCCCGAAAAAGTGACACTTTAGTATTATGTTTCAGGGAGTAAAGAAGGCACTTTAGACAGGAGGTGGAGGAAAAGGTAATTTGACAGTGGGTGTTATTGGGGATCCCACTAAAACTGAAAATACTACTCTACTATGACTTCAAAAATCTGGTCCGCCATCTTGGATCTGCCATATTGAATGCAACTGTTTTTTTTAAATAAGAAGGTGGTCATGCGATACATGATTTCGATACGGAATTTCAAGAAAAAATGAATGGCGAAAACTGCATATCGATATCTCAAACCGTTTCGAAGATATTCACATTATTAATCAATACTATTCAAAGCAGAAAGAAGAGAAAAAAGTCAGAGAACAGCTTAATATCTCATACACAAAGGTAATTTGATGGTGGGTGTTATTGGGGATCTTACTAAAATTGAAAATACTACTCTAAGATGACTATAATAATATTCTTCGATGGTTACATGATAGGAACTTGATTATTAATAAATCTACGACAGTGGTCCTACACTTCAAAACACCCTATACTAAAGTTCTTGATCCCCCAGTTATAAAAAATCATGATTGTGTCTTTATTTGAATAATGATGATCCCTGCACATGTACCCCGTTGAAAGTCATAAATAACACCCGTTACCTTGGTGTAATGTTGGATGGATGATAAACTAAAATGAAAATTACATAGAGATTATATTTCGAAAAAGTTACGTACAATCAGTGCTCAAATCTTCTTTTTACATGGAAATATACCACCAGATTGTCTGTATCTAATTTATAAATCATTATCTGAATCCTTTATTAGGTATGGCATCGAGGCTTGGGGATGTGCTGCAAACTACCTATTAGACAGAGTAGATAGTATCCAATTCAGAACCGTCAAATGTACAATGTCCATATCCAGACGATTAAATTTTACAATTAATGATAAACAATCCGTTCAACGATTTTTTCACACACTCACTCCAAAAAATTCTATCTATATAAGTTAGAATTAATGAACAGAAATAATTATTCTTACCGACAATTTGCACCTATACCTCAATATAATCTTAGAGCATTCAGTGTATATTCAATTCCTAGATACGGAAAAAGATAATTGAAATACACTATTCCAAAACTGTTTAATTTGCTCCCAATCATCATCCGAGATTACTCCAAGGAAGATATTTTCCAACTTATCATTGTGAATGATTTTCAATAATTGTGACACTACTGCTTCAATACTTTATAGTTCAGTCAATATAGACATAAAAAAGGGGGTGTGCTTGTAATTTATATTGTAGTTCTGATTTTTTAATATATTATTTGGGTACATAAGAGAAATCCAGAATAAATTTCTTCAAGCAAAATTTCCTTGTGCTAGATACAGGGTGGCCCAAAAACCTCGTATTTTCGGCTCATTTTCCAGTTTTCAGCTACTTCTGCCAAATCTCGTAATCGGACAGAAAAATTAGCTCTCGCCTTTCTTTAGATTATAAAATTCGGAATAAAATGAGATTATTCGGAACTCGTCTCCAATGAGTACTGAGTTATGATTTTTCAAAAATGAGTGCCATTTGAAAAAAATCAATTTTGATGAATTTTAGTTTTTGATCAACAATATCTTCAGATTGTTACCATTTAGATGTATAAGTCAGAATCCCTCTGGGCGTATTTTTGTGTTCTACAATCTGAGATCCGGTAGAGCGCTCTATCTCATATAGATTTCCAGGTACAGCTGACAACAATGCTCCTTGTATTGTGAAAACACCTCATTTTCAGCTTCAACCATCATCACCAACTACATTGTCCTCACATTGATATTTCGCACAATGACATAAGTTCATGAGATTATGTTCTATGAGAACCAACCGTTAGATGTACTTTATTTCAGTATTTCCTAGTAGAAAGTGCTACTAGAGGCGCGCTTGAGGACACCTCGAGGATCAAAAATTCAAAAATTTATAGCTTTTGACACAATGCTCAGATTTCATCGTACTACACTTCATTCTTCTCGGCTCGTCAAGGCGGTCCAAAATCATGCATAATCAGTCAAATTCGGTCGAAAAATGGAAAATTTATTGTTGAGTGTACTTAAGCCCATATTCCAATACAAAGAAAATGGCCAATTTCTATATTCAAAGCTGCATGTCGTGTGACTCTCGATCAATTATTGTATTTTTTGTTTAATATTATACTTAATTCTGAATAAGATTAATGTCTTTTGATTCTTACTTACTATAGAGAATCAAGTATGTTAATTTTATTTTAAATTTAATTTAGTTTTATGATTTGAAGTTTTTGAGTTTTCCTTTTTTCCCAATTTCCATTAACCCTATACCCTATTAATCACCCTTAGACCATCTAATACCTCATACTCCTTTTTAAATCTCTTTTCTGTGTAGGGCTACTTGTAATATAAATATAAAGAAAAATAAAAATCTCAGTATCCTTTTTGAAATATTTTATGACAATATGTTTTGGACATTTATACCATTTTCAAGTAATAAGAAGTAAATAAATAAATATTGCTGGAAGATTCTTATTTTAATCATATTTATGTTAGTGTATTCATATGTTTTTTATGAGCTAGGACTGTAAATTTTGGGTTTAAATTCGCATGATTCTATCAACAATGGGGTTATTTGTGTCTAATTGGATTAAGTTTATTATTTTATCTCAGTTTAATTTTGCCGCTTTATAAATATGAAATTCTTCTTTGACATTCAGTTTTTGACTTTTATTACCATAATTAAGTATTTTCATATTGGAATTTATATCTGTAAAATTATAGCCTGAATCTACTTAGTGTTCAGCAAATGCCGACTTTTGTGTATAATTTTTAGATTTTAGTGCTTGGATAAGTTCTCGAAACCTGATATGGAAATTTCTACCCGTTTTTTCGATATAGAATTTGTTGCAATCACTACATTCAAGTTCATAGATTCCAGATTTTTTAAACTTATCTTGCTGTACATTTAAATTTGTTTCCTTTTTTATCAGTTTGAATGCATTATTTGTTGTTCTATAACCTAAAATGAATTTATTTTTTGTGAAGGTTTTTCTTATAACTCTATTAAATATTGTGTTATATGGACACAAATGTATTCTTTATTTCCTACATTTCCTTGATTATTTTAAGTTCTATTCTGTATTACTTTTTCTTTTTGTTTGTAGATAATTCTATCAATAGTTTTGGTATTATATCCATTTTGTTATTGCCATATATTTTATAATTTTCTTCTCTTTTCTGTAATTATCTTTTGACATGGGAATATTTATTAGCCTGTATATGATTGAATTGAAAGTTGAAATTTTTGTTTGCCAAGGATGATTTGAGTCTCTAGGAATTATACAATCTGTATGTGTAGGTTTTTTATAAATGCTAAAATCATGTTTGTTATCTTTCATACTAATCATTAAATCAAGAAAATTTATTTCATGTTCTTGAGCTTCCATCGTAAATTTTATAGAAGGTGCTATTGAATTTAAATATAATTCAAAATCTTCATGTGTTTTATCTTCATTATTATATAGACATATTATATCATCAACATATCTGTGCCAAAAAATTATATTTTTCTTTAGGACTATTATAATTTATTATTTTAGATTTTTTCAAATTGTTACCATTTAGATGTATAAGTCAGAATCCCTCTGGGCGTATTTTTGTGTTCTACAATCTGAGATCCGGTAGAGCGCTCTATCTCATATAGATTTCCAGGTACAGCTGACAACAATGCTCCTTGTATTGTGAAAACACCTCATTTTCAGCTTCAACCATCATCACCAACTACATTGTCCTCACATTGATATTTCGCACAATGACATAAGTTCATGAGATTATGTTCTATGAGAACCAACCGTTAGATGTACTTTATTTCAGTATTTCCTAGTAGAAAGTGCTACTAGAGGCGCGCTTGAGGACACCTCGAGGATCAAAAATTCAAAAATTTATAGCTTTTGACACAATGCTCAGATTTCATCGTACTACACTTCATTCTTCTCGGCTCGTCAAGGCGGTCCAAAATCATGCATAATCAGTCAAATTCGGTCGAAAAATGGAAAATTTATTGTTGAGTGTACTTAAGCCCATATTCCAATACAAAGAAAATGGCCAATTTCTATATTCAAAGCTGCATGTCGTGTGACTCTCGATCAATTATTGTATTTTTTGTTTAATATTATACTTAATTCTGAATAAGATTAATGTCTTTTGATTCTTACTTACTATAGAGAATCAAGTATGTTAATTTTATTTTAAATTTAATTTAGTTTTATGATTTGAAGTTTTTGAGTTTTCCTTTTTTCCCAATTTCCATTAACCCTATACCCTATTAATCACCCTTAGACCATCTAATACCTCATACTCCTTTTTAAATCTCTTTTCTGTGTAGGGCTACTTGTAATATAAATATAAAGAAAAATAAAAATCTCAGTACCCTTTTTGAAATATTTTATGACAATATGTTTTGGACATGTATACCATTTTCAAGTAATAAGAAGTAAATAAATAAATATTGCTGGAAGATTCTTATTTTAATCATATTTATGTTAGTGTATTCATATGTTTTTTATGAGCTAGGACTGTAAATTTTGGGTTTAAATTTGCATGATTCTATCAAAAATGGGGTTATTTGTGTCTAATTGGATTAAGTTTATTATTTTATCTCAGTTTAATTTTGCCGCTTTATAAATATGAAATTCTTCTTTGACATTCAGTTTTTGACTTTTATTACCATAATTAAGTATTTTCATATTGGAATTTATATCTGTAAAATTATAGCCTGAATCTACTTAGTGTTCAGCAAATGCCGACTTTTGTGTATAATTTTTAGATTTTAGTGCTTGGATAAGTTCTCGAAACCTGATATGGAAATTTCTACCCGTTTTTTCGATATAGAATTTGTTGCAATCACTACATTCAAGTTCATAGATTCCAGATTTTTTAAACTTATCTTGCTGTACATTTAAATTTGTTTCCTTTTTTATCAGTTTGAATGCATTATTTGTTGTTCTATAACCTAAAATGAATTTATTTTTTGTGAAGGTTTTTCTTATAACTCTATTAAATATTGTGTTATATGGACACAAATGTATTCTTTATTTCCTACATTTCCTTGATTATTTTAAGTTCTATTCTGTATTACTTTTTCTTTTTGTTTGTAGATAATTCTATCAATAGTTTTGGTATTATATCCATTTTGTTATTGCCATATATTTTATAATTTTCTTCTCTTTTCTGTAATTATCTTTTGACATGGGAATATTTATTAGCCTGTATATGATTGAATTGAAAGTTGAAATTTTTGTTTGCCAAGGATGATTTGAGTCTCTAGGAATTATACAATCTGTATGTGTAGGTTTTTTATAAATGCTAAAATCATGTTTGTTATCTTTCATACTAATCATTAAATCAAGAAAATTTATTTCATGTTCTTGAGCTTCCATCGTAAATTTTATAGAAGGTGCTATTGAATTTAAATATAATTCAAAATCTTCATGTGTTTTATCTTCATTATTATATAGACATATTATATCATCAACATATCTGTGCCAATAAATTATATTTTTCTTTAGGATTATTATAATTTATTATTTTAGATTTTTTCAAATTGTTCATTTATATGTTAGCAAGATAACCTGATAAAGGAGATCCCACTGCCAAACCTTCCTTTTGTTTGTAATTTTTCTCATTGAATTTGAAATAATTTTGATCTACACATACTGTTATCAATGCTATTAGATCTTCTATTTCATCATTATTTATACTATTATCTATCAAATTTTGTTTCAGAATTCTAATTGTTTCATCTGTTGGAATACTAGTGTACATGTTGGTTACATCAAATGATAGGAAAATAGCATCAGTTGGAATTTTTATATCTTTAATTTTTGAACTAAATGATATGTGTTTTTTATGCTATGGTTTTCTTCCATTATTGTCTTTTGAGGTAGAATTTTAATCAAATATTTGCAAACTTTATATGCAGGAGCATTACGATAATTTACTACTGGCCTTATTGGTATTCCAATCTTATGTATTTTTGGTTGGCCTCTAAACATTGGAGATAAAGGATTTATCATCTTCATTTTGAATTGTTCTGCTCTGGAGATTGATTTACATTTAGATATGATATTATTAATATTTTTACTATATTCAAGAGTTGGATCTTTTGTTAAATTTTCAAATTTGTTATCTCTAATGAATTTCTCTACTTTATCATTATAATCGGTTTGTTTTATGATAACTGTAGTAATTCCTTTGTCTGCTTTTGTGACAATGGCATCCTCATTCTTTAATTTATTTGAAATGGATTCCACCAGTTCCATATCTTCTTTGGATCTTTCAAAAATTTTATTTTTACTTGTATTATTTCCTTTATCAATTGCATTTATGAAATTTGTTCCTAATACGTTTATATATATAACATATGGATATATATGCAATAACAAATGGATATAATATCAATACTATTGATAGAATGATTAACAAACAAAAAGGAAAATTAATACAGAATAGAACTCAAAATAATCAAGAAAATGTAGGAAATAAAGAATATATTTTTGTGTTCCATATAACACAATCTATATATATAAAAGCGAAATGGCACTCACTCACTGACTGACTGACTCACTCACTCACTCACTCACCCACTCGCAGAACTAAAAATCTACCGGACCAAAAACGTTCAAATTTGGTAGGTATGTTCAGTTGGCCCTTTGGAGGCGCACTAAGAAATCTTTTGGCAATATTTTAACTCTAAGGGTGGTTTTTAAGGATTTAAAGTTCGTCTTTTAGCATGTATATTCTTCTTATTATCTGAATTATAATTGAAAAGAGACCATACCATATGTTAAAATAGAACTATAATCTCTTCGAAACAGTTGTTAACTGGGAACTAAATTAATAATTTTGTCAGGTTGGCATTAAGTTGAGTTGACTTTGTTAGGTTGGCACCAAGTTGAAGATTGAAATGCATTTATCGCGGAAAAATTGATTGGGCACTGCTACTTCAATCAGAGCTATTCCTGGTAATATTATATGACTAGCCGTCAGGCTCGCTTCGCTCGCCATATCCGTTTAGTCTGTACCCCAGACTGGATCGTCCTAACATATGATAAAAATGCTCAAATGAAAAATGCAGGCGAGCGAAGCGAGCCTGCTGATCTCATTCTTGGACAATCCAGTCGGGGGTCCAGGAGACGGAGCCTTCTGGCTAGACGGATATGGCGAGCGAAGCGAGCATGACGGCTAGTATTTAATAAAGCTATAAGAAAAACCTTTACAAAAAATAAATTCATTCTAGGTTATAGGACAACAAATAATAATGCATTCGAACTGATAACAAAGAAATCAAATTTAAATGTACAGCAAGATAAGTTTAAAAAATCTGGAATCTATGAACTTAAATGTAGTGATTGTGACAAATTCTATATCGGACAACGGGTAGAAATTTCCATATCAGGTTTCGAGAACATATCCAAGCACTAAAATCTAAAAATTATACACAAAAGTCGGCATTTGCTGAACACTTGATAGATTCAGGCCATAATTTTACAGATATAAATTCCAATATGAAAATACTTAATTATGGTAATAAAAGTCAAAAACTGAATGTCAAAGAAGAATTTCATATTTATAAAGCAGCAAAATTAAACAGAGAAAAAAAAACTTAATCCAATTAGACACCAATAACCCCATTTTTGATAATTTAAACCCAATAATTTTGGAGTCCTAGTTCATAAAAACATATGAATACACTAACATATGATCAAAATAAGAATCTTCCAGTAGTATTTATTTACTTCATATCACTTGAAAATGCCATAAATGTCCGAAACATGTTGTGATAGAATATTTCAAAAAAAGGGTACTGAGATTTTTATTTTCTTTATATTTAGTTAATATAGAACATAATCTACAGAGAGTACCTCTTCGAAACAGTTGTTAACTGGTAACTAAATTTTGTCAGGTTTGCATGAAGTTGAGTTGACAATGTTAGGTTGGCGCCAAGTTGAAGATTGAAATGCATTTATCGCGAAAAAATTTTTGTGCACTGCTACTTCAATCAGAGCTATTCCTGGGAATATTATATTACTGTCAGGCTCGCTTCGCTCGCCATATCCGTTTACCCAGACGTTTAGTCTGGACCCCCGACTGGATCGTCCTAACATATGATAAAAATATGATATAACATTTCAAATTTGGTAGGTGTGTTCAGTTGGCCCTTTAGAGGCGCAATAAGAACGGATTTGGAAAAATTTCCAAAGATACGCCCAAAATCTGCGTTTTTAGCGTTTTCTCAGATTTATCAAGAACAAATAAACAGAAAATGTTCAAATTTACTACAGAAGCTCAGCTGGGGTGCAATAATGTAGTGTAAGAAGGAATTTGAAATAACGCCAAAGATACGCCCAAAATTAGCGTTTTCTCAGCTTTTCAGCGTTTCCTCACCTTTTTCAATAAATAATTAATGGAAATATATTTAATAAAATTCAGTACACAGGTTTAGCTGAGGTGGAAGAATTTCGTTTGCCAAAGATACGCCGATATAGTAACAGGTGTTTTTCGAGATCAAATTGACATAATACGTTCAAATTCGGTACAGAGGTTCCGCTGAGGTCTATATGCAGGCGAGCGAAGCGAGCCCGCTGATCTCATTTTTGGACAATCCAGTCGGGGGTCCAGAGTTCGGTACAGAGGTTCCGCTGAGGTCTACATGCAGGCGAGCGAAGCGAGCCCGCTGATCTCATTTTTGGACGATCCAGTCGGGCGTCCAGGGGGCGGAGCCCCCTGGCTAGACGGATTTGGCAAGCATAGAGAGCCTAACGGCTAGTAAAGGTATATTCACACTACGTGCAGATTACGGGATCTCAAGTTTATAATAAGTTATAGGTAATTTGAATGAATTATGGCTTCTATGTTTTCCCTACCAATCTCCCTAAACCATATTTTGATGTGTTTTTAATACGCATAAGGTGAACAGTTATGGGCATTACGAAGAGTGGAAGGAATATTTCTGTATAAAATTTGTG
Source organism: Nilaparvata lugens (assembly GCF_014356525.2). Classification (NCBI taxonomy): domain Eukaryota; kingdom Metazoa; phylum Arthropoda; class Insecta; order Hemiptera; family Delphacidae; genus Nilaparvata; species Nilaparvata lugens. The sequence continues at coordinate 45,404,103 of NC_052505.1, read as the reverse complement.
CAATATAGTGACTGTTTGTTGTTGAGTTAGTTTTAATAAGTCTCGGAATTTCAATGCCAATGGAATTTGCTGAGCGTGTTGCGTGATTGTGATTTATTTTTTAAAACATATTACAGTATCACTGTTTACACGGATGAAAAGGAGTAAGCTTCTGACATACAGTTGTGGTCGGAGCTGTGCACGAAACTCTAATCTAATCTACAACCGTCCGTTCTCATCGATAGCTGAGACATAACTGAGAACAAAGATTTGTAGGCACCTGCGGTAAAATCTCTTAGGTTTAGCGGGACCAATTTTGTAATGCATTTTACTGAATAGAATGATTGATTGATTGAAAGCTATTTAATGTGTTGAATGTCATCATCAACATTATTCAACGTATAATGTTTTAATATTGGCAACATCCATATTTAAATAAAGCTTTGATGTTATCATCAACTTTATTCAACGTATAACTTATTCCACAAATAAAAATACTATATTTTCTATAAATTTCTAATACATTGAAGAAGATGAGTTACTTTAAATGATGAATGATTTGAATGTGTTGAATAATGTTATCATCAACTTTATTCAACGTATAACTTATTCCACAAATAAAAATACTATATTTTCTATAAATTTCTAATACATTGAAGAAGATGAGTAACTTTAAATGATGAATGATTTACCTTTGTAAACTTGTAGATGCTTCGTATTTATGCAATATGGCTGATTCAAATTCATACTGACATTGAAACCGAAAACGTCGACACACTCATCTACAGTCTTGCATAATAGTAGAGGTGAATCATCTGTAACAGAGCATCGGAAACCTTCAAATTAAAATCAGAATGGTTTAAAAATCAAAACTAATAAAATAATTCGTCAGATAATATATTATCTAATTGTTAAAAAAACTAATGAATATAGAAAACTGAGATAATGAGTACAATGCAACTGAATTTGATCAAATGGAACTAATGACTTGAAACTAATAAATATAGAAAACTGAGATTAATGAGTAAAATGCAACTGAATGTATCTGAATTTAGAAATTTGAAATACTACCAACATTAATTTCATACAAAAATTGAAATTTGACTTGAATTTATCAAGAGAAAAAATAATCAACCATTTGACTAGTATATATCACAATTAGAGGAGGGAACAGTTTTCGGCTCTGTTGTTCCTTACCCAATTATTCTTCACATTTGAAGAATGTATTAATGAGAGGAAACTCCATCTAAAGGAAATAATTTTCAAAAAAATCAATGTTTCTTAGATGGCAAGTTTTAAAGTTTTCATTATTATAAATAATGTTATTTTTTCCAAACCCACTTTTGTTTCATGAAATATTCAAATCAAAGAATAAACATACAGGAATAGTATTCTGTTAGGAATACTGCTGGGAAGCGCTATCAGTGTAACCATAGCATCCAGTGGTAGTATTCAAATTCGCGTTTGGAAAATTTATGAGTTTATACGGTGGCCCATAGAGCCCTATTACACAGTTATATGCTATAGTGAGATTCACGTTATAAAGTCAGCACATAATTAACATTGGTTTGTTATCTTTTTCTGTCAGACAAAACGGACAGCTGAAAGCAAAGGTGGAGTCGTATTGAATAGCTAAATCAAAATATGAGTGCCATTATAATGGAGAGAATATTTTCAGGAAATAGAGCATATCATAGCAACATGAAGCTTCTAAAGAACAGGCTCATCAGTAGAAGTACCAAACTTGATATTTATGAAACGCTTATAAGACCTGTGGCTTTGTATAAGTTATAAGTGGGTTATCTCAAAAGTAAGTTGCACTATTAAATAAAAAATATTATAACGCACAGAATTTGTTTAAGAGGTTATATTTGAGAAACTACATGTATCAGTTATTTTTCTACGTAATCTCCTTTAATTTCAATACATTTTTGGTATCGTGGTATAAGTTTTTTTTAATCCAGTGTCATACCATTCTGCCGCCAAACTAGTTAGCCATGTCTGAACTTCTTGTTTGAGATTTTCTTCGTTTTCAATGCGTCTTCCCCCAAGGTGTCGTTTCAGCTGTGGAAAGGGGGATCAGGGGAGTATGGTGGGTGTCCGAAAACATCCCATCCGAACCCTTCAAGCATTGTCTTGGACAATGTTCGGGATGCGTAAAGTCGTTGTTCGTCATGTGTTGTTGTTCTGCCTTCAATAATGATTGGCGCCAACGAGAAACCATTTACCTCAAAATAACGTTTTCACCGTACACACTGCACAACTCACGATGAATTTCAGTTGCATTTTTATTGTTTCTCGTTAAATAACGAATAATACTGCGTACTTCGCAATCGGCGATAGGAGTAAGTGGTAGCTCCATAGTGGTTTGATCGCAACTGACATGGCGGCCTCTCATAAGTCATGGCAGCCTCTTAGGAATTTCACAGTGCTATCACAACACCCAGACAAAAGTTCCCTGCGAACCCCAGACGTCTCCTGCCAACTACGCGGATATAAACAAATAGTGCAACTTACTTTTGAGATGTCCAGAGTAGTTACCTATGGCTCTGAATAATGGACTTTGACTAAGGAAGACAATCCCAATTCAAGTGTATTAGAAGGAAAGGTGCTTAGAAAAATAAGGATTTTTGGATTGACGAATAAAATGTATATTTGAAATAGAATTAATAAATATCATAATTATATATAAATCAACAATATTCATATCAGATCAGATATACCGGGATAACTTGAATCACAGTTAAGTTATCTACTATAGAAGGCAGTGGAAAAAGAAAAGTGGCAACACTGCTTCCTATAATTTTCATTGACTTTGTAACGTTAATCTCACTATAGTATATTCAAGTTGAATGATACAACAATAAATATGGTACATACCATACTCAGAAGGCGGTAAACACTCCTTGAGGACTATTGAACTATCAGGTTGCCTCAGACTTGCTATTAATAGCTTAATAGAAGGATAGCTCATGCCACCATCGAGTATGTAATCCTCGGGTCCTTTCATCTCTATTTTGTAAGAGGTGGGGTTTGGACTGCAAACAAAATCAACAATTTACAACTATAATCTTCACATCCAGAGAAATCAATTGTTAAATAGCCGAACATGGCTTCTCACAAATAATTTCACATTATAGAATAATAGTACAATAGGGTGTTTTGAAGCATTGCACGAAAAAATTAATTCATGGATTTTAATCGAGTATTAAGAAACTATAAAAAATACTGCAGTACATTTTATCCTACAGAAAGTCATCAGTATAACAATAAAAATATCAAAACAGCTTTCGGAACAAGAAAGGATAAGATATTCTCCACGTGAAAAACCTGCAAGTCTTTGTGAATTGACTTTGCTGTTCATCATTCTTTCTCCTCTTCTATCTTCCTATCAGCCTCCCTTGGCTAAACTCTTTTCTTTTTCCTGGTCCTCCAAGTTAGTGGCGGTTTGGCGTAGAGCATGAATCTCTACCCTGGTAAAAAATTCTTTTAGAAAAACCGTACGGCAGTCTTGGATATAACAGGTCCTGATACTCAGAATATAAGACAGGATCGCCAGAGATGGATGCGATTCTTTAGGGAGGCCAAGGCCCACACAGGGCTATAGTGTCATTAGTTATGGTATAGTATGTATAAAGTGAAATCGATGGTTAGATGAATATTGTACATTATTATTATTATTATAATTAGATGAATCTATTACAATTTTTAGTGTTGAATACAAAGAGACTAACATTGACATTTTTAAATGATACCTCTTATTTGTGCAGACATCCATGTAATAGGTATCATAAGCAGTTTCGCTCTCTCGTAAAATAAAGCAGCCTTCGGCGTTGTTTCTCTTTTCAGAAAGTTTTGCATATGAGAATTCGCCACTGAAAAGAAGAATGAACTGTTTTGAACAAATAATAAAATTTAAAATACTGAACATTATTAGATTGATCAAAGAAAATAATGTTTTTTGACTCAAGGGCCCTTGAAACGTATAGAAAACATGAAATTGAGGTACCTTAAATTTTTATGGAAAGCAAAAACTATCCTTAGCTATGGTAGTGAGTAGGGCAAGGAAAGTAATATTAGTTATAGATTGGATTGAATCATGAGAGAAGTTCAACATTTCAATATAATCTATCCAATGGCAATGATAAACTAGGTAACAAGGTCAATTTTTTACATTTAGCTTTCAAGATTTCAATTGGAAAACCTTCAATCTCCCGCTACTATATAATCAGATAATAAAACACCATAGATCTGTCGAAAAACGTCAAATATTGTGCACCTATTTTACAAATGTTTACCTAATATAATAACTTAAACCAATATGAATAGAATCTCGTTAGGACTTCAAATTATTTTTCCAGGCAATCAATCCTTAGTTGTCATACTCTTGTCATCAGTCTAAAGCTGGATTCACACGCTAAAGTGACAGTAAAAATATAATTGCCACGAGTTCTAATTGGACTATTCCCACTCAGCCTGGCAGAGTGAATATGAATAATACAATTAGAATCTATGGGAATTATATTTTCACTGTTCACTGTCACTGTTGTGTGAAATCCAGCTGAAGGCTGGGCTCACAGTGGAAACGTCAATGTCAGATCTGAAAAAATGCCAAAATCAATGTGGGATGACGGAACTGTAAGTGTAAATCACTGTGATTTACATTCAAATACTGTACTGTAATGACTGAAATACAAATTATTTGATAATTTAATGAGATTATATTGGCCACTTACCCGACAGGTCCATGACACTTGATAGCATTCAGACTTTGAAGGGACGGAGTTTGAAAATTGTTGCACAGATTGAAAGTCCAAATCACCATAAGTCGATAATAACCGTCAAGAAGACTCATGAAAGACAGAAACGATCTCTCGGTCTCAAATCTCAGGTAGATGGGTATTCCAGACTTTCTCGATATTTCGGCTTCGTAGCTCTTCATATTCACCGATATAAAGCATAGCTCTTCTATTGAACAAAGATGGTGGTACTGAAATAGAAGGCCAAAATGAGATCATTCGAATCAACAGAGGTAATAAACGACAAATAAAGTTTCACCATTCATCATCAAGAGCCGTAAAAATGAATATTGAATTATGCTTAGCGAAGCACTCTATGGCTACCTAGCGAAAATAGGAGTCATTGAGTCAGCTAAAGCTACTAGAATTTTTCTTAATGGTTCACCAAGGATTGCTTGACTGATCTAATTTGGATCTGATGTTGGCTTTATAATTCAGAAGCCCGGGTTCAAATTCCGGCCCGGGCAAAATATTTTTCTCGGTCCCGGCTGCCTAAAAAAATCGTTAGGTCATGTCATAGCCCCTGAAATCAGACCTGAGCCAACCAAGTCACCAAATATTATTGTCATTATTATTCTATTATTAGGATGAATAGCTAGAGTATGCAACTACGATATCGTAACGTTCCTCCAGGCATAGGTTCGTATCAAATTCCAAGCTTGTTCGTATCGCACTTATTTAGTTGGCCAAGCGCAAGGGACAATTTGTGTTTTTAGTTAAACTTAATTAATGTGGTACTCTCAAACAACATTTTACTTGATCTAGGAAAATTGAATTAGCAGCAATGAGTTTCAAACAAGACAGAAAGTAAACTTCTAGGTACAAGTGTGAAAATTCCATTAACAGATACAATTGAGTGACTGTTAAATTTTTCATAATCGACTAAATACATTAATTTAATTAAATTTTGTGGAATTTATATGAGATGGCTGACCTGTAAATATAGATTATGTAGTTTAAAACTTGATTTACATTTGTAGTAAATTTTATAAATTAGATTGCTTGTTTGTATTTTAATGGAAATAGAATTTATTTATTATTATTTTTGAAATGATAAAAAATGTAATGATCAACTTACTTCAGATTTGCCGTCATAACGACATCTCAAGCCAGGCTGGTCTCGGTGGTAGGGATCCACTTTGAGTGTAACTCTTCGTTCATTCTTGCCTGCGTCATCAATCAAAGCCTCGTACTGTTCGCACAAATAGTTCGGAGCCATGTCTTCAAAATTACTCAGATAGGCGCTCCGCACTCGATCCGAGTTATAGTTATGGTTGATTAGTGTAGTTAGGCTGTCGCGTATCAATTTCTTCACATGAAAATAGTGTCGCTTTTTGATTTCTTTCGGGATGAATTTCTTGTAATCATTTTCTATCTCATGCCTATTGTGCCCGGTCTCCACAATGACCCGATACATATCAGTGACTGCCAGCCCGACCAATTCGTCCTTGTACTTGTCATAGCTAATATCTGGCACCTTATTATCGATAATATCATTGCGCACCTGATGAAAGTAGTAATTATAAGCGTTTACATCCAACTTCCTTAGTGACTTGACCGGTGGCAGCTTGAATCTGATTCTTAGCTCGAACTCAGTTGTCTGAGACAACGCAAGAACAACTCCAGGACTGATGAATTCGTCCGCATTCCAGATCCTCAATGCAAAAATGTGTCTACAAATTGGTCCAATTTTCAGTTCTCTACAACATCTTATAAGAATATCCTCGGCAAATGTGCCATCCTTAATTTTGTAGATAAGTCTTTCGGGTTCCAACGGTGTATGTACAGTTACATACTTCTCCATGATGGATTGCCTACTCTGGACACATATCCAATTGGATAATCAATAAATTTCAATATCGTCCAGTTCAAATGTCTTGAAATAATACTTTAGATCAAGTGCTGCAAATTTATCTGTGGAAAAAATAATACCATCATGAATAATTTACATAATTTTGTTTTATTATGTACATAGTAATTTTGAAGTAATTTTTGTTGTGAAATAAACTTTTTTTTAATTTTAATGACTTTTTTCACTATGCAACAAATAAGTTTTGCAACAACCTGAAAATCTACCCACCTCAAAACAGCAGTTTATTGCTTTAGTCATTGGCTTGACCACAAGTCACAGAAACTGTGCAACTTACAAATGAATGGTATCAGAAAATTGTTATACGAGAATCTTATTAGTGTGCCATTGTATGGTATTGGTGATGGTGAGATGACCAGTTTCTTTGAATTGTTTTGATCATTGCATTTCTAGTGCCATCCTGATAAACTTTGTGTTTCAAGTATTAATTATTTCATTTTTTGAAGAAATCTATCAAGCATGAGAGAAGTCAACGATTAAACTGAATTGAACTAATCACAACAATGAGGAAAAATAGCTTCACAAAATTAACTAGGCGGAAAAGTGGTTTGTCATAATACTTAAATCCAAATTAAAAATATATATATTTAAACTACAATACTGTAACAGATCACCATACTACAAAAAAGGATGCTATCGAATATCACTGATATAAACAAATATATTTCTAGGTTTACTCAGGCTACTGCTCTCACTCCAAATTGCGTAAAAGCAAGATAGAAAGTTCAAGCTGACCTAGACTTTATTATTACTTAGGAGTCAAGACCTTAAATTAAAACATCAATGACTGCTAACATTACAAGTTGATTTTTAATAATTTAAATTAAGATTATTTAACACAGAACCAACAAGAACCAGTGGTACAGTATTGACACAGAGACCACAAATTATAGGTTAGAAGTTAGAAAATTATTGTTATAGATAAAAGAAGGCAAAACCTAAATAAATTGAAATGCTAATTGAAAATAATAATAAATATATGAATTATTATCATGTAAGATATATTCTTCACAAAAACCAAAACTTACCTATAGAATTAGAAAAATTAAAAATTCAAAAAATGCTCTCTGTAGCACTGTAGTGTCTATGTGAACGTAAGGACACAGAATATACAGAATGGAAACTTGTAATCAATCGCCTATCTAACCAATGCTTTTTACATGACGCCAATACTAAACACGTCACGTGAGCTTGGGAAGTTCCAATCCTGGTCTTCTGATTGGCTCGTAGCAGTGAACGAGATCAATTGATCCGGATCATTAAAGTGATCCGAACCTACCATCAATACTATTACAATCCGGCGCTTTCTAACAAGATGGCGGATTTTAGCGTCAGGGTACTAGCCAAGTTTCCATACTGTATGTAAACTGTTGCTAGACTTCTCAGCGTGTCTATTCTATAACTGGTCTAAGGTTTCACGTCACTCACTGATCAAAGCTAAACACAAAAATATAAACATAACCTAAATTAAACATAATAATTTATAAGTTAAATAATTGCTGTTTATAATAGTATTGCTTGGCAAAAAACTACATTGTTCATTTTAATTCAATTTACTTGTTGGTTGCTGATTTGAATGTATGATATTGCAAACACTTATTTCCATTTAATTATACATTCACTCTTTTTTTTTATTTTATTCTAATAAAGTAAAGTTAGTGTACAATAGATAAAGGCAGTTGTAAAAATCTCATTTTATCAATTTTAGTTTCAACCTTCTGGTAATAATTTAATGTGTTTCAATGGCCAGTGTTTGGTTTGTTGTTCCTATAATATTTTTTGCAACAGCTTACTTGTACGGTCTAACTACTATGGCACCACAGCTAAGCACAAATAATGATGTAAGTATTACCAAGTCTTATATTAAATTGTTACTTACAAAAGATTTCTCTGGAATGGAATTTCAAGATAGCTCACAATTTATGTGTTCTTTAAACGTCTTATCAAGATACTGATCATATGGATGTTATTTTTTTTAGTTGGACTCAAAAGATATAATTTAATAGTTGATTCAAAAAGGGACGAGCTCAGTACATTTTCTTCCTCGATAAAATTGGAAAAGTTTTGAAATCTCGCCTTTTTAAAGAATTCATAGACTCATTCAAATATAATATATTTTTGTCCCATGTGTTTTTCAAGGTAAAATATAAATTCGTGTGGAGATTGATATGAAACCCCCCTTACGACCGAAAGGTAGGTCTTGCTACAATACTACGCTATCCATTTCCTGCTTTTTTAGTGGAAAGATCAAGTTGATTTCAATTAAATCGAAAATTGGAAATTCAATAAAATAAATTGTTAACAATTCAAAGCGATTGACTATATTATACAAATTCGGATGGACACGTTAAGAGCCGGACACGGTGCCGGCTGCCTAAAAAGCAGTCAGTAGGTCATGAAATTGATCAGTTGCGACTGAAAACTCTCTGACTCCAGACCTGAGTCAGTCAGGCCACTTGATATTATTATTTTGTAAACGAGAATCGAGATAATAATCTTCCTAGAATGTATGTATTCAGGGCTACTTATTTTTATTTATAAAATAGCATTATAGTACCCTTTTTTATTTTTTTAATCCTGTAGATGATGTGGAACATTGAAACTAGTAGTTTTAATAAGTGTTTCTAATCTATTATTTTTTATTAATTTCAAAAAGGGTATATAGCTATTTTATAAAATAAAAAAGAGATAATAATCTATACTATTAAACGAGCAATTTCTGTTGATATGTATATATAACTTAATGTTTATATTTATATATTATGTTGATATGTCTGTAATGTATGTCACCGTATCTCAAAAACGGCTCTAATTAACGATTCTTACAAAATTTGGAAGATAGTAAGTCTATTATTTATATAGAAATTCGATTGCACTTGGTCTCATCACTGTGAGAACTTGCTAAAGGACATTGAAAGGGTATTCATCCTTGAAAAAACAGCTGAGAATTTCATCGCCTGTCTATAATGGAAGTAAGTGAGCGAGTGCGTGTGTGTGAGACTGAGACCAAATTATGCCTCATCTGTTGAACTATTGCATTCAATCAGCTGATCTCACAAGAAATATTATCGGGCAAGAAATTAATTGACATGATCCAAGGTATTTAGATAAAATTCTTCTTCTATATACCGTGACATGATCAACATATTTACCTCATCATACACGCTTTCTTCAAAAACTCCAAAATAGTAACTAGATGCTATTAGTGTAGAATAGTAAATGTTATATTAACAAATATTGTAGCAAACATAGTATATCATTCTAAATATAAACAATGAATATGTTATAATTTCCTCTATAGTTTTAAATTTGCTATGCTTTTGTACCTACTCTAGAGCAAAGCTCGGTTCCCAGATATTAATGTAATTATGAGAACTATTTTCCTTGTTTGCAGGTGTCTTTAAAATTCCCAGGTAGTTTTGATGAGCTTAAGCAGATAGCCAATTTATTGACTTTGTATTATGATGAGAATTGGCTTTATGTGGTCATTTTATTTAGCAGCGCTTATCTCTACAAACAGTCATTCATGATTCCTGGTTCTGTTTTCATGGTGAGTTGATAATATTATAGAGAAAATATAGCTTAGCTTAATGCTATCTTTTGTCTATGTTAATATGCTATCGATACAATTAGTATTCACTAAAGCAATCCTTATAAATGCAACCAAAGCTACAGTTTGAAGTGGATTGTACCACTACCTCCGTAAACTAAGCCATAGTGCATTCGTGTGAAGTCAGCACAGGTAGGACTCTTACACCAATAAAAACATTCACTGATATAGATCAGCTGAAATCAACGAATTTTTATTGGTGTAGGGAGCCCTACCTGTGCTGACTTCACACGAATGCACTACGGCTTTGTTTACGGAGGAAGTGGTACAATCCACAGGAATTAATAAAATAAATCTACATTATAGTACTATATATTTTATTTGTACTATTATATTTGTAGTGATCCAACCATAGCAACCGTTATTTATTCAATTTGTTGATTCCTCTTATTCAGACATTCATGTTTAGTTCTAGTTGATTAAAGCCTACATTTCTTGAAAGGTCTCTAATTCTATTACAATTTAATCAACTATAACTAAAAATGTCAAAACGCAATAAGAAAGAACAACTAGCGATAGTGATATCAAATGACTCGATAAAATTTTCGTCTTATTTAAGATGCGTTTACACCAAAGTTATTAGCAAAATGATTATTTTTCCGTCCTTATAGATTCTATTAGATAGAACGGAACTTGACAAACACATATGTTCACCATGTGTATGGTGAACAAGTTTTACTTTCCTTGCCCTATTACCATAGGTAAGGAAAGTATTGCTTTCCGAAAAAAAATAAGGTACCCCAATTTCTGAATTTCTATACGTTTCAAGGTCCCCTGAGTCCAAAAAACTGGTTTGTGTGTGTGTGTGTGTGTGTGTGTGTGTGTGTATGAGTGTATGTGCGTCTGTGTACACGATATCTCATCTCCCAATTAACGGAATGACTTGAAATTTGGAACTTAAGGTCCTTTCACTATAAGGATCCGACAGGAACAATTTCTATCAAATGCAATTCAAGATGGCGGCTAAAATGACGAAAATGTTGTCAAAAACAGGGTTTTTCGTGATTTTCTCGGAAACGGCTCCAACGATTTTGATCAAATTCATACCTAAAATAGTCATCGATAAGCTTTATCAATTGCCACAAATCCCATATCTGTAAAAATTTCAGGAGTTCCGCCCCATCAATGCAGATAGATTCCCAATTATCAGGCTTCAGATACAATTGAAACAAAAAAAATCAAATGGAGTAGATTGAGCATGAAAATCCCTACAATTAATGTTCAGTAACATTTTCACCTAAAATTGAAAATAAGCTTTAAATTCGAGAAAATGTGAATATTCAATTGCAAATTATTGTTGATTCTATTAAATCATTCACTATGAAGAGATAGCAGACCTCATGTGTGACTCCAGCGTTATTGCCCTGTCACCAGCTGGCTCAAATCTTTGAATAGTAGAGTTGAGATGCGTGGGAACACAAGCGTCAGGTGATCAATTTTCATAACTGCAAGGAAAGTTGTGTGAGTGCGCCACACCAGATTTTTGGGTATTGGTCTGTCTGTATGTGTGTGTGCGTATGTATGAGTGTATGTGCGCCTGTGTACACGATATCTCATCTCTCAACTAACTGAATGACTTGAAACTTGGAACGTGAGGTCCTTACAATATAAGGATCCGACACAAACAAATTTGATCGAATGCGATTCAAGATGGCGGCTAAAATGGCGAAAATGTTGTCAAAAACAGGGTTTTTCGTGATTTTCTCGGAAACGGCTCCAACGATTTTGATCAAATTCATACCTAAAATAGTCATCGATAAGCTTTATCAATTGCCACAAATCCCATATCTGTAAAAATTTCAGGAGTTCCGCCCCATCAATGCAGATAGATTCCCAATTATCAGGCTTCAGATACAATTGAAACAAAAAAAATCAAATGGAGTAGATTGAGCATGAAAATCCCTACAATTAATGTTCAGTAACATTTTCACCTAAAATTGAAAATAAGCTTTAAATTCGAGAAAATGTGAATATTCAATTGCAAATTATTGTTGATTCTATTAAATCATTCACTATGAAGAGATAGCAGACCTCATGTGTGACTCCAGCGTTATTGCCCTGTCACCAGCTGGCTCAAATCTTTGAATAGTAGAGTTGAGATGCGTGGGAACACTAGCGTCAGGTGATCAATTTTCATAACTGCAAGGAAAGTTGTGTGAGTGCGCCACACCAGATTTTTGGGTATTGGTCTGTCTGTATGTGTGTGTGCGTATGTATGAGTGTATGTGCGCCTGTGTACACGATATCTCATCTCTCAACTAACTGAATGACTTGAAACTTGGAACGTGAGGTCCTTACAATATAAGGATCCGACACAAACAAATTTGATCGAATGCGATTCAAGATGGCGGCTAAAATGGCGAAAATGTTGTCAAAACAGGGGTTTTCGCGATTTTCTCGAAAAAGGCTCCAACGATTTTGATCAAATTCATACCTAAAATAGTCATCGATAAGCTCTATCAACTGCCACAAGTCCCATATCTGTAAAAATTTCAGGAGTTCCGCCCCATCTAAGCAAATTTTGATTTTAGATTCTTAATTATCAAGCTTCAGATACAATTTGAACAAAAAATTCTGAGTGGAATAGATTGAGCATGAGAATCTCTACAATTAATGTTCAGTAACATTTCCACCTGAAATTAAAAATAAACTCGAAAATCGAGAAAATGTGATTATCCAATTGCAAACTATTGGCAACTGTTGATGCTATTAAATGATTCACTATGAAGAGATAGCAGACCTCATGTGTGACTCCAGCGTTATTGCCCTGTCACCAGCTGGCTCAAATCTTTGAATAGTAGAGTTGAGATGCGTGGGAACACTAGCGTCAGGTGATCAATTTTCATAACTGCAAGGAAAGTTGTGTGAGTGCGCCACACCAGATTTTTGGGTATTGGTCTGTCTGTATGTGTGTGTGCGTATGTATGAGTGTATGTGCGCCTGTGTACACGATATCTCATCTCCCAATTAACGGAATGACTTGAAATTTGGAACGTGAGGTCCTTACAATATAAGGATCCGACACAAACAAATTTGATCGAATGCGATTCAAGATGGCGGCTAAAATGGCGAAAATGTTGTCAAAACAGGGGTTTTCGCGATTTTCTCGAAAAAGGCTTCAACGATTTTGATTAAAGTTATACATGAAATAGTCATCGATAAGCTCTATCAACTGCCACAAGTCCCATATCTGTAAAAATTTCAGGAGTTCCGCCCCATCTAAGCAAATTTTGATTTTAGATTCTTAATTATCAAGCTTCAGATACAATTTGAACAAAAAATTCTGAGTGGAATAGATTGAGCATGAGAATCTCTACAATTAATGTTCAGTAACATTTCCACCTGAAATTAAAAATAAACTCGAAAATCGAGAAAATGTGATTATCCAATTGCAAACTATTGGCAACTGTTGATGCTATTAAATGATTCACTATGAAGAGATAGTAGACCTCGTGTGTCTCCAGCGTTATTAACCTGTCACCAGCTGGCTCTAATCTTTGAATAGTAGACTTGAGATGCGCGGGAACACTACCGTAGCGTCAGGTGATCAATTTTCATAACGGCAAGGAAAGTAGTGTGAGTGCGCCACACCAGATTTTTTATTCAAGTTATGTTCAATCCAATAAAATCTATAAGGGCGGAGGAATAAACATTTTGTTAACAAATGTTTTCAACATTTCTGTTATTAACATTTTTGTTGATAACAGAAGTCATTAACATGTTAATAACATTTTATTTAGCTGCTAGTTTTGATATAAAAAAGTTGATAACTTTTCAGTCAGCTTTATTTATCATATCATTGAAAGAAATCTATTTTTGTAATATTATAGATCACAAAAATCTTCAAGATCTTTAGAATGTAATAATCTTCCAGGCTGTCCCCTTAATGGCCGATTTCAATTCCAAATAATCTAGCGCTGCATATGAGTCTATGCATCGTTCAACGACAAAACAGTGGTTCGTTCAGAGCCACGTTCACTCACCGATCTCATCGTTCACTCACCGATCAGTGGCTTTGAACTCAACCATTCTTGTTAACAACAAGGAATTTTCTGTTAAAAACACGAGCTATTAACTTTTGTTAAGAGATATTTTTGAAGATTCAGTTAAGTTGATAACTTTTGTTCATAACTCGTGTTATTAACTCCGGTGTAAACGCAGCTTTAGTCTACCTTCGTACATATATTCAGATTGAGGATCGTCATTCATGTCGGATCTTCTTAGAACTCATTTACAGTCAAAAGGTATAGCAATCAGCCATACAACGCCTTACAACCCCCTAAAGGAAATGGGCAGGCGGAATAATATAAAGGAGTTGTTTGGAAAACCATAAGTTTGGGCTTGAAAAGCCTTGCCTTGCCGATTTGGAGGTGGGAAACAACCCTCCCAGGAGCACTACACTCAATCCGTTCTCTACTGTGCACAGCGACCAATGCAACCCCGCATGAATGAATGTTTCTCCACCCTCGACGTTCTCAGACCAGCACATCTCGTCCTTCTTGGTTGTCAGCTGCTGGCACAGTCTGTTTGAAGAAGCTAGTAAGAAGATCAAATAGTGACCCTTTAGTCGAAGAGGTTGAACTCATTCAAGCCAATCCTGAGTATACATTCATCCGTCTTCAAGATGGACGTGAATCCACATTATCTCTCCGTTATTTGGCACCTAAACCTCAGAACTCTTGAATTGGAATTCTCTCAAACGGGGGAAGAATGTGGTGATGCAACCAGAGCAAACGTTATTTATTCAATTTGTTGATTCCTCTTATTCATGTTCAGTTCTAATTGATTAAAGCCTACATTTAGAATTAGAGGCCTTTTTATAAATGTAGGCTTTAATCTCTTATAGATGAATCTTTAAACTTCTTTCCCGCAGATGAGATGGGATTTTCGCTTTTCATTTTTTCAGCATAGTTCTTACCTACTTCGGCGAAGTGGATATTTAAAATATCAGCATCAATTTTGAGAGTAATCGATTTTCGTTTTCTTCCCAACATCTCATTTAACGTGTCCCAGACTTTCTTGACACTATTTTTATTTTGGCTAATTTTATTTTTATAATAATCACATTTACTCTGTTTCAATAATTTATTAGCATATTCCTGTAAGCGATAAATTCATTTTTTAAAATAGCATTAAAAGGTTGCTTTGAGAGCCTTTTAAATAATTTATCACGTTTAGTAATTGACAAAACAAGACCCCTGGTGATCCAGGGTTTTAATGATTGAAACTTATGCGGAGTATCTACTTTAACAGTTGCTTGTTCAATGTAACGTGTTTTGGGTTACGCAGATCTTCCCAATTCTCCTCCCCAATAGATAACAGTAATTTATTATAGTCAATTTTCTTATAAGAATAGACAGGTTTAGCGGCTTTAAGAAAATCAATTGAAAGATCAACATGAATACTAATACAAAAATGGTCAGTAATGCTTGTTTTGATAATTGAGCTAATTACATTATCAGGATTAAAAGTAGTTTAAAAAAAAATGATTAATGCATGGTTCTGTGCTGCCATGAACTCTGTTAGGCTTATTAATATATGACTTCAAACCATTTAATGATAGTGTGCTAAAATAATCGCTGGAAATGGTGTTATTATCATTTAAGTGAATATTGATGTCACCTGCAAAGATTATATTAGCTCTATTTCTGAGAGATAGCAAATATTCCTCTAAGCTGTTCAGAAACGTATCTACACTCGATGCAGGAGAACTATAAACAGCGATAATTGTTATCTTATCTTTTACACCTGGCATTTGTACATCCAAGCAGACAGAGCTTGCATCAGTAATCTAACAAGTTGACTCGTCTACGATTAAGCTATTTTTGAAAAATATACAGACTTCGTCACATTTGTTAATTTTACCTAACTTATTTATTACTGAATATCCGTTCAAGCTAAAATTGAAATTATTATCAACCACCCATGTTTCAGTCAGAATAATTATATGGAAATCAACTGAGCAATTACTAATTATATAGGAAAAATTGTCAAAGTTTTTATTTAAGCTTCTAATATTTAAGCGAATTACATAATCTATCACCAAACGACTCTGTCTTGCACTGGAAAATATCCTCTATTTCGATCGTATTGTAACATACAAGGGAAATCTGCTCATCAAAAACGGTTTCTAGAACCATAAAAAAGAAAAAAGAGTTTCTAAAACGAAGAGACTAAAAAAGGTATAGAAAATGAAATAAGAAAATAAATTAAGATTAAAAATAAAAGATTATTGGAACCGACTCCTTGGTTCCTCAAGACGCCACAAAATTATAAATTATTAAATTTATAACAAAATATTAAAACAATATAATATTATAAATCAATCAACCTTATTATCAAATTACTTGTATGAACGAATCTACTAAATTTAAATGATAAACTGGAAATAAATAGAGTTCAAAGAGAAATAATAAGCGACTCTATTTGATTTTTCGCTATTATTCTATTTCTTAGTTCTTTTTCGATTATGCTGCTATTTAGTTATTGAAACAAATACAAAAAGTTATTAAGTTTTCATGAATTCCGAAAGATTCTCCTCATATGAAATTCTTTTTGCTGGTGAACCCTCCCTCTGCCTAACCATAATCTTTCCCTCCTTTACCCATACATAGGCTAACTCTCCATTTCTGGACATGTTTTTAGCTTTCCCAAGAAGGATCTTATTGTGCGCGGTTAAATGATCGTTGATGTAAATATTCTGAGGTGAAAGATTAGGATGAATATCGGTAGAACACAGGTTTTGCTTTTTCTTTGCAGCATTTCTCCATTGAAGTTTTGTAGTCTGCGAAACGAAACGAACGATGATTGGTTTAGTTTTTTCTTAGCTGAAGGGACCCTATGGGCGATTGATTGATTGATTGATTGATTGAGTACTTTATTTATGTAGATTACAATATATACTGGCTTATACACTTATATACAGTAGCTTACAATACAGCAAAGGTATAGTTGAATTTACATAATATAGACTAAGAAAATAACTATTGAACTGTATATGATATGAAAAAGCAATTTGTAATATAATAACTATAGATAATAATCATATTGTTATGCATCTACATAAATTGGCGGAGCTTTGGACATATCAATGGCGATGGAGATATCCTCTCTTTTGAATGGAACTCCTACTGCCAGGGCTGTAGATACGGTACGGAAATTTTCGAGAACTGAGTTCCCTACCTCAACTTATATATATATATATATATATATATATATATATATATATATATATATATAGATATATATATATATATATATATATATATATATATAATATATATATATATATATATATATAGGGAAGTATTATTTTTAAAGGAAGCCCTGTGATTGTTGATCCGGAGGTTTAGGGCAGTGGTGGTTTGACCTATGTAGAAGGCAGGACAGAAGTTGCAGGAAAGGAGGTAGATACAATTTTTGGAGATGCAATTACACTGGATTGATGGATTTGGTGGGTGTAGTTGGTGATAGGACTGGTAAAGGAGATGGAAGAAACCTGGATGATAGATGATAGGTGGGTGTAATTGGTGATAGGACTGGTAAAGGAGATGGAAGAAACCTGGATGATAGATGATAGGAGATGATAGGTGGGTGTAATTGGTGATAGGGCTGGTAAAGGAGATGGAAAAAACCTGGATGATAGATGATAGGAGATGATAGGTGGGTGTAATTGGTGATAGGACTGGTAAAGGAGATGGAAGAAACCTGGATGATAGATGATAGGAGATGATAGGTGGGTGTAATTGGTGATAGGACTGCTAAAGTAGATGGAAAAAACCTGGATGATAGATGATAGGAGATGATAGGTGGGTGTAATTGGTGATAGGACTGGAAAAGGAGATGGAAAAAACCTGGATGATAGATGATAGGAGATGATAGGTGGGTGTAATTGGTGATAGGACTGGTAAAAGAGATGGAAAAAACCTGGAGATGGATGATAGGAGATGATAGGTGGGTGTAATTGGTGATAGGACTGGTGAAGGAGATGGAAAAAACCTGGATGATAGATGATAGGAGATGATAGGTGGGTGTAATTGGTGATAGGACTGGTGATAGGACTGGTAAAGGAGATGGAAAAACCCTGGATGATAGATGATAGGAGATGATAGGTGGGTGTAATTGGTGATAGGACTGGTAAAGGAGATGGAAAAAACCTGGATGATAGATGATAGATGATAGGAGATGATAGGTGGGTGTAATTGGTGATAGGACTGGTAAAGGAGATGGAAGAATCAGTGATAGGACAGGTTCCTATCATCCATCTCCTTTACCAGTCCTATCACCAATTACACCCACCTATCATCTCCTATCATCTATCATCCAGGTTTTTTCCATCTCCTTTACCAGTCCAATCACCAATTACACCCACCTATCATCTCCTATCATCTATCATCCAGGTTTCTTCCATCTCCTTTACCAGTCCTATCACCAACTACACCCACCAAATCCACCAATCCAGTAATTGCATCTCCAAAAATTGCATCTACCTCCTTTCCTGCAACTTCTGTCCTGTCCTGCCTTCTACATAGGTGAAACCACCACTGCCCTAAACCTCCGGATCAACAATCACAGGGCTTCCTTTAAAAATAATGCTTCCCTACCCATCCCTACCCATGGCTCTGAGCACAACAAGAACTTTGACCAATGCTTCAAAGTCAAAGTCCTTGCCACCCTCCCTCCCACAGCCCCCTCCATAGATTCAAGACGAAAGAATTGGCTTTTATTTGGGTGCTTGGAGCTGCTTCCAGTCCTGGTCCAAGTGCTTGGAGGTTCTGAGAACGAATCTCTGCCCTTGTTGATTTCCTCCTCCAACCCATTGTTGCCTCCTTACCCTCTCATATCAGAGACTCCTTCCACTTCATAGATATCCTAAGAAACACAACCATTCCAACTACGCCCAAAATCTGCGTTTCTCCAGCGTTTTTTTGCTTTTCTCAGATTTATCGAGAACAAAAATGAACAGAAATTGTTCAAATTTAGTACAGAAGCTAAGCTAGGGTGTAATAATGTTGTGTTAGAAGGAGTTTGAAATAACGCCAAAGATACGCCCAAAATCTGCGTTTCTCCAGCGTTTTTTGCGCTTTCGTAGCTTTATCGAGAACAAAATGAACAGAAAATGTTAAAATTTAGTACAGAAGCTCAGCTGGGGTGTAATAATGTTGTGTTAGAAGGAATTTGAAATAACGCCAACGATTCGCCCAAAATTAGCGGTTTTTTGCGTTTTCTCAGTTCTTTCATCAAGTAATAGACAGAAAATGTTCAAATTTGGTACAAAGGTTTAGCTAGGGTCTAAAATTTTGTGATGAGGTGACTGTAATATTTCATCAAAGATACGAAAAATCAACGTTTTTCTTAGCTTTTCTGCGTTTTCTCACATTGTTCAATAATTGATGGAAATATATTAAGAAAAATTCAGTACACAGGTTTAACTGAGGTGGAAGAATTTTGTTCGCCAAATATACGCCGATATAGTAACAGGTGTTTTTACCAGCGTTTTTCTACGTTTTCTCAAATTTTCGAGATGAATTGACATAAAACGTTCAAATTGGGTGCAGTGTTTCCGCTGAGGTCTATAAATTGAGAGGCCTTCAATATTTCGCCTATGATATGCTCAAAACTGGCGTTTTTCAACGTTCTTCTAGATTATTAGCTTTCTCATTATCTTATCGACCGAAATTGTTAAAATTTGCTACACAAATCCTTCTGGTTTTTCAGGTTTGGAGTAAGTAATGGCGGTGATAAATTGGAGGGTTTCTTTTCTCCAGTTTTTCATTGAGTTTTCAATGCATATTTCTTCATTTCTCAGGAAAATTTCAGACTCGAGAGAGTTGGAGAATGAATGATTTGTTAGTTCTCCACGTCATTTCTATCTCGAATTTAAAAGGCTAGACTGGAGTACAATAATTATCATAATATCCCAACGAATTTTTCAACTCTGCACTAAATAATTTAAATTAATCGGTGATTGAATCGAGCGAGGAAGTACTTTGACTTTCTGATGGAATGAAGCATTCTCAAATGAAAAATGCAGGCAAGCGAAGCGAGCCCGCTGGTTCATTTTTGGACGATCCAGTCGGGGGTCCAGGGGGTGGAGCCCCCTTGCTAGACGGATATGGCGAGCGAAGCGAGCCTGACGGCTAGTCTCATTTAATTTTATCAACGCGTTTGACCGTAAATGCGTTACATACATACATACAGACAGACGAAAGAAAATCCGAGTTTAAACGTAGACCTCACTGCGTTTGGTCAACTATACCGTATTCTTTTAGTGGACCCTTCTCTTTTCTGGAAGGCACTTGCAGTAGGTGGTGAGCGGTGAGCATAATCCTATCTATTACCATAGAGAAACAATAGCGTAAGACATACAACTTATGCTATTGTTCCTCTATGCTATTACTGAGCACTTATTTTGAAACTTGTATTTTTTTAAGATAAAAGCTCTGGGAATCTGAATAACTCATTATTCCCAGTGGCTCATTCGGTGAAGCTTGACTTGGTTTTTGATAAATACGGTAATTCATTGTACAGGTTTTACTTTTATGTACAATTCTATTATTAAATTTGTTCTATATCTTTGATTAATTCATAGTAATTTATTAATGCTAGTCTTTTCTGCTCATGGTTAAAGTGAATGTGGGGTGCAATCTTATAGCTATAGTGAGGTCCACGTTATATTGGCGGTATTTCATTTATATTGTTGTTGCTATCATACGAAAAAGCAAATAGCGCTATCCTTTTATAGCTCCGCAACGTTTCCAAATAGTTTTAACAATGTAGAAATGTAATGAATTAGCAAAATATTCAATATCGATTATGAAAATTTATTATTTAATCATTGAAATATAGGTATATGAAATATAGGTATATTTTCTCGATGAATAGAATATAATTGATTATTTTTAACAAGAATGAACAGTAAGTATTACATAAGTTATACCGGTACCTATCAGCTATCCTCTATATAGAAGGCAATGGGAAGGCAAAGAATCGGCATCGTTGTTCCCCTATCTTTCTCCACTATCATTATAACGTGGACCTCACTACATTACATACGAAAGTGCTATGCATATCCCTCTAAGAAGCCAATTCAAACTGTTTTCGAAAAGGTATTTGAGAAACAGAGAAATCAACAAACAAACATAAAAGTAAATTCGATCCAGAACAAGTTTGAAAAATTTGTTTGAACCCCCTTCATTCAATGAATCGTACAAAAATAAAGAGCATGACGGCGACGATTTCAACCATTCAACCACGGCTTAAAATAATGATCCTGCTCCCTTCGCAGTAGCTCCCATGCGTAACGCAGTCGCAGTGGTATGGACAAAGCTTTAATATTGAAATTTGGGAGAAACCTTTATTTAAGTTACAAATCTGAGTGCGATGAAGATTGATAACAAGTTAGATTGTGGACATTATGTGACCATTTTTCTTTTTTTCAGAACGTTCTAGCTGGAGCAATATTTGGTGTTCTCATAGGGTTTCCACTCTGCTGCATTTTAACGGCGATTGGGGCATCGTTTTGCTTTTTACTTTCAAGGACATTTGGAAAACCTACTCTACAGTACTATTTTCCAAATGAAATTCGATATCTCCGTTCTGCATTAGGGGTAATACATAAATGCCTTCATATTTACTCTTCATGAAATATACAGTGTGATACTTTGGTAGACGACATTATCTTCATGACATTTTAAGCCTTATGTTTCTTGCAAATTTAGTTCTTAACTCTAGTTTTAAGATCTATGCATACCACCCCACACAGTCTAGGCTCTGGACTAACAGTGTAGAAAATTCTTGGTAAGGCAATGAATGTTTATTTTTCCGTTCTTATAGATTCTATTAGATTGAACGGAACTTGACAAACACATGTGTTTGACAAGTTATGTTCAATCTAATAGAATCTATAAGGACGCAGAAATAAACGTTTTGTTAATTTTGGTGTAATCGTAGCTTAATTAATTACACCAAAATCCATTCAGATATCCTATACTATTAATCGAGCTATTTTTGTTTATATGTTTAGATGTTTATATGTTAGTATTTCACCGGAACTCGAAAACGGCTCTAACGATTTTCACGAAATTTGGAACATAGTAGGATTATGATATAAAAATTCGATTGCACTACGTCTCATCCTTGGGAAAACTCGCTGAACGACATTAAAAGGTTAATTCATCCTTGGAAAAACAGCTGAGATTTTCGTAGTCTGTGGATAATAAAAAAGCGAGTATGAGTATAATAAAAACTTGAGTGACCGAGTGCGTCTGTGGAAAATTAAAATATCTCACCCCGAAATTCGTAAACTGACGTATAGCCAGCTGTAAAATATAAACACGACTTAAAAAGATGAACAAACCTCAAGGGTTTGAAAGGTCAAATTATTAATAATTAATGAAAAATAATAATCATATTAAAAAAAACATATTTTCAAATTTATCATAATTTTCAAAGTTAATCATTATTTTACAGTTTCATGTGATTAGTGATTGTTATTTTGTATTTTAATTTGGTCTGTAAACAATCACAATTAGAAATTTTCTGTTTTCAAATGTTTGGACTGAAAATCGGACCTGAATTCAAGTGTATGGAACATATTTACCCTACTTTTTGAACTATTTATAGCGTATAAATCAAAATTCGGGGAAGACACTTTTTTGAGCTGTGTCTGTTAGTCCTTCCCCAATAATTTTAAAGAATTGTGTTCTGTTTATCAATAAATTTAATAAATAACGAGCGAAGCTCGGTGCCCCGATATTGCACCATTCAAGCTCGGGACACATATAACCGCACCGAGCCCGTGCCGAGGTACGGCCGAGCTACGCCCACGACACGGTGATGGTGATAGGAGAACACACATATCCGTGCGACAGCCGAGCGGCAGCAGTGTTTCAGTTCTGTAGAGCTATTGTGGTCTGAATTCTGAATGTGTTAAAACTATTGTTAACACTATTAAAGCTTTATACATCCGATTTTAATTTTTCAATTTTTAACTAATTACCTGTAGACGATGAGAATCATAGTGCTGGTATATATTTCGGTGCATAACTATACCACAATCAGTCATGATTGTATTGAAAATATATACTATGTCAGCAATGAAATTGTTATCTTCTGTCTTATGTATCTAAACGTAATTAGTTTTAAATTCAAAATTTAAGACACAGTCACGGGTTTCTTCTTTTATACTTTTTGTTGTTTATTTTATTATTTATTAAATTATGTCTATTATACCTTCAGCTTGACTTATTATTTGGTTATACTTTTACTTATTTTCTGTTCAACCATATTTCTCATCACTTTGATCGTAAAATACTGCAATATTCCGTATCTATTCAATAAGTTTTTCACTCTCTATGTTAAACGAGCCTGCACCGTCTCCGTCAAAAAGTAAACTGAACTAGTCGGTGACGGCGCGTGCACGGCTTGGGCAACAAACACAGGGACGGTGCTGACGCGGTGCGGTAGTATGTGTCCCTACACGTTTGAAAGCATTTGTTTTCTCACTCCCCGTAGTACGTCATCCGTCACACGGCCGTGCCGCGGCGCGGGCTCGGTGCGGATATGTGTGTTCCGGCCATTAAGATGTAAAGCTGTAAAATATTTTCTGTGCGACAGTAATGTCGTCATTTATATAAATAGTATTTTACGTCACATGGACGGGAAGGGTCATTTTGCAGGGTAGGGATGATGTTTCTAGTCGAGGCGTTAGCCGAGACTAGAATTTTATTCGAGCCCTGCAAGAGACATTCACGTCCAAGTAACGTTCACGATTTTTTGCCATAATAATCTAAAGAAGAATAATTGGGAAATAGAAAACATTACCTGCTTGTGCTGAAGTTACTACATGCATTCTATAAACATAACCTAGTTTACAAATTCCGAATCAGGAATTTCTTGATTGTAATTGAAAAAAAACTTCCACCTGGAGCGCTAAAAGGTGGTTTTTTGTACCAGTTTTGCTTTTCCTATTTCGGAACTAGGAAACATACTCGACTGTAAAGAAAACATATGATGATTTTATTACAGTTTAGTAATGTATTAATGCAATTTATTACAGTTTTTGCTGTAATGAGAATTATATGTTTATTATTTGTTCTAAAATCAGCTATTTACCGGCTTGATATCATGCAAGTAAAACAGCTGAAATTGATTCATAAAAAAGCTATTACACGTTCACACAAATAATCCATGATTATTAAATGTAATGGAAATTGTTCACATCAATTGCGAAAAATTTCAAACTACCGTACCGACTTTACAGTCCTGTGAATTTTAAAAATCAAAATTCCGTTTCCCTAAGCTATCTGTAAGAAAATCTCTGAATGTGTCCAGCTATTATGTAAAAATCTCCATTTGACGGTAGCTACGATTTTAATTTTCAGGTCGATAAAGATCCTAACAGTTTGATCTACTTTTTAATATTTCTTCGACTGTTTCCAATGACACCCAACTGGCTCATCAACGTGTTGTGTCCCATTATTGAAGTTCCACTACATTTGTTCTTCATTTCTGTCTTATTTGGTAAGTCTTTGAATTTATAAGTAATCTTATTTTTGTCTCAAGTCAAAGACTGAATAGATTTCTCCAAGCTATAATAGATATGAACATATTTATTTTGAAAATAACAGTTTTCTCAATGAATAGTCTAATAAATTAAATATGAGTATTTAAAGTCTTCTCATATTTTTTGAGTTTTGAGAACTATAAATTGAATTGCGATTTTGAATTGAATAGGTGAGTACACCTACTCATACACCTCGTCTTCTATATGTGAAAGTTCTTCTCTTACTGTAAACTTGACTTTTTTTCATATTGAACTATCCCAAAAATTAAAAGGTCTTATCAGAAACGTTTTCTTCCTACAATTATGGATGATTCCTTTGAGATGCATATCTCTCACATTTTGGTTGACATTGGTGTAGGCTACATTTTTAGTGGCTTCAATATGACTTGAACCTTATTTTTAATTCGTGCGATTGTTTTGCAGGTTTAATGCCCTACAATTACCTCTGCGTGCAGGCTGGTGGAATGTTGGCATCCCTGTCTTCCCTCGACCAAGTGTTCAGTTCAAGAACATTGCTACAGTTGGCTGCCATGGCCAGTGTGGTATTAGCTCCCAAATTACTGTTCAGAAAGCAAATCCACGAAAATATGAAAAAGAAGACTTAGCTAATAGTCTTCTAATTCATTTGGCTGTGAACGCTTTCATATCACATTTAGGCCCAGTTGCACAAAAGCCTGTTGAAATTTAATCGTGATTAAATTTCACGACAACCAGAGAATTCATTTTGAAAAAAAACCTTCTCTGATTAGTCCTCGTGGCATTTAATCATGATGAATTTAATAGACTTTTGTGCAACCGGGCCATAATGAAGACGTCTCTACTTCATACCAACAACTTTTATGTGTCAATTAGTTGTCAACCAGTGTAAAATAAGTTTCAAGTGCAATTTTTTTTAGATAAAATAGATATGGTAATGATAAAGAAAAAAAATGTGGGATCAATAAATTGCCTCTTCCAAATTCTCATCATATGCCGAAAACGGTAAAAAACCCGAAGCAAGATCAGTTCGATAACTATTAGTGAGATTCACGTTATAAAGTCAGCACCTACCCTGATTAACATTGGTTTCCTATCCTTGTCTATCATTAGACAAAGAAGGTAGCTCTTACCTTTTCTAGTTCCGTACCGTTTCATATAATTTATTATGTGAAATACATTTGGAATTGTTCACTTTCTATGAATAAATAAATGAATTAACTTGTTTATTTATCCATTTGTACAAAAATATTAACATAATATTTCTAGCCCAATCATATAGTACATCGGACCAAACAATAATTAAGGTTTTAATCGGTCCATTTGGGTATTAGTAAGAGTAATGTATGGTTTCCCACCAAAATTTCTGAAGGCATAACTTTTGGCAGCCAGAAAACCAAGAGATTTTGGTACTTTTTCAGTTTTTTCACGATATCTCCAAAACCAATTGTTCAATCAATATTTTTGCTATATTCTTTTTTGAAGAGAATTAAATTCTCTACATTTTCATCTCTTAGATGTTTTTCTATCTCTGATAGGAAACGAGTTATAGCTTGTTGAAAATTGTTAATTTTTTTCAACTTTGCGAAAAATTGCTAAATCCATGTTTTTTCCTTTTCACTCCTTGTGGTACCACCACCCAAAATACCAAATGACGTTAACAATTCATCAGTTTAAATATGAATAATATGAATGTACTTTTATTTATAATCAGCTGATTTGGCAACGTTTCATCATCTCTCACAGGTCTATAAACTCACTTTTAGGTATATCGTCTGTCTCTAATAGGAAATGAGTTATATCTCGTCGAAAATTGATAATTTTTCCTACTTTGAGAGAAATTGCTAAATTCACGTTTCATTTTTACTTCTTTTCAAGTCGTCCGTGGTATTAATTTATCGTGGTAATGGTGTTATCATGTTGCTCATAAGGTCAGTGACAATCTTACTGGCTCTTAATGCATGAAAAATGAGCCAAGTCAGTTGTTATTTGAGGTTCCCAGAGGAAGATGGCAGAAGAGGGATGATGTGTGTGGTTAATTATCAGATTAGATTGATTCATTCAAATAGATAACTTGATATTTTTGCTTGGATCCTGGATTCAAAAATAAGTGAAATAAGTTATTTCACTATAAATTACACAGAAAGTTATATAAACTTCTAGAATATTATGAAATGGTGATGAAATGCTTGCTAAATCTACAATAATCATTTTTATGCTATTTCACCTCAATCCTACAAGTACAACCACAGCCACATACTCTTCATTTACACCATAAGTGATTGTGACTCAACATCTGCCTTTTTCAGCCGAGGAAAATTGAAGTTATGCTCTACACTCAAAACCCACCCACAACTGGAGGACACAGTAAGCATTTTCAACAAACCTAATGGAACCCAACAGGAGGTGGTTGATGCAGGAGAAACTTTTCTAAAGATTCTGTACAGTGGTGCAAGACTTAACCCTCAACCAGCTCTCTGCCAAGTCTGCTTCTGGGAGTAAACATAGCCTCCCAAGACCTCCACCAACTGAGGATGCTGTACGTCATCATTTCTGCCACTGCTATCACCAAATCCAATCTTGACAGCAAGTTAAATCATGTTGGTGATCTGTGAGTGGTGGCAGTGTTCTTCAGCCTACACTAATGTCACAGCAGCCTGCATCAGAGTCTCTTCATCACATTGTGTCCTGCCAATGTAAGACTGGATGCAGTAAGGCATATACATGCATCAAAGCAGGACTGAAATGTTCACCCATCTGCAAAAATTGTGATGTGGTAAACTGCGAAAATATGGTGGTGTCAAACCTTGAGAATGAAGATGACCTGTCCCCGGACTCTGGCAACCCTGAAAATGATGATGACAATGAGGCAAAGCACCAGAACACCAGGAGATAAACAACAAACAACCTGGCCCATCCAAACGTCCACGGACTTCCTCAAAACTGGAATAACCACTAGAGTAGGGATTATTTACCTAAGAGTGAGTTTATAGTCCAGTGAGAGTTGATGCAACTTTGCCAAATCAGCTTATTATAAATAAAAGTACATTCATATTTAATATTTAAACCTGATAAATTGTTAACGTCGTTTGGTGTTTTGGGTGGTAGTGGGGGGTGTTGAGGAGGCACTCTGCTGTTTCATCCTCAACTGGACTATTTTTATGAAATCCACTCTAGTGAATACTTTATAATTTTCACACTATAACACTGTATAACGTGCACTTTTTATTTCCAACAATGGCCGTTTTTAGCAATTGGTCTGAATTCACCCAAAAGAAGTTAGCGCCAAATCATGAGTCTCATAAATTAAATCACCACCCTAAAATATATCTTTTTTTTTCCAACTCTATCATTTTTGATTGTATTGACAACTCAGTAATACTCTAATTACAATCAAAAAATACCACATACCACTTTATAATGCCACAAAGTGAATTTTTGTGAAGGATGGAGAACCGTCGTCCAGTATAAAATTTAGTGAATTTATTCTATTTTAGAATAAGAATAGGGTCGACTTCCAGATATATTTTGTTGGATTGTAGTTGTGTATGTACATCATCACCATCGCCGTCAACCCCTATAAATCATCAGCAACAGATTCATCATAACCAGAAATTTCCAGATCTTGTTTACTACTCTGAGTGTTCTCGTATCTAGTATTGCAGCAGCAGCACCCATATCATCAAAACTATAAGCGGCTACCAAGTCAGGTCGGTATCATTCTTCATGAAATTTCTGGAATAGAAAGATTGTTTACCGGCCTAATTTATTATAGTAATTAGTAGCATTGTCATCATTAGTTGCACCCTTAACATCAGGAGCAGCTGAGTCAAACCCTGTCACATGACCAGTGGCATGATCCTTTCTTGAGACTCCTATTGGTCGGCAATCGCTTTTCCTCCGGCCTCCTAATTTTCAGCGACCGGGTACTGAGACCTGGGAGAGAGTCAGTTGTTCGGTGGTTGAGCGTGTGAATGGGTCGCGAATCTTCTCTCCTTACGACGTTCCCGGTACTAGATATTTCTAGGGGAATTATTCTATTTTTGTGTGTTAATATAGAATATTGTAGGACGAGTCCCGGACAACTCGAAGATAGAACTTCCTTGGGGATTTTCTTTCTTGTCGGCTATTTTTCCTAAATTTGTATCACTGGGGGTGAACGAGTTATCCTTGGTGATATGATAAATTATATGTTTTCGTTGTCATTGATTCATTCATAAATATCAAATGTTGTTGATCCGTTACTAGTAGAAAGTCATGTTCAATTTTATTTGGTTAAAGCTCTACAAATGAAGAGTTTACTTATTTCAATTTAATCAAATAAAATGCCGACAAAGAAAAAGACAAAAACGATTGAAAACCGTAACTACGAAGAAGATAAGATGGAATCACATATTGACAAGTTTCTCAAGCCAAAGGAATTATCTATCGACCCAGATTCGCCTACGGCAGAGAGAGAGTGGAAACATTGGAAAAAGACGTTCGAAAATTTCTTAGAAGGAACGACAACCAAAGACAAAATGAAAATATTGGTAAACTTCTTATCACCTGCTTTATACGAAATTGTGGAAAGCTATACTTCATATGAAGAAACTATATCCATGTTGGAAGATATGTTCGTTAAACCAAAGAACGAAATTTATGCACGATACTGCCTTGCTAATGCAAAACAACAAATAGGTGAGTCCATTGATCACTACTATTCTGAACTAAAAAGATTAAGCTTATCATGTAACTTCACTAGAGTGTCAGCCGAAGAAAACAAAAACGAGCATATTAGAGATGCTCTTGTTTCAGGGTTATGTTCTATTGAAATTAAAGAGAAACTTTTTCAACAAGGAGATTTGAGTCTACAAGAAACCGTTTCCCAAGCACGTGTTCTTGAATCCGCAAAAACATATGCCGACTCCTTTAAAAGTACTTGTTATACAAACTCTGTTGAAGAAAATAAAAACAAGCTTGAGTGAATCTTTCTCAGATGTTAATGCTGTAACCCAAAATCGACAGGCAATTGTAGAGAAATCCATTCAATGCCAACGTTGCGGATATAAAAAACACTCAAATTTTTAAGAATGTCCTGCAATAGGAAAGACTTGTCATAAATGTTCCCGAATTGGACACTTTTCCCATGTGTGTAAAAGTAAAACGCTCAAAGAAAAACTAACTAAGTCAACTATTACTGCAGCTGGTATAGCCAGTAATCTTTCTAAAGCTACAATTATTGTTTCGGTGAATGGAATAAATACACCAGCTCTTATTGATACCGGAAGTGTTGCAAGTTTTATTGATGAAAAATTTGCAAAAACAAATAAATTTAAAACTGCATCAGATTCTTGTTTTATAAGATTTGCATCTGTTCAACATAACACCGCTACAAAAGCATGTGTTTATAGCAATATTGTGTACAAAGGAAATGAATACAACAATATTAAACTCTTGGTATTAAAAGAATGCTGTTGCAATGTGATACTTGGTCACGATTTTTTGATGAATCACTCTACAATAAGTTTAGCATTCAATGGTAATAAACAGCCTCTTGTAATAGATAATAATTCTACAACCACACCACCCTTGAAAGATTGCCTCTTGGTGGAGGCCATGATAAAACCATGTTCCCTTTTCAATGACTTGACTCCCGATTGCCACCCAATGAAAATGTACCATTCATAATTGAGACAGATGCATCAGATTTTGCAATTGGTGCAACATTAACACAAAATTCTCGACCAGTAGCCTTTTTCTCACGAACTTTGTCCCAAAGTGAAACCAGGCATTCAGCTGTTGAGAAAGAAGCCTATGCCATTGTGGAGTCTATAAGAAAATGGAGACACTATTTACTACGAAAACAATTCACTTTGATCACTGACCAAAAATCAGTCACATTCATGTTTGGCACTCAACACAATAGAAAAATAAAAAATGAAAAGATACAAAGGTGGCGCCTAGAATTATCTAAATACAAATTCAACATAGTCTACAGACCTGGAAAAGAAAATGCACCAGCTGATGCACTCTCTCGTATATGTATTACAGCTGGTTGTTCAACATTGAACTCAGCTTTGGCAAAATACCATGATGAACTTTGTCACCCTGGTGTAACTCGTTTCTACCACTGGCTCAGAATGAAAAATCTCCCCTATACTGTAGATGATGTAAGGAAAATTTGCTCCAATTGTGCAATTTGCTCTGAAATAAAACCACAGTATATGAAGACAAAAGGAAATCTCATAAAGGCAACAAAACCTTTTGAACGAATTAATATGGACTTCAAAGGACCCGTACAATCAAAAACAAGAAATAAATACCTACTGGTGATGGTTGATGAGTACTCAAGAGCCCTTTTGTATTTCCTTGTCCAGACATGACTGCGAGAACAGTCATAAATTGCCTGGTCTCATTAATATCAATGTTTGGCCTTCCAAGCTATATTCACACAGACAGAGGAACATCCTTCATGTCAACTGAGTTGAAGAGCTTTCTTGGCTCAAAAGGGATAGCAACTAGTAGATCAACGCCTTACAATCCGAGAGGGAATGGTCAAGTAGAGCGATATAATGGAATTATATGGAAAGCAATAACACTAGCTCTAAGATCACGAGGACTTGATTCAAATCGATGGGAGAAAGTGTTGCCTGATGCACTTCACTCTATTCGATCTCTTTTGTGTACTACAACAAATTGCACCCCTCATGAACGAATGTTCCTACACATGAGATCCTCAACAAATGGACAGTCACTACCATCTTGGCTAATGAGCCCAGGACCAGTTTGGCTGAAGAAAATGAACCGAAATTCAAAGCAAGATTCATCAGTAGAAGAAGTTGAATTGATTGAGACAAACCCAGAGTATGCTCACATTCGTCGCCCTTATGGACAAGAGTCCACTGTGTCGCTCCGTCATCTTGCCCCTAAGATAACACGAAAATCTAGCCGGGTAGAATGATATGATAAACCATATGTTTTCGTTGTCATTGATTCATTCATAAATATCAAATGTTGTTGATCCGTTACTAGTAGAAAGTCATGTTCAATTTTATTTGATTAAAGCTCTACAAATGAAGAGTTTACTTATTTCACTTGGTTTTGAAACCTGTAAGGGATCTCAAGTTTGTGCTACAAATAGTTGAGTGGGAAATTTAACTAGGCCCTATTCGGTTCGATCACGGTGAGTTCCGCATCGTTCGCGGATTGTTGCCGATTATTTTTGAGTACTTCATTTATAAGTCTCGACTTTTTCGCTTCACGACATTTTTAAGTTGAATACGGGAAATGGGAATCTGTTCGCTATTCTCCGTATTTGGTTCTGCAGTGATTCAGGTAACTGTATGTTAGGACTGGTCACTTGCGTGCGTTTCCTCTTTTGTAATAAGGTAATCTCAATTTTGAAGGATGAATTTTCCTTATTTAGTTTTCATATCATTGAGTGGTCCTGTATTTCAACTTATTTAGCAGATTCAGACTGGCTGTAATTTCTAGTAGGTGAATTCCAATCATTTCCTAGAGAACTCAGGTGCAGCTTGAGTTCGTCCTTGTCAAAGTTGGTAGACTGCGACGTCCTTTCTCTTTCTTTCTCTTA
The DNA here is from genome assembly GCF_014356525.2 of Nilaparvata lugens. NCBI lineage: Eukaryota > Metazoa > Arthropoda > Insecta > Hemiptera > Delphacidae > Nilaparvata > Nilaparvata lugens. The sequence goes on along the minus strand of NC_052505.1, from coordinate 45,371,727 downwards.
AACTTTCCCTATTCTAAAATCCTTCTAGCTCTCAAGTACAGCTTGAGGGCTTCCTCGCCGAAGTTTCTAGACTGCGGCATCCTTTCTCTTTCTTTCTCTCAACTTTCCCCATTCTAAAATCCTTCTAGCTCTCAGGTACAGGTTGAGAACTTCCTTGCTGAAGTTTCTAGACTGCGGCATCCTTTCTCTTAACTTTTCCTATACTGAAATCCTTCTAGCTCTCAGGTACAGCTTGAGAACGTCCTTGTCGAAGTCACAGACTGCAATGCTTCCTGCTCTCAGGTACAGCTTGAGAACGTCCTTGTCGAAGTCACAGACTGCGACGCTTCCTGCTCTCAGGTACAGCTTGAGAACGTCCTTATAGAAGTCACAGACTGCGACGCTTCCTGCTCTCAGGTACAGCTTGAGAACGTCCGTAGCGCGGAAATCCTGTTTAGCAATTTCAGAATTGCTGAAAATCCTTTTGCAGCTGCAGGCTCGCGATTCAGAAATCCAACACCCGAAACCTTATCCTCTAACTTTAATTACCATGAAATTGAAATAGATATACTGTGTTTGGCTAGCAGGTTCAGCTTGCTGAGAACTATACCGCGATTCGCAGATTGCGAGTTATTGAACAAACCCCCATTAGTTACAGAGAGGAACAATTCTATTAACAAATCTCCATTCCCCAGGCCCGATAAAATATTCTCTATACCTCAAACACGGTATACTATATCCTGTACCTTATACCGCTTACGCCTTTCCAATCATATTAATCTAATACCGGGTGCGCAGGTTCAGTCTGCACACCGACAGCTCGCAGTCACAAATTGCGAAAACCTTAACAAAATTCCATATCATTCCTTGTTGGACTCCACCCCGAATTCCTCCACCTACAACCTTTATCCCGAGCTTGCAGGTACAGCTTTGCTCGCCGTCAATTTGCAGTTGGTTCAGATTGCGTACTACCTTTACAAATATAATTATTTGTATGGATCTGATATCCGGATCCGTAACCTTGGTTAGGGTTACCTCAATCCTCCCTCACACCCATCCTGAATTCCAAAGGCCGAGGGCCGAATCGGCCAGTAACGGCACGGGCAAACACTCTTCCCCTGAAAGTAAAAATCTCGCGAAAGAAGCAGAGGGTAAAGAATCAGGATAGAGGGAGAAGTGTAGGTCCGGTAACTCCACCTGTCAGTACCGCTACTGACCCCGACCCATACCCGACTGTAGCTAGTTCGCGTTGTAGCAATACTTCGCAATTATTAGGTAACCTAGAGGGTGGAATAGGGTATCCTAATAATAAGGAGTGAAAAGGAAAAAACATGTATTTAGCGATTTTTTGCAAAGTTGAAAAAATTGACAATTTTCAACTCGCTTCCTATTAGAGATAGAAAAACATTTAGTAGATGAAAATTGTAGAGAATTTAATGCTCTTCAAAAAAGAATAGAACTAAAATATTGATTGAACAATTGGTTTTGAAGATATCGTGAAAAACTGAAAAAAGTAACAAAATCTCTTGGTTTTCAGGCTGCCAAAAGTTATGCCTTTAGAAATTTTGGTGGGAAACCATACATTACTCTTAATAATACCCAAATGGGCCGATTAAAACAATAAAATCAATTACCTTAATTTTTGTTTGGTCGTGCCGCATTATAATGACTATTTGACTGGGCTATTCATCTCAATTACTGTAAAAATATATTATCACAAAACTATACTATTAAATTAATCAGGTTAGGTAATCCGTGCTCCGCAAAGGTTAAATTAAAAATTGACAAACTGAAAACTTGGCCTACTGAAATTTTGAAAAATGTTAAATAGGCATGTAACCATCCTCAGTAAATTTAAGAATCTATGTGAAAATTTCAAGTTAATCAGTCCAGTAGTTCAGCCGTGATGATGCGTCATTCTTGAATTTCCTATCCCGTACGTGTATAAGCCAGTTCTTTCATTTATTATATTATAAGCTAATTATATTTTTTGGCGAATAAAATATATTTGAGATGTAACTGTAATTATAATACTAGAACCAACTGTAATAATACTGTAGAACCAACAATTAATCTTGTATCATATATAAAAGGATACTCTGAATCACAGCTATGTTCTATGGAAGGCGGTAGAAACGGAAAAGTGACAACATTGCGACAAGTATTTTTTTATTAGCAATATATAACAAAAATAATTTCTTCACAACTTAGTTGTCAAGTTAGAAATATTCTAATATAACCCGAACATAGATGCAATTAGCTTCAAATATTACATTGATAGTAATGGAATAATACTCTTCAAATTGAATAAGAAAAAACAATACATTTATATGTAAAAATAGTACAGTATGCTTCTACACGAATATACATATAAATGTATCAGTAAAACATGTCCTTGATAATCCCTATAATATAGGGATATTTAATATAATACACGTATTATATTATTAAATATATTGTATTTAGACACTCGTGAATCAAAAAATGATTCGTAGAATTGTACAAAAAAGCAATATAAGAGAAGACGACAGAATTATGAATAATATTGAACGATGAAGAATGTATGTATGATGAATGAAGCTCGGAAGTTATATCGAATGATTAAGGCCGATCAGTTGATGATTTCAATTAGCCAAGAGCAACTTGTAGGAGCTTTTAATATATGAGATTACTCTCCTAAGACGCATATGCACCAACTCTAACATCCATTTATTCATTTTATTTTTACAAAAATCACAGGGAAAGTAAAACAAAGGAGGATACCTTGTAATATTCCTCTCCCAAATTTAGATAATGCAGCATTCATTAGTCTACAATAGAGTGTGAAGCAGAATTACAATGGAAGTAGTAATAACGATGATAGAATTAGAATAGGCACTGCATTTGTTCACTTGCTTCGAGCTTTTTGTAACTGAACCTTGGTCTCCTTTGTCGCTTCACGATATTTAGGTGATTACAATACAATCTTATTTACGACATTTCTGTAAAAGACTCATTAAAACATTGGCGATCTAGTACAACGGATTGTCTTAAGTATGCTTTAGTTGAATAAAATACTCAAAGAAGTCATATTACACAAAAATATAACACAATACCAATTTTATTAATAAATTAGTAGTAGTGACAAATTTGAGTATTTTATCCAACATGGATAACTACGAAAATATCACATTAATGCATTACAAAGAATTCAACATGTATAACGACCACAATATCACCTTGACGGCTACAAAAAATGTATACTGTAGTCGTTAATATGTGTGCAATAAGTAGCACAAGTTCCTTCCTTACTTCCAATTCTTAATTCGGATGAATAAGGTGCAAGAATCAAGCAATACAGTAAATTACACAGTTAATACGTGTATTCGGAATAGATACGACTGCAAGATGAAAATTGTACATATGCATATCACCTTCAATACTACACAGAACGTAACGTAGTCGTTAATAAGTGTGAAACTAACAGCGGTACCCCTCCTAGACTTTTATTTTCCAATGCAATAATCAGACTGGGTGCAGTTTAACAATAATCCAGATGAAACGTGTGATTGAATGGTTAAGAATGGCAGGCATCCCATTCAGTAACATGAAAAATGGCTGATACAATAGGTCAATTGAATAAAAGCTAGTTCTAAGTAATTTCCAAGCAAATGGAATTAGGATCAGCAAATCGGATTAGAGTCAGCTGTATAATCATAGCTGTATAGTATAGCTAGAACCAATGGAACCAATGAATAGTTGCTATAGTAAGGTCCACGTTATAATGACAGTATTTGATCAACTTTGGTTTTGCTATACTTGTCTATCATTCGACAAAGCCGGTGGTACTATCGTTTTCTAGGTCCACAACGGTGCCAATTATGTTTTTGAGAGTGAAGAAATATGATTAATTAATGCAGAGAATTGGCATCGCTATTCTTCTATCTTTATCCACTGTCATTATAACGTGGACCTCACTATAGTCACTAGTTTCTATTCAATTGACCCAATGAATGTGTATTGGGAATGGATGAAGCAGCATGCCGTTCAGTAAGATGGAAAATGACACATATTTATGGATGGGGATGGTGTGATTAAAGTTGTTTGAGTGCGTTCATGAGTTGCTCAACACTGTCGTCTGTGTCTTGAACAGTGGCATCGCCGCTCACCTCCTCCCCCGCCCCCGCCCCCTCACCAGCTGGCATCGAGTAGGCAGTCCTCACTCCCTCACCAACCACTTGGCCTTCGGCCGCGTCTCCACTTTCCTCATCCACTACACAGATGCCTGCAAATAATAAGTAGTACATAAGTCATTTTTAGTCATGAAAAAATACATCAAGGGATTATAGTATTAACAGTAATATTACGAGCAATATTGTTTTTGTTTGTATGTAATATTGTTTTCTATATTATTTGTCAACATATTTGAAATTGATAATATGAATTGATTAGAGTAAACTGACAGCACAAAGCACCGTTTGAATTAGCGTCCCGTTATCCAATACACTATTCATCACCAAAGTCCAAGCAGCTGCCAAAATGGCCCAAGATGGCGCCATCTTATATTTTACATTTTTTACCCAACTATTGATGGGCCAACACGAGCTGACCTCTAGCTGACAATTTATAAAAATTGGCTATTTTTTGTGTATTGGAATATGGGCTTGAGTACACTAAACAATAAATTTTTCATTTTTGACCGAATTTGACTTATGATGCATTATTTTGGACCGCCTTGACGAGCCGAGAAGAATGGAGTGTAGTACGATGAAATCTGAGCATTGTGTCAAAAATTATAAGAGTTTGAAATTTTTATAGTTGAGGAGTCCTTATGTGCGCCTCTCCACTGAAATGAAGTGCTTCTAACGGGTGATTCTCATAGAACATAATCTCATGAGCTTATGTCATTGTGCGAAATATCGATGTGAGGACAATGTAGTTGGTGATGATGGTTGAAGCTAAAAATTAGATGTTTTTCACAATACAAGGAGCATTGTTATCAGGTGTACCTGGAAATCTATATGAGATAGAGCGTTCTACCTGATCACAGATTGTAGAGCACAAGATTAGAGATTTTTGGGCCACTCTATATCTAGCACAAGGAAATTTTACATGAAGAAATTGCATCTGGACTTCTCTCATGTATCCAAATAATATATTAAAAAATCAGAACTACAATATAAATTCCAAGCACACCCCATTTTTTATGTCTATATTGACTGGACTAATTGTAGATGCATCGTTGCCAGGCCTGTTTAGGAATTCATTTTTCGCCACACTGCACAGAAAGCAGCTGTTTTCCAGTCCTTAAGTAGATCTGAAAGACCTTGTTTGCAGACGACTCTCGTCTGACGTCAGAAAAGGGTTTCTTTCCGGCCTAGACCGGAAAACGTACTCTTTCTAGCCGCTAACATGGAAGTCCGTAGTTAATAAGCCATTCGCTAGATCGGGCGAGTGTCCACTTTCTTCATCAAAGCCGCCATGATTTCAGTTCGAGTTTCGAATCAAACTAATTCAGCATTCGCTTCGCAACCATTTTTATCTAATTATTTATTGTTGATTAGCGCATTCCAAATTTTCAAAAATGCTGAAGATGACGACGCTCGTGATATTCCAAGTGAAATTTTAAAAGAATCTGAAATCCTGACCACTAAAATCAAGAGATAGGTACGATAACAAGTATTCTTTATTTATTTTGTCAGCAATACCTGTAGTGTGGCGAAAAATATCGTTCGCACCATGGGCAAAAATGTTTTTTCCTCCACCTACTGTCAAAAGTACTTACTTTACTCCCTGAAACATGATACTAAAGTGTCACTTTTTCGCTCTCGGTACTAAAAAACAGAAAAACTCCCTAGGGAGTAAAAGTGACTCCATTTAAATAACATGGGAAGCATCTCTATTTTAAAAACGTACATTTGGAATAGGTCAGAAGGTCTAAGCTCAGATGAGGAAGCATATAGAGTAGTCCATTAAACCAACTAAATTCAATACCTCAACCAAACATTTGATCGATATATAAAATTTATGTTTGTATGCTGAAATTATTATTACAAACTTCATATCACTATACTAAAAAAAATGTATATATTTTTTTCTTTTATTCCATGTTATTCAAAATATCAGCCAACGAATATTACTTATAACTAATCAAATTTGAAACGGGAACTTCATCATAGCTGTAGTTTTGGCTGTCATTGTTGTTACAACTTTAGCCGACAGATAGTGCTGTCGGAGGAGAACTGTGATTGCAAGCCAGCTGTTTCTGTTTACTTTTAAGATTATGTTGTAACACATTGTTTGGTCACATACGTTTTTAAAAATTATTTTATATGCAGTTTTTATAAAAATGTAGGTGGAGGAAAAATGTTGTGTATATCACGAGTGAAAAATGTGTTTTCTCCCTCAGGAAAATTGTTGCCCTCGGCTTCGCCTCGGGCTTCAAACTTTTCCCTCAGGGAGAAAAAACAGCACTTTTCACTCTAGATATACAAATAACTATTCTGGCTCTCAATCTTTTGAAAACCGATTTCGAGCCGGAAAAATCTCATTTTCTGCTCTAGGTGCGAAATATACTATATTTAACTTCCAACTGTACAACAGCAATTTTACAGAGAAACAACATAGAATAACAGATACAAGCAAAAATATATATAATATACAATATCATCTATGTGGATAATGTAAACAGAAATACATAATAAACACAGTTAACATTAGATATAACTTTTTTAAGTAAAAAAAAAACACGCATGAAAGTAAAAATGGGGGCATAAACAAGAAAGGGAACACTAAAATCACACATGCATAGCTCTCTTCATAAATTCTCCTGAAAGAGCCCAGGGACACCCAAAAGAAATCAACTTCAGCTGCAACAGCCTCAAAACCAGAGCGAAGTACTCTAGATAGCCCACTATTGTAGGCATAGGCCGTTGTGTGAAATCGTCTGCGGAAAATAGACCTCGAGCACGTCCTTCTTGGAACACAGATGTCAATGCTTGCAAGAAGTTCAGGGCAGTACAAATATCGATTGACAATCTTGAAAAGAAAGACCAGGTTATTGTGTCTCCTCAGAACCAACGGTAGGAGATGGAAATGTCCATCAATTTTTTCCACGGGAACTTCAAAGTGGTTGAAACTTGAAACCCATCTTGCAGCCCAGTATCCTCACGAGATCTAGCCTTTGCAGTGATCACACTTATGTGACTAAGAGACTGAGTCAAAGTCACTCCAAGGTCCCTAAAACTGCACACTCTTTATATTAAAAGAATATCTCGCAAGGAGTACTGAATCAGGTATGTTTGGTCCACGCTTGAAAGACATTACAACACACTTGGGTTACATTCAGAGCAATACCATTATCAAGACACCACCGATCAAGTTTGTTAAGAGAATGCTGCAGAGATTCATGTCCTAAGCCTTGCAATAACCTGTCAAATAACTTGACATCATCTACATACATTAGAAACTTGGATGAGTTTTAATGTCAAATGCATTTAATGTCATTCATAATCAAGTTGAAGAGGAGGTGGTCCAGATGGGATTCCTGAGGGACTCCAGAGGAAGCCGGGAAAGGAGATGAAATATGACCCTCATATCTGACAATCAGGGTTCCGTCCTTCAGATAGCTGTTTAACCACTTGAGCAATGACCCATGCACCCCATAACCCAAGGCGAATAGAGAAAGGAGGTGGGTCGGACTGAAAGCTCGCCCCACTACTTTTCTTCAGTGATGACGTAGCTGCAGTCCTCACAGCTCACTCGATATACTGCTATTACTATTGGTAGAAGACTCTACATTGATAAACGCTTATGTTCAATAGATTAGTACTGTTATAATAAATGTTATGTACTGTAGAACCTCGCTAAAGAATAAAAAATCTACATTCCATAATAAGTCAACAAATAGACATTCCTCCTAGAACGACGGCTAGCTGTCATTGACTTAACATAATTATAATGTTTCTGAATGCATGTATTGATTCGTTGGTTGCTTATTGCGTTGCATCAACTAAAAGCAGTCGTTAGGTCATGTCAGAGGCCCTGAAATTGATCAGCTGCGACCTGAAAACTCTGACACCAGACCTGAGCCAGCCAGGTCACTCGATATTATTATTATCAACTCACAACAATGGATATATACTTATAGTATACATATAACAACAATGGATATATACTTACAGTATACATATATATAGTATATATATAGTGTATAAATATTCAGTATATATCACTAATATCGATGCTCACAACATATTATACAAATTACACATAATCATAACTGTTTTGTTATTGTTTTCCAAGAACTCATAATAGACCTGTACAAACTTGAAAACTATATAGTCAGATGAGTTCAACTACACCTTCATATCTTTGTGGAGGAGCAGAATTATTGCAAAAGCACATTTTTTATTTGGAATTCATTAGTGTCTGAATCAGTGATATGAATATTCAATCTTTTAATACAATACAGAATTCACAATAAATCGAGTTTAAACTACCACTTCTAACTTAACTACTAAACTAAACTACTTCTACTTCTAAACTACTACTAACTACTTCTAAACTAAACTAACTGCCAATTAATATAACTATTGTATTAGCATTTGCAACTATTTGCAACTCACAGTGTATCAAACGCGGCGGAAACCGGATTACTAGTGAAATGTCTAGGAGCTAGGACAGCAGCTACGTCACACAGGCATGCCCCCCTCTACTTTCTTTCAATCCGACCCACCTCCTTTCTCTATTCGCCTTGCCCATAACCCTCCAGTTTGGCAACCAGGAGAGAGTTGTTAACTCTGTCAAAAGCCTTTGAGAGGTTTAAATACAGGCAATCAACCTGTCAGGCATCCCCAAAGGCATTCATCACATACTCCTGGAACTCTAGCAGGTTTGTGGTGGTGGATATAGATTGCATGAAGCCATGCTGCTCCAGCGATATGAATTTACGCAGATAAATATACATTTTTAACAACACCCTCATAGACCATGGCAATTACATACGGTACTGTATTGTAATAGGTCTATAGTTTCTAACATCACTACGATCTCCAGATTTGTATATAGGCACCAAGAAACTGTTCTTGAGATCACTGGGGAAGAGACCAAGTTTTAGCAAGGCAGATAGTATGGCCAGGTGATTGGCTAGGACAGGAGCACAAAACTTAAGTACAGAAGGGGGTATTTCATCAGGCCCAGCTCCTCTGCCAACATTCAGAGCTGCGTTGAATATCAGTTGGAGCAATGCAGCAGGGTGGAACTGACTGGTTCCAACCAAAAACAAATGAAGGGACGTTAACTGTGTCCTGCACAAAAATATATGAAAATTGTCAGCAAAAAGTTCACACTTATCAAGAGGAGTTGCAGCACTTTTTGTGTCCAATCTCATAAAAGTAGGTCTAGCTGAGCCTTTTCTCAAACCATTCATATGAGACCAGAAAGAGTTTATATTTCTCTGAACAGATTCCTCTACTGTAAGTAAATAGTTATTGTAACATCTAGTCAAAACACGGCATTGATCCCTCAATTTGCAAAAATCTTCATAGAGCTGAATCCTACCAATTGCCTTATACTTCCTATGAACAGTTAGTTTTCTTGGCCACAATCAATCTTCCTAGTTCATAGGAGAACCACTTAAGGAAACTAGAGACATGAACCCTCCTCATGGGTGTAAACCTCTTGATGTTCAAGCTCTATTTCTATATACCTATAGAAATTACTGAAAATGTTCCTCAGCTCCAATGTTATAATCAAAATTTGTAGCTGGGTAATTTATTAATACTCTGAAACTCCAAAAATATGGAAGCTAAGTCGCACTTCTGAAAATCAAGTACTTGGCAGGTTTGTGTACCCCTAGATGAACCCCTAGATACTCATACATATTGCAGAGTGGTGTCCATCCTCTACAACCAGGAAGGAAAGCAGGTGCCTTACAACTAATTTTGGAACAGATGAAAACACTAGATCCAGAAGTATTGCTCTGATATTCCGCACACCATTCATCTGCTGAAGATCATGTGCAAAGGCTAAATTAGCAATGTATTTGGAAGCTGCGCCATTTACCAGGTTGTCTTGACCAATCTACTTGATGAATTAAGATCACTCAGTAATACTATACTATCTGAGTTGGCTGCACTTACATTTGCAAAATCAATAGAATCACACAAGTCCTCGTAAACAGAGGCTTGCTGATTAGAAGGAATATAGGTACAAACTAAGAGAAACTTACAAGTAGACAGGGAACATATTACAAATACACATTCATTTTTGCAAGAAGGAACAACTAGAGATCTACTTGAGATACTACTATGTACGGCTACAAGTACACCACCTACACTCAACTGATACTAGTAATTTCAGATCTATCACATCTATATATAGGCGTTTTGGGGTTACGAAAATTCACTAAAGGAAGACTATTCCACTTACCTAAATGAAAGTTGTACGTGCAGATGCATGGATTCAAACAGTTTTTTAACATTTATAAAAGTTCAATGTGTGCTCCTTTGGTGACACGGCATACGTCAACATAAAAGTCTAGCCCAAACACGCCCTAAAATGTCTCTCTCGATAGAGATAACCGCATTGATCCTTCAGCTCAGCGATGTCGTTCGGCATTGGTGGGGTGAAGACCTTGTCTTTCACATAGTTCCAGAGTCACATGGCGTGAGGTCTGGTGATCTTTGTGGCCACAGCAAAAGTTGTTGGTTTTCCTCAGACGCATGTCCTATCCAGCATCGAAGCAGTGTTGTGTTAAAGTACTGTTGAACCTCGCTATGAAAATGGGCAGGACAACCGTCTTGCTGGAAAATGAAGTAATTTAATAGCTGAGGCATAAGCCATAATTGCAACATGTCCCGGTACGTCATGTCGTTTACTGTCGTTTCTGCAGAAAGAACGGACCATACACTGCCATTTGATGGTAGCCATTTTCTCTACGGTCTACACCTAGCGAGCAAACGGTCAACTAACTTCCCAGTACCCGTGGAAAAAACTGGTTGAATAGCTCTTTTGTACATTACTTGTATCATTATTGTAATTGGAATAGTTTTTTTTGTAATGAATTTTCGTAACTTCGAAGAACATTTTGAAACGCCCTGTATTAAAATAATCAAGTCCAAGTTTACTATCAATTATTTCATAAGAAAGATTTGTTTCAACACATGCAATTAGATCATAATAGGAAGTATATACATTGACTGAAAATTCCGTTAGTTTAGTTCTTAGTCACATTTTGGAAGCAGAAGTTAAAAGTTCTTTTTTCTACAACTGCACATAAAGAAAGAATTTACATACTCAATTCTCCTCGTAAAACTGCTTATTTCTGAGGAGAATCTACTTTTTCGCTGGCTAACCATCCGCGCATGCGCAGTAGATTTTCTTTACACTTGCTGATGATTCGCGCATGCGCAGAAGAGTTTCTTTACGCTTGCTAATCAGCTGATGGTAAGCAGCTCGCCAAAAAGTCAGATCTTAACCTAAAAAGTCGGTAATTGTAACTCCGCCGATATAAGTAATTTAACAGGTTTGGGCAGTTGTAGAAAATTTTTTTTATGTAATTCGCGCGTAATGCTTCTTTATCGAGCGATAAAGTTTTGCACGAGCGATAAAGTCGTGCATTACTCTCTTAATACATAAATAGCTATTTTGCATCGTTGGAAATTACACATTTTTTTATTGTTGACTACAATTCGTGGTACACTGTTTGTGTATTTAATAGTCCGTCCTTCCTTACCACGAGATTTACGCTCCTCCAGTTCAATATTCAACTCTTTCAAAAACTTGACTTCCTGTGCCGTTCTATGCCTTGACAGATTTACTTCAGAAAATAAGGGGTCACACAAGTCCGGTTTGAATTCTCCAATCACTGATGAAGCTTCTGTAGGACTATTCTGTATCACCTTTAGAGGTCTTGGTTTCCCCTGCTTCTTCTCTCCAACACAAAAAAAACATCCTGGTAAGTTATCAACGGGTGAAAAAGATGGAAGAATGGATGAGCACAACTTAGATATGTCTAAATCATGCTGCTTCCTCTCAGTGATATCGTCGCTAGTAGACTCCTCCATGTGTAACAATGAATATTGTTCCAATTGTGAATGATGAGGATTATGCGAATTATCATGAGAAATCAGTCTGTTATAACAATTTATTTTGATGCTTTGCTTTTCTGCGTTGTGTTGTGTCAACTCTGTAAGTGTGTGTGCGTTGAAGTTATGGTACTAGGAAAATCAACGATTTTCCTGGAGCATCAGCCTGGTTCATGACCTTATAAGGCAAGGAATTTGTGTCCGATTGATTATCAATCATGCCTTATTTGGTTAGGAATTTGGAAAATAGCTGTTGCTTGGTGGGAGAATGTATCTTAAATTATAGTTGTACCGTTCCATTCTATTGGCGGAAATTCTAATGAATATTTTCAATAAAATAGTAACTGCCAATCACAGTTAACGTTGGTTAGGTTCCTATCTAGTGAGGCCGATCACACAGCTCCTCAACAAGACAAGCGTACAGTGGGCTTCATTCAGCGTCTGTCTATTGCTGCTAGCAGAACTGAATAATGTAGTCTCAGTATTTTGTGTTAATCATGGCTTTTATGCCAGCTTTAGGCTTGTTAGTATTTGGCTGTGGAACCATCTGTTCCAATAGCATGTTTTAGTTTTTTTCGCCTCAGTAAATGCTTTAATTGAGAAGAGAGGATATCAAATTTGTCACCTAACAATGGAAATTTTCTTCCTATAAACGCTACTAAAGGTTCGTCATAGATTATAATATAATTTAGGAAATTATTATCGATGAAAGCTTCCATTAAAGTATTTATTGTAATATAATTAAAGTATAATAATTGAGAATAGTCCTTTTGATTCTCTTGTAATGGAAGATGGTATTTGTATATTCAAACTGATAAATGTTGGAAGAAAATGAACGGTATATGTTTTGTAGAAATTTAGAGTACCTATTAGAAGGAATTAAGATATTTTTGATTTGAGATTATTTATGAAAAGGAAGCTATTAACCTAAATTTAAATTACTGTTGTTTAAATCCAAATTTACTGAGGTTTGCAGTATATTATTATGAATTCTATTAGTATTTTGTGATAACGATTGTATTTGTTTTGCTGATTCTAATGAAAAGCTTTCTTGATTCTTAAGGAAAAACCTATCATGTAATTTATCCTTTGAATTACACTATATGTAATTTATGTAAGAGAACAGACTGAACAAAATAACAACAATACTCGAAAGACCTTGTTATAAAAGTGATTCAATCAACAGCTAGTGAATTAAAGTATTGTACTATTGAATACTATGTACTCACCACTTACCTAATGTTAATGAACCTAAATAATGTTGAGTTTATGATATAACTGAAGTTAAGTTAATTTGTATTATCCTAGTTTATTTTTTTATTCTAACAGCGGTCAATGTACGAGTCCATCAATGTACGGGTCCATGAATGTCTCGTGAACGTGTGTCTTTAAGCCGCTGAGATGCCTCTAAATCGATGCAGTCCTAGAAGCTTGGGGTATGCTGTCTCCTGACGTGTAGAGCTCAATCACCGAGCCTAGATTCAAATTGAAGAAACAGCTTTGAAGTAACAACTTTTTTCCAAATTAAACAAACGTCCCAGGATCTCCGGATGTGACAGAATGGGTTTTAGTGACTATAGACTTTCAAAAAGGGAGGGGTGTAAAACGTGAACCATTTAATCAATTAAAACGTGCTGAATTAGACTTTTTTTGTTAAATCGTAACTTTGAGATTTAGGACTTGGGGATTAATAGATTACAAATTTTTATTTCGTTTGAATAGTAGATTTTCGGTTGTATCTTTACATTGAAATGTGAGGCCATATTTTCTGGGAATTTCAGTTTTCTTTAAATTTATATTCTATAATCTACTAAACTAGCATATAAAATGTTTAAAGGTCCATAAATGTTTTGTAAATAATATTTTAATCTTAAAGTTGTGAAGAATCGAAGTTTCAAGGACCCTAGCCTTTCTAAATTTGTTTTGATGTCACATATTTTTTGAATAGTTTTCCAAGGTAGAATTCTGTGATATGATACTTTAGGAATATTTTGTCTTTGCAGCTTTCATAATAATTATAAAGATACAGAATAGATATTATTAACATTTGATAGTGTTTTGAAAGTTTCCAAGTGTGTTCTAAATGTTCTAAGAGTTTTCTGAATTTTATGCTGATCTTTTTTTTATAATATTTATTGTTATTTATGATTAACTTCTGAGAAATATTTATGATAACTTTCAATTCTTCTTTCTGAAATTAGAGTCCTTTAAGCTTCTCATGATTCAATCTAGGATGTTTTCAATGTAAAGCAGACAGAGTAGGATACTATCGAATTAGCTATATGGGAGATAACTTTCTAAATTTAGTGATTCTATTTTCGGTTTTCATGATGCAACTCAATTTTGTTTTGTTAACTGTTGAATTTAACTGTAAGAGGTGACAATATATTTGATATCTTCTCTCTATTTCGTTGTCTCTTTTGTCATTTCTGGATTCCCGTTCTCTAGTACTAAGTATGTTTATCAAGCATCCCTTTTATTAAGTTATATTGTGTGTGCTTCTAAATTCCAAATTGACTTTCCAAATTCATAGCACGGCACACATGACATTTTGAGATCGACGAGTAAGTTGATGGAATTCAGCAAGGGTGGACTCCATGTTTCCCGAGCTGAGAGCTGCAGCGTCACCAATACTATTTTTAAGTATTTTTAGTTCATTCTCCAACAATTCAATTAGGTTTTCTGACTGACATATACGAGGCTCCATGCTGGTAAGTTTATCATTCACGAGTACCAACTCATTTTTGATTGAGACTATGTCATTAGGAACTGTTGTCATCGCATCGAACTTTAACAGCATAACCTCCATTTGTGAAGATAGGCTTTGAAAGTTAGTGATAATAGCATTATTATGGGTGTTCAGCTATCGCAACACAGTCAACCCTATTACAGAGCCACTTTATTTTACAATCAGCCGAGAATTTTCGATATTCTGTATCGGAAACATTTGCACATGTAGAGTGAAACCAGCACATAAGAGGCCTTTTTCTGTTCGTAGGACCTTCTTCATGCATATTGAGCAGGTTGAGAGGTCCTGTGCAAGTGCCATGCTCAAGTGTTAGAACTTGAAAGTTATGTTTAAACTGATAAGGTTTAAATAATGAGAATGCTTTAAGCAGCTTCTCAATTGAATTCTAAATTCCTTCGTGGGATGGCAACAGGTTGTACATTCCAACACCTCGTTAATACCTGCTACTCCGGTGCGCAACTTCTCTCAAGTTACTTCTGTACCTGGTTGAGAATCTATGAAAGCTTCACCTGTGTTAAATTCTTCTATAGGTTTTTTGTGAAGCAAATTGTTTCAAAAATATATAGCCTATGCTTGGGAGTGGAAAAATTTCGAGATCTCTGAAGTAGGGCCGACAACTTGTTCGAATTGATTCCCCAATCATTGGCGGCAAGGCCCACTTCTGTAATCTGAACACCTCCACCACACCACTAGAAGTTCCCAAAAAAATAATTCGGTAGGTTAGGAGTGAGTGGAACATAGAGAAATAAACACTTCCAAGAGCAGTCGAACCCAGGGTAGCTTTCAAGTTTATTAGAACAAAAATTGCAGAGTTAAGTTTGTTTTTAGGAACTCCAGATGGGGTCTTCATGTAAGGCCAAAGTCAATCACCACTCCCAGCACTCTTATCTCATTTACTTACTTACTTAATCCTCTTCGTTCCTAGTGGAATATATGCCCTATGCAAGCCTTCGTCTCATACGGTTCTGAGCTAGAACCTTCATCACTCGCCATTCCTTTCCCGCGTCCTTCAGTTCCTTGTCCACACCTCTTCTCCATGTATCACGGGGTCGTCCCCTTCTCCTTCTCCCAGCAGGGTTCCATTGCAAAGCCTGCCTTTGAATGTCAGCCGGTGGTCTGCGTCTGCGCAGAGTGTGTCCGATCCATCCCCACTTCCTTCTCTGGATGGTTATGTGCAGGGGCTCCTGGTTGGGCTTTTCCCACAGTTCTGCATTGGAGTTTCTATTGGGCCACCATCTGGAGTGTTCTTCGAAGACATTTATTGGCAAATACTTAAATTTTCCTGGTAGCGCTCTTTGAAATTTTCCAAGTTTCACTACCATACAGCAAAACACTCTTAATGTTTGAGTTGTATATTCTATTTCATTTTTCAGACTAATCAGGTTTGACTGCCACACTTTGTTCAGACTACTGAAAACTTGCTGTGCCTTGCCTATTCATGTTTTCCTGTCTTGCTCTGTCCCTCCAGTTTCAGTTACCACACTACCTGAATTGTTTGGTTATTTATTATCAAAATTTAAATAGTTTAAGTTCAGGCTATTTAACTTTATTTATTAATCGTTTGGGTGATATATTTTTAATTTTATGTATTTGTTGTAGCTTTAATTATGGTTGTTGACATTATTTATAATTTATAAATAGCATAATTTATCCACTTTCTCTAGCACTGCCTGTCCAAGGATGATGTCTCTTTGATTTACACCATTCACAAACATCACCTCAGTCTTTTTCTTATTTATTTTCTTATCTCGATTCTATATTTTATATTTACTATTCGATTCTAGATTCTATATTTATACTTCCAAGCTAACTGGTCTTGTTGTCCGGTAAGGTATTTCTTTTGTTTTATCTTTATTCAAAATTAACGTGTACGCAGATAGCCATTTTTCTAATTTGATGATTGCTGCTTTGCTCCCTTCTTCTGCATCGGATTGACAGTTGCTTTTCAGTAGGATACTAACATCATCGGCATATAAAACACTTTGCGCTGGCTCAAGATGACTAGGCATGTCATTTATATAGTGCATAAACAGCAGGGAACCCAGTACTGATTCCTGTAGCACCCCGCTTCTCGTTTTCATCTAATTTGACCTATACTCGTAGCAACGAGAGTAGATGATAACCTGTTCATACCTTTCTAAATATGAAATTAACCATCTAAGGACAGCGCCCTAAAATCCGTATAGCTGCAGTTTTTCTATCATTATCTCTACGTTTACAAGGCCAAAAGCTTTTGAGAGGTCAGCAATCAAACCATACACTCTAAGTTCCTTATCTACAGAGGACAGTACCTCATCAACAAAAGAGGAGAGAGCATCATTTATAGAAAAACCTGGCCGGAATCCAAGCTGATTTGAAGTTTTTTCTAATTCTTTTAGGTACTGCACACTCGAAAACTTTTAAAAATACAGGAGTGTTAGCCGATAGGTCTAAAGTTTTCTGCAAGTTCGTTATTGCATTTTTTTTTGTGAAAAGGTATTATTGTTGATAATTTCAATTAACATGGTACATTACTTGAACTTTGAAAATATTCGACTAGATACTATGATGATGACTGACCCCATTGGTTGTCGGCATGCAGGACAGGGGTGTCGGTGGTGGGGGTGGTGGGGCTGGCAGCAGGGGTGGGGGGAGGTCGGTCTCGCTGCATCTGGCGACAGAACGAGTCGTCGCAGGCCGGGTTTGGCTTTAACTGCATGCGTGGGAAGAAGTCAGTCAGCGCACTGTAGCCCAGGTACCATGACACCTCGCCGAAATCCAGCAGCTTCCTAAATCATCACATTTACAAATCATATTCACTTTTTCTTTACAGGGGCTACCTCTATTATTGAGATAAAATCATGTCATGATTGATTGTTTTGTTTATGCAGATTAAACATATACTGGCTTATACATTTATAATACTAGCAGGTAAGCCGTGCTCCGCCCGCAATGTCTATTTAAATCAAAAATAGATGGAATTCAGTTTTATAGTTCCATGATGATATAAGTTCAGTAGTTCAGAAGACGTGATGGTGCGACTAACATGTATTTCGTATTCCGTGCATGTATAAGCCAATTCCTACCTTTATATATAGAATGAGTCATATGTATGGGAACCCTTCAATAAATTGGAGACTGTTGTAGATATAATACCGTAACTTTCAGGATAAGTTATTGGTCAAATACTCTACCTTTTGACGTACAACTGAATTTCAACCCCTCATAAGGGGGTGACTTAGAGGTTGTAACTCGAATATTTTAAATGTAAACAACCATTGCGTGGTACATCATTTTAGAGGTTTTTTGAAACAAGAAAGATGGTATCGACAAAAATGTTCTATGATACTTGTATCCAAAATGGCGGCTGATTGAAGTTTGAGTTTTTAAAGAAATAACTGATCAATTTTAATCAGCCGCCATTTTGGATAACTGTATCATAGAGCATTTTTATTGATGTCATCTTTCTAATTTTGAGAAGACCTTTAAAATGATGTATCACACAATGGGTGTTTACGTTCAAATATTTGAGTTACAACCCCTCATTTCTTTAAAATAAACTTTCTACCAAAGTCTCTCCCAATAATTGAGGGAGAACCACAGGCTTCGTGCAAAACTGTTCTTCCTAATTTCCCGGTTTCTAGGACATGCATTAAATCGAATGGAACCATGAAACCTGAAGATTCAACATTGTTAATGGTCCATTAGATTTGATAAGTTTTCTAGAAACCTAGGTTTTCGTTGATGTGACTGTGCGTTTAATCGAATTAGAACTATTTTGAAAATGTAAAATATATGTAATGATTGAAATAAATTTATTGATTGGGTTCATTCAAACAGGTGTAGAATTAGGACTTTTTCAATCAGACTCTTGTGCTCATTTAGTTGAATTTTCAGTGTGACTTTTTTGTCGTGAGAAATTTATTTTTCTGTTGAAAAATAATTTTCTCACATCAAGATTTTGCTAACTTGCGTCCGGGAAGACTCACATTTTATGCAGTGTTGAGGTATTCTCACGGAACTGTATTTCCGTTAACGATGGAAAATACACGAGTATTTTGGGAATATTTCAAACTTGCATTATTTCCCTTTCCCACGTAATTATGCTCGTCTCCACGTGGACCGTTGTCTCGTTGGTGGAAGGGGGGGGAATATAATTTGCTTGCTCGAAGGCCCTAATTGAAAGTGTTACAAGTGGTGAAATATAAGTAGTGTATACATTTTTAAAATGTTTTATTCGTCCGATTTCGTGAAATTATTGAAAGTAGTTTGAATTTTGTCACCTGGTCATCTAGTTTACATATTTAGTGGAAGTGTCACATCTGTCCTTACAATTTTGTATGTATTTTATTGCTTATTATGAATGTCAGTGAAATGAACATCAACACCGTAGTGTAGTGCAAAGTTTTAGTCGTGATGAGATTAATAGTTCTAAAGATAGCGAGTGCCATTATATTTGAGTAGCTCATGTTTTAGAAACCCAAATTGACCGAGTCCACAATTTTTCTTTGTAGTAGTAAAATGTATAAAGATCACGCTACTAACATCGTAAACAGTTAGAATTCCAGACGAAAAGTTAGCAAAATTTTAAAGATAGTTTTCTCGGTTTATAGAATATGCAATAGAATGTTTTCGATTATTTGTTGTTGAAATTCTAGTAGTTTAAATTATTAAATAAATTTCGAAATTGAATAGAATGCAAATTTTGCTGTTTATAAAGTCCCATGACTCTCCCTTCAAGTGTTTAGAGATCTCTCTTCTACCATCTGGGGCGGTTACATATAAATGCAATAATTTACATACCAAAATACGAACAATGTAGTATAAATAACACAATTAATTTATAGTATAAACATTAATTTTCAATAAACAATTTCAGGTTACGAAATATTTTAAATAATTGCAGTCGTTGGTTGAACCACAATTGCGGCGAAGAAAACGAACATTTACGGGT
Organism: Nilaparvata lugens; assembly: GCF_014356525.2. Lineage (NCBI taxonomy): Eukaryota > Metazoa > Arthropoda > Insecta > Hemiptera > Delphacidae > Nilaparvata > Nilaparvata lugens. The sequence continues at coordinate 45,351,998 of NC_052505.1, read as the reverse complement.
CTTTAGCACAGTAAAAGCTGTTTTAGTAAATATGAATTACTGTTTAAACTAATTTAAACAAATTAGCAATATTTTATGATAATTGTATAGATGGGCAGAGTTCCTTATATTACAATACTGTGCTAATAATGCTTGGCGAACATCTTAAGGAGATATTACTCAAGGGGTATTTCTCTCATCACAATTTCAAATTCACAGTTAATGTAATTTTGTATTGAAAATTGGACTCATATTCATTGTCTGAATTCGGTATTATTCAGAGTTTCACCAATGCTATTACCAGTTATTATCAGGTGAAAAATGAAATTTCGGCATCTTGATAGTCTTGTGGAAGCATTTCTTTCCTAGTATATTATGGTGTTAGGAAAAGGAAAGTGACATAATATGTATTGTATTCTAGCTATGATATTTTCAATTTAGCTATATTTCAACTAGAAATTGATTGTTTACTTGCTTGGGAGTTGGGAGAAAATAACTTAATGAAGAGAAGAGCACCTACTTGAGAGCATTCTGTACTAGAAAGCCGGCCACAATTCCCATGGTTGTGGGCAGGCTGGCTGCACAAACTCCCTCCTTTTTCAGAGTTCTTTCATCAATGTTGGAAGCAACAACAAGTGGCGGAGCACACTGAAAATATAGTTCATAAGAATTAATAAACTATTAACGATTTGCGAAAAATGTACCTAATCACAACATATCTCATATTTACTTATAAAAGGCTAAGCCCCGACAGACTGAAATCACACCACAGCCCAAACTACTGAGCCTAAAAACTTGAAATTTTGCACGATTGTTTATGGTAGCCTGAAAACATCCACTAAGAAAGGATTTTCAGGAATTTGCCCCCCTGAGGGAGCTGGGCCCCCCCCAAAATTTTGTACTTTTCAACCGCTCATTGCACAGCAAAGTCATGAGGAACTTTTTTGTTCAGCTACGAAAAAAAATAGATCTATGCAGAAAAATTTTATGTAAAATCACACTACAGCTCAAACTAATTGTCCTACAGACTTGAAACTTTGCACAAATATTCTTCAAACATGCTAGACGCGCACTAAGAACGGATTTTGAGATATTTTGCCTCTAAGGGTTTCAAAGGATGAAAAACGATCCTATTAAGTAAGGTTATGAACATGGTAAGGTGAGTGCCATATGGAAATGAGATAATTTATTTATTGACATGTGATATTCTAACATATGTTGTAATCATTGGAAATAACAAAATAATATGATAGAAATTCAAAAAAGAACATCTGTTCTATTATTGCTTTCCACCTGATTCCACTCAACCTCAATAATATTGTTCTGATAATTGATAAATATGTTTGTTTACTAATATTATTATTATTGATATAATAAAAGTATTGTTTTAATAATTAATTATTATCATTAATATAATAATAGTATTGTTTTGGTAATCAATAAATATTTTTATTTTCACAAACTCTGAATAATTTATAATGGTGAATGTGAAACTGCTGCATCAAAGAAATTAACTCAAAAACATATGTTTAGGAAAACCATAGTTTTGAACTTCGTTTTACTGATGCCATGTATAAGCCTACACGTGGCATGTATTATTAATTTTTCAGCTAGAACAGTTTTTTGAGACTGCTAAATAAACGTCTACAGTTTTATCAATGCTGTATCGGCAATATGAAAACGCATGTCTTTAAATAAAGATGTTGATATCTACATGATAATTATTCTCTACCATTTTTATTTAATTGAAATTTCAAAATTATTCAAACCTTGATAGAATGATTGACTCACTGTACAGTCAGTCGACAATTTTAATATTGAAATGAGGGGTATTTTGGCAAGCTGAACAAAAAAGTAAGGTCCTATGCACCTTTTTGATATTATTTCTTCAAATGAAAAATGAGTTTTGTGTGTTGTCAAAACTCCCCCTGAAAGAGAACTATTCATTTTATCCTATCTTTTAGTAAAATAACAATGATTTCTGCATTGAATAACATCTATCTTGCCAACAAGAATCGAACTCTTTGTGAATTTAGATATGACCTACACTTTAGATTTATATAATTCTATTAATAAATTCATGGAAATTGAAGTACTTTTTTCAGTTAGTTGATGAAATTGATTATCAAAAGAGAAAATGATTATAATTTTATCAATACAGAATAATTAGTTGAATGAATTGACGATGTACTGAGTTCTTGGTCAACAATATAATTCAATATTGATATTTATCCAATCATTATTTTTTTCAGAAGTTATTTCATTTGAATTAGAAAATATTTATAAGCCCCTATCAATTTATCATTCGTAACAATGAATTCTTCAAAACATGAATTTAATCAAATAAAAAATTGCCCATACTTCTGTATTCATGTTCGCATGTTTTCCACTTGTGATGGATAGCCAAAATATTGTGGAGCGAGCTGCACGGCGAATTGTAATCGAGGGCTCTGATTGGCTGAAAAGTTCAGCGTTCGGAGTGAGTTGAGGCGAGCAGTTAGAACAGTGGCAAGCGGCACGGCGAATGGTTCGGAGTACGGTACGGCGAATGATTAACAGCTGATTTTTAACATCATGGAACATATGCTCATGTTCGTTGAAAGGCAAGATGTTCGGAGGAATGCACGGTTTGCTGCGCGGTTCGAGGTTCGGTTCGGCATGTGTGGACGCACCTTTAGTTGTTACAGGACATTTATACAGATCACAGGCCAAAGCAACATAATAATCTATCTTCTTCTTCTTCTTCTTCTTACTCCTCTTCTTCTTCTTCTTACTCCTCTTCTTCTTCTTCTTCTTCTTCTTCTACCTATATCTAAAAGGCTAAGCCCCGACAAACTGAAATCACACCACAGCCCAAACTACTAAACCTAAAAACTTGAAATTTCGCACAATAATTGTTTATTGTAGCCTCAAAACATCCACTACAAAAGGATTTTCAGAAATCTGCCCCCCCCCCTGAGGGAGCTGGGCCCCCAAAATTTTCACGTTTTAACCATTCATTGCACAGCAAAGTCATGAGGAACTTTTTCGTTCAGGTACGAAAAAATCAGATCTATGCAGAAAAATTCCAATCGGGAGAACAGGGGGGTTCAGGAGAGGGCACTTTTCGAAAAATTTGATCTAAAATCACACTACAGCTCAAACTAATTGGCCTACAGACTTAAAACTTTGCACAAATATTCTTCAAACATGTTGGATGCGCACTAAGAACGGATTTTGAGATATTTTGCCTCTAAGGATTTCAAAGGATGAAAAAGGATCCTATTAAGTAAGCTTATGGTTAGGTGAACTCCATATGGAACTGAGATAATTGACACATGATATTCTAACATATGTTGTAATCATTGGAAAGCTTAAAACAATTTCATCAATTAGCTGATCGAATTGATTTTGCGTTGATTGAGAGCGTGAGCTTACCACGTGTTTGTTCCATCGTTGTATGCTTGGCCAGTTGGTTAGGAGTTTGTTGATAATTCTTTTTTCAAATTCAAATTTTATTGCCATCAAAAATCACATTGAAAAATTTCTTAATAAACAACAAGATTACAGAAACAAAATGTCAAACATATACCTACATTTATTTGTAGCACGGCCAGAAAAAGACAAACTTGAGTACTAGCCGTGAGTTTATTAAATATAACTTAATATTTTTTTTTTGTTAATATTTTGTGAATAAAAATTACGAGTTGATGAGAGATGCGAGTAATTCTTTATATTTGATCCGAATGGTTATTCATAATACAGTAGTCAGGGTCACTGCAATCAAAAATTTTTTATTCTGTACGGTAGCTAATAAATTTCATACGTATTGATTGTCCATAATGTATCCAGTGTCCATGATGGAAGTAATTGAACTACTCAAAATTAATGGCTTACTGGTCCCTCATAGATTTATAGTATTCCTGGTGATTGAGCCTGTCTTTTTCAGCGTTATCTATTAATAATAAAGCTTAATTTACAATTAGCTTACCCAGCGAACTTCGTACCGCCAATGTATCTCATGTTACACTTGACTTTATTTGGTGAATCATGAAATTTATCTGACAATCAACATGTTCATTTACATCTCAATACGGACTTCCTATGTGCTTAGTCATGCAGCATTCATTATTCCGAAAACATATTATTCTTCTCAATCAATTGGTAGTAATATCTATCAGTAAAGTTTTCAATTAAAAAAAAGGTTATATCAGTGTTTCAAAGAAAAATATTCAATGTTTTCATAGCTGCAGATTGTCGATATATAGTCCAGGAAATATGCGATGTACGATGAATGACACAGAATTCCATATTCTTTCCATTTTAGGATGAATTTAAGCTAAGCTAAATTCAAAAAATTGTAAATTATTCTTTCATTCTTCAGTAATTAATGAATGCAATATGAATACTATACATTTATACTATACAATATATATAAACTCTCTTTCATTAGGTGAATAATTTTTTTCAACATTTTCCAGTTTATCAATGATAGGGGAGTGATAATTATTTGTATAGGTCTTCTAAGGAACCATTATCAACAGCTGGTACCAATCAACTACACTTCAACTCCAAACTACCGTTTTAATACCAGTACACAATAATTTATCACAGGGTGATATGTTTATCACAGCTGATAACTTTAGATGCTAAATCATATTATCACAATATGATCTTGAATCATGATCATCTTTTCGTTCTTCAGTAGCCGCTCGGCCAAAAATTTCGAAAACATATGTCTGTAAAATGGATTAATAAATAATTATTATTGAGCCCCCCTATTAAAATTTCTGTTCAGAAACCATCCCCAATATTCACACAACATATTCCCAAAGTTTCATGCCGTTATGTCAAGTAGTTTTCAATAAGTCTACAGGGAACAAACAAACATACAAACAAACACACAAACAGACATTCATTTTTTTATAAATAGATTTCCATTCGGCTCAAACAAAAGCCTCTCTAAATGGAGGTAGAATGATAAGGATTCAGTTCTGTTGTTTTAACATTTTTTCAAATCACTTTCGAAAAGTTCATGTAGTACCTACTATTGTGTTTGAGACACTTCTGGCGCTATCATAGTTTCACCACTATTCTGTTCCACAGTCCTATCTCTTGCAGTCGTTAACTATATCTATAATAATTATATAAAGTAAAGAGCTGGCTTATGCACGTACGGGATAGGAAAATTATGTTTGACGCATCATCACGTCTGAACTACTGGACTAACTAACTTGAAATTTTGCTTATAGATTCTTAATTAACGAAGGATGGTTATAGGCCTATTCTCAATTCTTCAAAATTTCATTACGTCAAGTTTTCATTTTGTCAAGTTTTAAAATAGATCCTTGCGAAGCACGGGTTCTTGTTAGTACTATTATATTAGTACCCGGTTTCTCAGTCATTCTATAAACTATTTACCCATTCAATAACTTTATTGAATCGATAAACATGAGAAATGCGTTTCTAGAAGGCTCCATAAACTTATTGGATCCATAAATCTCTCGATAAACTGTAGTGCCAAAATCCATCCTATAAATATTTACGGAATGGATAAATGTGTCAAGTTTTCGGTTGAAATCGAAAATGAGATCCAAATTGTCAACAGAAATTTGTATACAATTGCATTAATAGTAGGATACTTCTATTCACGAATAAATGAGTAACGTTCATGACAAATCAAAATCCACAGGGAATTGGAAATAGAACAAGAGCAATTTACCGCAAAACAAGCCGATACTCCAGGAATTATCAACTGTATATGTCCTGAGACTGCATTTTCTGAGACGCCAGATTCGAACCAGGTTTGTCCAAGTTCATTGCAAGCCTTATTTATGGCCATTCTGGCCTCGAAATTATCCACACAGCTCAGCACAAGGTCGACTGGCCCATTCGTCAAACTTCCAGTCCTGAAAACATTTCATTCAAACATTCCATCAAATTACTAATGGCCTATTTATTATAGATAATAATTACAAAATCATAAATAACTACACAGATTCAGAGCTACAGGTAATAAGAGTGAATATCAAGATAATAAAAATAATATAAAATCAAAAATAGCAACACAGCCAAAGCGAGTTTACGGAAATTGTCACTCAGCTATGGTGAGTGTAGTAGAATAATGTACAGAATTATTCTAAAAGATGGACCCATTTTTAAATATTCATATATTACCAAAGTACCAATCCTAAATGAACAATCTTCATACCAATGGGAAGAGATGAAGAAGAAGGAAGAAGAGGAAGAAGATGAACAATAATAAGAAAAAATATAGATAGGAGAAGATTATAACCGTTGAGTACACTATTTCATCTATAACCACTCTTTTGACGAATTGAGAACTTATAAATTACTGGTGGTACTCCCATACAGTAACAGTCAGGGGTGTATTCAAATACCGTTGGATAACATCTTTCCAATATTGTTTCATTCATCTAGAAGTATATAATCACTGTTCTTTCTTACATTGATATCACTTATGTATAAGTTACTGCAGTATCAAAATTATTTGATATTGACTGAACAATTAAAAGTCACATTGAAATAGTTATTTTGGAGTTTGGTAGAAATACATTTACATGGAACTCAATTTATTCATTAAAGGCAATCTTCATAATTCTAATATGTTCTGATAACCCATAATGATAAAATAGGTGTTCAATGAATAAATGAAGCCTAACAACTTGAAATATATTTCAAATTATTTAAGATTAAATTGATTCTACCTCGGTGCTAGTCAGCTTTACATTTGTACATGTATCATTGTATTGAATTATTAAATATTCGATGATTTTGGTAAAACGACATTTTAATCCTGGACTAGTAGTTCTATGAACAGTAGACCTTGCGCAGTTATAAAACACAGCCTCGTCTCATACTGTCCATAAGAGTAAATCCTGTTTGTATGTTGTGTCGGTAAGATGTCGGTGTGAAAACGGCTAATGGCTGTTGGGGTTAGTGTATCAAAAATATGCTAACATCAAAAGCTAATCTCCTTCAACACACTGGCAACAGGTCAGCCCGAGTTGAAAGCAGATAAAGGTCGAGAGAAAATACTATGTTTTCTTTCCGTTATTAATTGCATGCGTCATTGCATGCAATGAATAGTCAACATGACAGCTGATTTTTCACTAAGTTACATTGATATATTAATTGCATGCGTTATTGCATGCAATTAAAAATCCACGCAACAGCTGAATTATTATGGATGATTCTATTCTGATTTTTACTGTAATATTGGCGTTCGAAGGAGACTTTACCTATTGTATTAACCTTAAAATGCAAAATTTCCAAAAAACCTTGTATATACGTCGAGGCACAATTTAAAAAGAAATATACCTGTCAAATTTCATGGTAATCTATTGCTGTAATTGCGGAACATATAAACATAAAGAGAAATGCAAAGCCGTCGACTTGAATCTTAGAACTCACTTCGCTCGGTCAATGAATCGAAATTTTAAGAAACCACAAATATCCTGGATGAAAAGGGGAATCAATAGATTGCTATGTAGATTTGAATCTAAATGTCTAGGATACACTAAACAGTCCACTAGATTCATCATTTTTTCTCTACAGGAGAAACGTTTAAAGCTGGCGTCAAATGATGTCACCACATTATTTACATAATGTTATCTGACCTATAAAGGCTGAAACTAATAAATAATTAATTATATGTCTTTCAGAAATTTATTAACTGAAAAAACCATATGTGTTTGTGATGTTTATTGTTTTGATCATTAATTCAAGATTTGAAGGTTAGAATTGAATCAATACATAACCCTAAACAGACCAAAGCTAACTTGTCAACAACTAGCCAATTGAGAAGGCAGTTTGATTAATGATTGCTCGCAACAGCTATATAATATCAATTTTTTCACTTTTCATATTATAATTTCTATGCCGAATGGGCCTAAATATTTATTTATGAGCTGTCATGAAGATATATTCATCATAAATACGAAAGACAAATTAGCTTATATTATGATGATTGAGGTTCGACATTCTAACACATAAAAAACTATGTAAACAAAAGAGATATATTTATTTATTATTAGGATTATTATTATTACAAGCATGTGTATTTTTATATGTTTTTATACTTCTACTTTATGTTATAAAATCACGTCTATGTTCTACAAATCATTAGCTACCCTTGAAGTTATTTAAAAAATGTATATCGCGATATATGAATTTATATTATTTATTTTTATTTTTATATTTTTATGGAACCTAATAATAATTTAGAACAACTTACAATAAGGAAATTTGCTCATTTAAAAACTTTAAAGTTGGATACACTTCCACCACCCATTTAGCGTATTGGTTACGTCACAGAATCTGACCAATCCCGAATGAGTATGTAAATTTGGCGATAAATTTCTAAGAAGAAACTCAAGTGGAAATGAGAAGAAGGAGACTCGAGGCCATTTTGCGGAAATCACCAGTGGGATACAGACCTGGTCCACATACTTAATTGTTAAAAGCTTTAATTCCTGTTTTAATGTAATTCAATCTTTGTCTTTTCTGTTTTAAAAGTTGTTCTAAAGTTCCTATAGTAATCTGTGATATTAATTTTTGCTATTTCATTTAAATAAACCCTAAAATAATAATAGAGAGGTCTGTTCGATGTTTTTCGCCACGCGGAAGGATCCAGCCGGAACGATATATTCTACGGCCGAATATACTTCGAATACAAAAACGGAAACAAAAGTCTATGTAAGTTATTCGAACATATAAAAGGGGATCCCCGCTAATCTACGAAAATTATACAGTGTATAAATTCGTCAATTTGGGAAAAGTCATGACTATCGATTTAAGGGTATAAAGTTATCATAAATGATTTTTATTGCAATGAGTAAATTTTAATATTCACGCTGTACTTAGCCGAAAGGTCTATTTCCTTAGGCGAAACCCCACCCTGAAAATATTTTTATCTATTCATTTATTCTATTTTTGAATTATAATTTTGTATTAGCCTACTTGGTCTATTTAAATTTGTATGTTTTATGACCCTTTCCAAGGGCTATCACCCATCTCATTTTAATCAATTAGAAATTATTAAATTTTCGTACAGTATCTATCATTGGAAGATTCAAATTTGCTATCATTTAATATTCACTCCTTATCAGTTGGAAATTATATTTTGTAAAATCTGTTCATCTATCTAATCAATCTTTTGCTGTCTGAGAATATTTTCCAGAACATATTTATATTACCTTTTCACTGCTCTGAATTTATTCCATTACACCTCCAAGTTTGTTTTTTCTCGACTGACACATATCTGTTTTGCAGTAGTCAGATATTATCGAGTATCCTACTTGTTATTAGAACATTATTTCTTCTGGTGGTAGATGGTAGTCGGTATTCATATCAAATAATAAAACATTTTATTGTAGATATCCTCCGAAATCAAATAAAAATCGACTGCCATCAACCTACCGCATCGAGGTGTATTGGACCCAGCATTCACAACCAGTCAACGTCACAAGGAGAGGTAAAAGGTCACATAGACAACATCAGAATTAAACTCTGTAATATTTTATTACTATTTTGGTTCAGCATTTTGCAATCATATAACCTATAGTATTTATCGGAGACCCGGTTCACATGGATTTGCTATTTTGTCTGTTGTCTTGTGCGGTCTAATATCTCTTCCAACTGTAACACAGGTACTAGAACCTAAGTATATTGGTTGTTATTTGGAGAAGGAACTCACTCAAAAATTTATATCTCTGTCTGATCCTAGCGACAGCATTGATCATAGTAGGCAGATTCAAACTGAACTACATTTTATTACTGAATTGGATTTAATTTTAATCCACTACATTCCCACCTACAGCGCTAATTTGGAAATTTACAGTCCCTACTTCGGCTACCTTTGTAGACCGCCAACCTATCAATTTAGCAAATTACTTCTTCAAACCAATTTTATCTATACACTGTTCACTCTGCCTGGACCCTCTGAATTCAGTGACGTCCATACACCAATAAAACGAAGGTCAGTCAACCTAACCTACAACTACGAAGTACAGGTTCATAACCTCAAATTTTCCAACTATTTAGGCCTACTTGGTTTTTTAATTCAATTACTTTATTTATTGTTATTCTTTTAGTGCACATTCATGCCCCTCCATGGAGCAATATGTGACACATGCCGACACAAGGTGAGGCATTTAATACTGAGAAACAGTACTCATGGTTCAGGATTATAATCTTGGTTTTTTGTTTAATGACTCCAAGTTCATAATTACCCACTTTTGTGTCCCCCCTCGGAGCTAGACTGTGACACTATTTAAATAAATCATAATGCAATTTACTTATCCACTTCGAGATTTACATAGTGATAATAAGTAGGAAATGAAATGTATGCAAACACTTCAGTTGCTATGTAGGCCTACTGTATTGTATTCTGTAGTGTCTTATTTTTTACTAAAGTAATGAAGTATCAGAAAATACTATTATTCAGCATTGTTATGTATTATTTTCAATGTCATTTTTTTCTCTTTCTTTTCAATAATTTAAAATTTGTTATTATTTTAAATAAGTAGATAACTTAACTATTGTTTGTTTTCAATTATATTATTTGTATTATTTTTTTGTATTGTTATAATACTTGATAGAGAGTTGAGTGTAAGAGAGGGTCGACTGCGCCCTAACTTCGCTCTCTAAGAAAAATAAAGGCAGTCATTCTATTCTATTCATGTCACCATAAAATATATATATATATATATATATATATATATATATATATATTAAAAAACAGATGACATCCAATTTATTAGAGCGAATGGAATGCCTTCATCTTCATGTCTAGGCAACACACCACACCAACCTTGTTCCTGTGAGACTGACCTTGTCTCTGTGACACTCCACTTGTTCGAATGGGACTCTACCCCTCTTCTTGTTCCAGTGACAGTACTTGTTCCAGTGAGACTGACCTTGTCTCTGTGAGACTCACCTTGTCTCTGTGGGAACTTGTTCCTGTGAGACTGCCATTTATAAAAATACTTGTTCCTATGAAACGTGTCTCTGTGACACTAATATCGTTCAAAAACACTACTTGTCTCTGTGAGAACTTGTCTCTGTGATACGGACCCCTTTAACTGCGGTACAAAGAAACAAAAAGACAAAAGTGCAAACAGAAAATACATGGCTCCACGTCTCTTCTGTTCCCATATGCTTTGATAGGAGTGTCGTCACTTGTGTGTGACTTTGAACTGACCTGATCTGTTGAATGAAATGATCGAAGTTGTCAACAGTGGTGATGTTGTAGTTGTGCGCTGCAATGACAACATCGGGATTGATACCGTTCAAGGTGAGTGCAGCCGCGGCCACCTTCGACAGGCCGGCTTGGTGTGGCTGGAAGAACAGACGATTCATGTTCGCCATCTCAACCTTGTCGTAGTCGAACAAAATCAGCTGCAAATAGAATACAAACTAGAGTATAACCAAAAAATCTGGTGTGGCGCACTCACACAACTTTCCTTGCCGTTATGAAAATTGATCACCTGGCGCTAGTGTTCACGCTCACCTCAAGTCTACTTATAAACAAAGATCTGAAACAGCTGGTGACAGGACAATAACACTGGATACATACGAGGTCTGCTATCTCTTCATAGTGAATCATTTAATAGAATCAACAGTTGCCAACAGTTTGCGATTTAAATAATAACATTTTATCGAATTTCGTGTTTATTTTCAATTTTAGGTGAAAATGTTCCTGAACATTAATTGTAGAGATTTTCATGCTTAATCTTTTCCACTCAAAATTTTTTGTTTAGATTTTATCTGAAGCCTGATAATTGGGAATCTAAAAATCGAACTTTGCATAGATGGGGCGGAACTCCTGAAATTTTTACAGATATGAGACTTGTGGCAGATGATAGAGCTTATCAATTACTATTTTTGGTATAAATTTAATCGAAATCGTTGGAGCCGTTTTTGATAAAATCGCGAAAACCCCTGTTTTTGACAACATTTTCGCCATTTTAGCCGCCATCTTGGATTGCATTTGATCAAAATTGTTCGTGTCGGATCCTTATAGTGTAAGGACCTTACGTTCCTAATTTCAAGTCATTCCGTCAACTGGGAGATGAGATATCGTGTACACAGACGCACATACACTCATACACACACACACATACAGACCAATACCCAAAAACCACTTTTTCGGACTCAGGGGACCTTGAAACGTATAGAAATTTAGAAATGGGGGTACCTTAATTTTTTTCGGAAAGCAATACTTTCCTTACATAATTATGGTAATAGGGCAAGGAAAGTAATAAATTTATGGAGAAATATTACATAATCAGTCTCAATTCAACTTTAGATAATAGAAAGTTTATGTGAATGATATTTAGTTTGAATAGTGCAAATTTCCAAGTTCATTCAAACATTCAAATGTTTGGACTTTTTTCCAATTGTTTAGTTTAATTTCCTACATATAGCATACAATGTTCAAATAAACTATTTCTCAAGTTCAAAATTTTTTTACATTATTGTTTTGTAGTGTATAACTGGATTGCCACCAGTATCAGTGTACCGTACGTGTCTGGTACAGTGAAAATATTCGTCACAAGATTTCTTTGAAACTGTTCCTATTTATGCGTCGCCATCTAATGGGAATAGTCTCTTTAGAACTAATGAAAATAATACTCCTACAGAACCGGTCACGGTATGGGATTTCATCTTCAATTATTGTTCAACTTGAAATGCACCTTATACTATAACCTATATTTCTGTAATGTGTTGCTTACATTTGAATGTTCCTATTGGAGTTTGGGTTCTGGCTTGATTCTGTTGCTCCTTGCTACAAGTGTTAGGATTATACTCGATATAATTAAAGTAAAAAACTGATTATCGGGACGAAATTTATAGAAAGGGTTCGGTAGAAAGTTTACCACAAGTGTTAGGATTATACACGATTTCATAAATAAAAATTGAAAACAAAACTGATCATTGGGACGAAATTTATAGAAAGGGTGTGGTAAAAAGTTTACAAAGTGGTTTCATGCTTTCATATCACTCAAAGTAAGATCATAGTTCGATCCGGGCTCTAAGTAGAGTTGTCCTCAACAAAAATATTACACAGAGAGAAAATATATAAGAGGAGACGAGAGTATTGGTGGCTTAATTAATAGGCGAGTTGTAACCTGACTTCTTCCTAGTCATTTAGACCACATAGAGTTTGGAAGATAAATCTCAGACCTAGTAAACCAAGTAAACAGTATATTGGAAGTACAATATAATTAAGAGAATCAACTAATGCACTACTGATAAAAAATTATATTCAGCCAAAGTATAACATCATATGAATATCCCAAGCATTCATAAGAAAAAACAAACATATTAATTAATACATATTATTAGGTAATACGGGTAATACAGGGTGTCCACCCGTCTAGTTGTCACCTCCGCATTTTGACCACAGGCGTCAGCTTACATCCTAGTGAAAATATATCGCTACCGTCAACTGGTCGGTGGAGATATCACAGAACTGCACTGGACAAAACTTATGGGAAATTTATCAAGCTACATTTTCGAATGGTTAGTCATAACGGTCGAGCGCATTCCTAAGATAAAAGCGTGAAGCAACAAATGAAAAAATGCAACATTTAAAGAACGCTCATCCCTCTAGCACCAGGAGTAGGAATGAGGACTGTTGATATGCTCACCTCCTAACTAGCATTTCAAGAAGCTGAAGTCCTATGGAATTGGTGAAACAGTTTTCAGCACTCTGTCCTCTTACCTTGACATTTCTAGATAAGAAGTATACGCTGTTGTCTGTCTATCGCTCACCTTCACTTAATATTGTTGATTTCATAAACAGTTTCGACTCTCTTTTGCAAAATACTAATAATGGAAATACATTTTTGGTGCTAGGAGACATGAATTTGAACCTATTAGAAAATTGCAATCTAACGAACGAATACTTGAGTGCTGTTCATTTAAATGGATTCAAATCCTACATAAATATACCAACAAGAATTCAAAATAATACTAAGACATGTATTGATCATATATTTCTCAAAGATAAGAATATAAATCCTGAAAACATATTAGCAACTGTAATCGAATCAAATATTACTGATCATTTTTGCACAACCATCCATTTAAATCAGAATAACATAAAAACTAAGAGTATTTCATCGACTAATGATATAGTCAAAATTGATTATGAAAAATTATGTCGTAGCTTAGAAGAAGAAAGATGGGATAAGATATTTAATAGCAATACTGAAGACATTGATGAGTTAGTGGATGCTTTTATAAATACACTCACGGACCACATTAAACTTAGCTCACGATCTTTTAAGATACCTCATAAAAGAAAACCACTGAAGCCATGGATAAGTCAGGGCATTATTAATTCTATAAGAAAGCGAGACAAGATGCATAGGAAACTGACTAAAGAACCATTTAATATTAGATTGAAGGAGGAATATAAGCGATATAGAAACACTCTGAACATTTTGATCAAAAAAGCAAAAATTGAATACTATAATCAAAAGTTTCTCAATTATAAAGGTAATATTAAGAAAACTTGGGATTGCATAAAAGAAATTACCAAAACCAAAACTAAAGAATTTGAAGCTAGAATTGAAGCTGTCGTACTAAATAAACATTTTGCAACAGTAGGCCAGAAATATGCTAAAAACCTAATTCAAAATAATATAATTGAAATTCCCGAAACAATCTCACCTAGAACCTTACATAGCTTTTTTCTAAGCCCAACCAACGTTACAGAAATAAATAAATACATTCATGAGCTAAAACCAAACTCTTCTCCAGGTGCGGATGGCATAAGTAGCATATGTCTAAAGAAAATTTCAAACTATATTGTTTGTCCTCTTGAATTCATAGTTAATAGATGCTTTCTACTAGGATATTTTCCCAGAAAATTTAAAGTAGCCTTAATAAAACCGATTCCTAAATCCAATAAACTTGATGATCCACAAAATTATAGACCTATTAGTCTACTCAGCAACTTGTCTAAAATCATGGAAAAAATTATAAAAGCAAAACTGTTGAATTTTCTTGAAAAAAATAAATTTATTGAGGGCAACCAGTATGGATTCCAAAAAGGTAAATCTACCAAGGATGCTGTGTTACATTTGACAAGTATAATCGACAAAAATTTCAATAGTAATAAAAAAACACTTGCTGTATTCTGTGACTTAGCGAAGGCGTTCGATACAATACCACATTCTATCTTGTTAAACAAGTTGGAAAATAGTGGAATAAGGGGGATAGCAAAAAAACTATTCGCAAGCTATTTGAAGGATCGAACCCAAATTTTGGAAACTGATATCCAGATTATTAAAGATTATGGTCTGCCACAAGGCACTGTACTATCGCCTCTTATGTTTTTGATTTATGTGAATGATTTATTGAAACTACGCATTCCGAATGGTATTGCTCTATCTTTTGCCGATGACACTGCTTTAATCTTTTCTGGCTCAACTTGGGATGAAACATTCAACTGTGCAAATCGCGGTCTCTCAGTGGTCAAGTCGTGGTTAAAAAGTCATATTCTAACATTAAATACAATAAAAACTAAATATATAACTTTTTCGCCTAATAGAAGCGGTCAACCTTCAGAACATTTAAAACTAATAATACATAATCATAACTGCGACACTCCCAACTGTACTTGTTCAACTATAGAAAGAGTTAAGTCAATGAAATATTAGGAATTACGATTGATCAGCATATTAAATGGGACATTCACATCCAAAATCTTTGTTATAAATTAAAATACTTGATTACAATATTTTACAAAATTAATCAATTGAAAGACTTGAACATTCTCAGAACAATTTACAATGCATATGCTCACTCAATCTTCCACTACAATATAGAAGTATGGGGAGCAGCCTTTGACACCCATTTCAATAAACTTTTTACTATTCAAAAGCATATCATCAGGGCTGCGCTAGGAAGACCAAGACGCTATCCTAGCAGACTAATATTTGATGAGATAAACTTACCAACGCTTCGCCAAACGTACATAACAAACTTAATTATATTCATAAATAAAAATACACATCTATTTACTCAACGCAATGTCACTTACAATTTAAGACCAGCAAGTGTAAGTGCTTACAGTATAAATTTCACTGCATTGACAACCAGCAATCATCAATTCAAGTTCCAGAGCGATAAGCTAATAAATAGAATACCAGACGATTTCATTAGGGATAAAATTACAAGTAATAAATTAAATAAAATAAGATCCTGGGTAAAAGAGAATTACTTTTTTAAAATCGAAAACTAAATTACTATAATTATAACTTGTTTTTAACACGCTCAATTTAAACTTGGTTTTTTTTTTTGATTACCTGAAAGAATTTTTTTTTTTTATTGTTATTATTATTATTATTATTATAATTTCTATATTAGCCTACCTATTTCTATTATTGGGCTTGTTGATTTTTGATTCAAGAATTGATTTTTGTTTTTATTTATACATATTTTTGGTTTTTGGTTTACTATCTTTTAGTTTGTAGCCTATTTTAGAATATTATCACGGCAAATGTACAAATAATTTAAAGAATATTTTCGAACTCGTGGCTGGAGCTCAAGGCTTCTTTTTCCAGCCACACCAATGTATATTAGTTGATAAGTGTTATTTTGTGAATTTGTAGTGAATTGGTAAATAAATAAATTTGATTTTGATTTGATAAATTTGATATGTTTATTTATTTACTCTTATGGCTTTTATAGGCAGAGAGATCCTTTTGGATGTTCTGCCTTGCCGTATTACCCAATGTCAGTAACTGTCATTTTTCTCAAGAATATTACGGAGCTCCTGCAATTTTCTCAGAAATGAGACTCATGTCAGTTGATAGGGCTTATAAATAGCTATTCATGGTAAAAATTTGAAGAAAATCGTTAAAGCCGTTTTCGAGAAAACCGTGAAAAACATGGCTTTTTAGTCATTATCCGCCATTTTTCTCAAGAATATTACGGAGCTCCTGGAATTTTCCCAAGAATGAGACTCATGCCAGTTGATAGGGCTTATGAATAGCTATCCATGGTATAAATTTGAAGAAAATCGTTGGAGCCGTTTTCGAGAAAACCGTGAAAAACATGGTTTTTTAGTCATTATCCGCCATTTTTCTCAAGAATATTACGGAGCTCCTGAAATTTTCCCTGAAATGAGACTTATGCCAGTTGATAGGGCTTATAAATAGCTATCCATGATATGAATTTGAAGAAAATCGTTAGAGCCATTTTCGAGAAAAACGTGAAAAACATGGTTTTTAGTAATTATCCGCCATTTTTTCCGCCATATTGAATTGAATTTTATTGAATTTCTTATTGTCGGGTCCTCATGGTATAAGGACCTTAAGTTTAAAATTTCAAGTCGATCGGTTAATTAGGAATGGAGTTATCGTGTTCACAGACATACACACATACACACACACACACACATACACACACACACACATACACACACACACACACACACACATACACACACACACACATACACACACACAGACCAATACCCAAAAATCATGTTTTTGGACTCAGGGGACCTTGAAACGTATAGAAAACTTGAAATTGGGGTACCTTAATTTTTTTTGGAAAGCAATACTTTCCTTACCTATGGTAGTAGGGCAAGGAAAGTAAAAATTGAAAACAAAACTGATCATTGGGACGAAATTTATAGAAAGGGTGTGGTAAAAAGTTTACAAAGTGGTTTCATGCTTTCATATCACTCAAAGTAAGATCATAGTTCGATCCGGGCTCTAAGTAGAGTTGTCCTCAACAAAAATATTACACAGAGAGAAAATATATAAGAGGAGACGAGAGTATTGGTGGCTTAATTAATAGGCGAGTTGTAACCTGACTTCTTCCTAGTCATTTAGACCACATAGAGTTTGGAAGATAAATCTCAGACCTAGTAAACCAAGTAAACAGTATATTGGAAGTACAATATAATTAAGAGAATCAACTAATGCACTACTGATAAAAAATTATATTCAGCCAAAGTATATCATCATATGAATATCCCAAGCATTCATAAGAAAAAACAAATATATTAATTAATACATATTATTAGGTAATACGGGTAATACAGGGTGTCCACCCGTCTAGTTGTCACCTCCGCATTTTGACCACAGGCGTCAGCTTACATCCTAGTGAAAATATATCGCTACCGTCAACTGGTCGGTGGAGATATCACAGAACTGCACTGGACAAAACTTATGGGAAATTTATCAAGCTACATTTTCGAATGGTTAGTCATAACGGTCGAGCGCATTCCTAAGATAAAAGCGTGAAGCAACAAATGAAAAAAATGCAACATTTAAAGAACGCTCATCCCTCTAGCACCAGGAGTAGGAATGAGGACTGTTGATATGCTCACCTCCTAACTAGCATTTCAAGAAGCTGAAGTCCTATGGAATTGGTGAAACAGTTTTCAGCACTCTGTCCTCTTACCTTGACAACAGACAACAGACGTGGTGAGTATTGATGGAGCCACCTCATGCAGTGAGCTCCTCAGTGTACCTCAGGGATCGGTTCTGGGCCCTCTCCTCTTTATTGTAATTGATGACATTGATCTGAGAATGAATGCTTTGGTATGCTGACGACACTACACTGATCAATAGAGGACGTGATGTGCAGTTGCTGGGGCAAGCTGCTGATGATTCTTTGAGGTCTGCTGAGAGCTGGTTCAACCAAAACAAGTTGATGCTGAACAAGGGCAAGACACAGAAGCTTCACTGCTCCTTGGGATAGGCTGGTCGAGTGGAAACTGATGTGAAGTTGCTGGGATTTTCCTTGAATACCAGAATAAGCTGGACAAGTCATATTGTCAATGTTTGCTCCAGGCTGTCCAGTGCGCTCTATCTTCTGCGAAAGTTGAAATCTGAAATTGGTGCCGGATACCTGCTTACTGTCTGCTATGCCATGTTTCACAGCCATGTCTGTTGTGGACTTCACCTGTGGGGGGACACTCTGGACGACTTGGTGATGTGCTGCTTCTGCAGATAAAGGCTGTTCGAGTGCTAGTCACGGGCAGTGACTACATGGCTCATTGCAGACCACTCTTCAAGATGTTAAATTGCTTACTGTTGTAAATCAGTACATTCTTGAATGTCTAGTTTGATCAGAGACAGAGCTAGGAGTGCTGATACTCGTGGTGAGATACATGACTATGGAACCCGTCAGACTCACCTCATCAACATGCCAAAATGCCTTTTAGCAAGGACTCAGAAGTGTTATCCTTTCATTGCCTTCAAAATGTTTAATAAGCTGCCAGAGTGGGTCAAGGATAGTGGAAGTGATAAAGATAGACAATTTCGAGCAGTTTTGAAATCTTTCTTCTTGGTGGAGCATCCAATTTATAGCCTAAGTGAATTTCTTTATAGTGAGATGACATTTTAAAACTTTCTTGTGACATGTTTTATAAACCCTGACACAGTCTATCCATCCAACAGCGCTGGTCAATGAGTTAGAATGAAACTAAAACTAGTCCCAACAAAGTCAAAAATTAGGCTCTAAACATTCCATTCAAATACCTTTGTCAATTGGTCTAATGTTTCTAAAGTGAAGATTTCACGCTCAACAATAAAACTGCTGCAACGGTCGACGGAAAATGCACTAAAGAGAGAAATTATGAATCAAATTGAAGAGAATTTAATGCACTATACGATAATAATTAGCATGGACCTTTCTCATCAATAATTGAAAAGTTATGACAAGCATTTTTCTTTCAAAAATGTCAAGCTTCTGAAATCTCGAAAAATGTAAGATATAAGGAGAAAATTGTAACATGAATGTTGTAGGAAATTTTGTAAGCTTTGATTTTTTACGGAATAGTTATGACAGTAAGACGCATAGTTTTCGAGATTTATGCGAAAAACCAAAAACTGGAACCTTTGAACCACCCCTACCATCGTAGCACAGGGGTGGGGGGATGGGGAATTTTGATATGTTTACCTTTTTGATATGTTTACCTCCTTACTACCCTAAACAGAACTGTGGGGTCAAAAATTGTTTCACAATCTTTTCCCTTTATAACCCTTCATTTACTGAACTATTAACGATTGAAAAATGTTTATATAATGAAATTAATGTTCGCTGGTAAATTCAACTGTATAACTTGAACCTACTAAATTTATTTATAAACTTTCTAAAGTCTATTCTTCTATCATTTTTTCAAGTTCAACTTACCTTGCCAATTCCACACCTTGTCAGCATTTCAGCAGTTACACTCCCCACACCACCCACACCTACAACGGCAACTGTAAAATCACGGATTTTCTCATAATTGTCGACAATTCCCATCCGCTTCAATGCCATTAGACGACTGCAAAAATTAATCGATTTTTAAGAATCACATTTTAGTTCCCAAATTCAAAATATTCTATTTCTTCACACAATCAGTTAGCCTAATTTTATCAAATCATAACTTGTGCTGTGAATCTTTTCAAAGATTGGCCTACAGTCAATTCAAGACTCCAATTCCTTAGCGACGACTCGGGCAGCGAAATCAGCGGCAAGATCACATAACCCAAAAATTAATTAGATTTCATGATTCATAAGATATGATTCCTAAAAGCAATGTAGTAGGAAACACTTCCTATTCATCTGCCGCCATAACGTCTCTATACAACATAAAAATCTAACGATCTTGTAGATTGAAAGAAATCTAATGAATTCATAGGTTATAGGCTCTAGCCATGCTGGGAGGCGCGGCTAGAGCCGCCACTAAGGAATCGCATCTTCAGATGTGACGCCAATAAGGTCTTAAGTAGCTATTTAACACTACCTTAATATTCAATCACAATACATTCGAATAATTTCTTTTGAAACGAATTCGTGAGCGATGAATGTATTCATCACTGTACATTATTGTATGGGTTATATTCATATAATGTCGACTACAGAAACTGTAGCAACTAACAGCAGCTAATAGAGAGCGGCGTTGCTATATATATATCTTCTTCAGACGGTATAATATATAATATAGACTATACAATAATATATCGTACCGTGCATTAATAGACTAAATCTGTTAATACAGTAGTAGAGTCGTCGCATAAAGGGATTATTTCCTTGAATTCAAGATCAGGAAATTGAATCCACTATACCAATGTAAATTTTAATTTTAACATAAACTTAAATCCACTACCAATGTTGAATCTAAGTTTTGTTGAATCAAGTAGATGTTGAACATGTTTAACTTTTGTATGCAACTTGAATCTCCAATCTGGAAAGTACAATCCAACCTTCATATGGGAAAATGAGATGAAAACAGTTACCAGTCAATATACAATGTATAATAAAAACAAGTAAGGTAAATAAAAAAGTATAGTGTGGATGATGAAGAAGAAAACTTTGAGATTTATTATTACTTCATGATTATATACTTTTAAGTTTATGAAAACTTAAATTCAAATAAATTTAGCTCATGTAAACGCCGCTCAACAAATTGGAATTTTAGACTCTAAAGGTTCAATTTCTTAGAGGCGACGCGTCTCGAGCTGCCTGCGTAGGCTATAGTCTAAACTAGCCTGCTAATAGCTGTGCGTCGACACGCCTTTAAGGAATTGCACCTTCGAAGATAAACGCGCACAGCAGCAGACAGACGGAGGAAATAATCAGAATTTTGCATGAAGACGTGAGCAGACATTTGGAGATAGACAGACGTCTGTGTGCGTTGCAACATTGGAACTCCTGAAGAGGATTTTTTCCTTTGTCTGCTGCTGTGAGTTTACCATCAGGTTTATTAAATAAATTTTTATAAACACTAAACAATATTTAGTGTAAAAGTTCCAATTTCAAAAAAGTTAATCCTGACTATGCCTCTGATATAACCTATTATAATACAATGCAAAAATCAATTTGTTTTGTTAAAGACTATGAGCCTCATTAGAACTACATAAATTTTTATAAGCTAGTCAATATGTGGCAGCTCTTGATAAGAGTTCTTGCCGCTAAATCTTCCAGTATACCAAAGTTAATATATTGTATCACAAACTAGTTTGTATCTTGACGGAAAAGATATTTTTTCTTAAATTATCGACACATATGTAACTTAGGATTAATATCTGATCTCTATGAAAATATCTGAATTTGAATAAACTTAGGCTACAATCATATAACTTATTTGCTTTGAGAAACCTTCATATCTCAGCATATGGTTGATAACAAATTATGAAAAAAATGCCAAAATTAAATTTCTAATAAATTTAGTGAAATTGAAAGAATTAGAATAGAAACAGTAAAAGATAAGTTTCAACGAATGTTCAATTTTGCACAATATGTTTATGTAAGGTTATGTTCAATTGAATACCTTAAAAGCCATACTAATATTAATTGAATACCAGAAAAATATCAAAGTAAAAACAAAATATTCATAATGAATAAATAATTATTTAATTTGAATTTTTAACACTAGCCTACCTGTAAGGGTTAGAATCCACAACTTCTGCTGACATTTCAGAAATTTTTTCCCGGACAACGTTTCTATCTCTTCTTGACAGTTCATCTTCTAACTCTTTTATTCTAGCACGTAAATCTTCAGTATTCATTTTGCAAATTGAGAGAATTTTAAAAGAAAGTGGAGAGGTATTTAATTACAAAAATTAAGATAAACATTACAAATCAAATCAAACAAAATATTGCCTCACAGCAGGTAACCTAAACACAAAATTGTTGCTTGCTATTCTGATTTCTGAAAACACATACACACAAGCAAGATGACACAACATGACACGTGGACTGTACGTACGGTTACCTATAGTGAGGTCCACGTTATAATGGCAGTGGATAAACTTTACTACTTTTTACTCACTTACTTACTTTAAGTAAGTGGATAAAGATAGGAGAATAGCGATGCCAATTCTCTGCATTAATTTATTATATTTCTACACTCTATATCAATGTCAAATACTGTCATTATAACGTGGACCTAACTATACCATAGCATCGACAAAACATAAAGACCACAGCATCGACAAAACATAAAGACCACAGCATCGACAAAACATAAAGACTGGAAGGTGAAAGTCTGTCTGTAGTGCTTGTATAATAATTTATTCAAAACTTGTAAAGTAATTTGGAAATGGATCAGATACTACATTCTGTAACAGAGTTTTGGAACAGTTTATTATCCTCCTTGGAACAGTTAACAGTATGATCGAGATGGCAATGACAAAATCATATAATAATTTATGATGGTTGATATTTTGACGGGTGAGACAATTTATTTGAGTGGAGAAAATAAATTGAAGTTGAATGATTGATTATGCTAAGGAGCGCATATTATGCTATTATGCTTAGGCGCGCTCTACATGGAATCCTTAGACCAGTAATAGAATAGACACGCTGGGAAGTCTAGCCTCTGAAGCCAAAATTTACTGCCAAATCCACCCATCTTGACGTCACAACCAAGCTAACAACAATGCATTGTTCACACAACAAACTTCTGTGACGTCAAG
Source organism: Nilaparvata lugens (assembly GCF_014356525.2). Lineage (NCBI taxonomy): Eukaryota > Metazoa > Arthropoda > Insecta > Hemiptera > Delphacidae > Nilaparvata > Nilaparvata lugens. The sequence goes on along the minus strand of NC_052505.1, from coordinate 45,328,578 downwards.
ATGGGTGGATTTGGCAGTAGATGTTGGCTTCATCGACTTTCAATATGAATATACAATGGGCCGTGTCTAATCTATAACTTTTGTTCTCCAAAATCATGGTTGGCAACAAGACTTGTAACCTACTTGTACCTTTGTGAAGCGGGCCCCTGATGTAAGGGAATATCTATGGAAAAGACAAGCGCTACCGAATCAGTTATATTTCATAAATACTACATTGAATTTTCATCGAGCATTTTAAATATATGTATTACAGTTGTTTTGCATCCATAAAATTAACTGTTTGAAATGCTTTACTTGAAGCCTTGGTGAAATTAATGTAGCCCAAGTTACAGTGTTAATACTGCTTAGCCGTACAAGTGCTCTACTAAGTTGAAATGCCATACCGTAACTGCAAAACTATTATTTTAGAGATTGGATTATTTTTTATGTTATTTTGAGTGAGGAATTAAAAATACTAGTTTATGAAGACGTTTCTTTGATATCAGCTTACGGTACTTATCCACATAACTCTAAGTTCATAACAAGAAGGCAAAATATGACAGTCAAAAAGATAACAAACTAAGGCCGGTATTAGATGGTGATATTTCTGTCATATGCAGATCATATGAGTAATAAGTTGTGCGAAATAATATTTTTTCATATCATAGAACTAATACCAGCCTAACATGAATACATGATCATAATATAATATAAGCTGATGTCTATAGTTTATTCCAGTCAAGTTTGCAATACCATCATCATCATAAATATCATAATGATAATATTATTTAGTCATATAATTCAATTTAACTCACAAAAACACACCTATTCCTGCAGTAGCAGACTGGCAATAGAGGCTCTTCTTGCCTCTCTCTGTCATGGCTGCCCTTAGTTCGCCGTGTAACACATTGAGAGCGCTGAAAGTACACAAACAGCCGCTCTATGTTTTACTATACTTTAGCTCATTGGACGCTCAGACCAGTCATAGAATAGACACACGCTGGGAAGTCTAGCCTCTGAAGCCAACATCTACTGCCAAATTCACCCATCTTGACATCACAACAGTGACGTCATGCATCGTATGGAAAACTTTCAGATTGTGTCTATTTCAGATTCATGGTGTTTTCAGGTTATTTCTAGCTATGGGCAAAAACAATATCGACTAAGTTATGTGTTATGTGATATTGGCTTCAAAGTTATAATGTGTTTTGAAAATAATAAGGTACGGTAGCCTACAAAACTAATTTATTGTCATGCTGCAATGAGTTCACTTACATCATAACCAAGGATAATATTACAGTTACAACTTACAATATTAATGTGTATGAATTTCAACTTACACATGAAAAGATATTCCACTTTTTTTCATAAAAATTTCAGTGCAATTATATGCTGTGCAGGAGATTACCATTTTCATAAATAATAATTACATAAATAAATAACAATCTGCTATGGAAAACAAGCTATGTTTAATGACAATGCATTGTTTAACAACAATGTAATTATTTCTATACGATGCGTGACGTCACTGTTGTGACGTCAAGGTGGGTGGATTTGGCAGTAGATTTTGGCTTCATCGACTTTCAGTATGAATATACAATGAGCCGTGTCTATTCTATAACTGGTCTAAGGTTGGAGGTACCAACTGAACAAAACACTCTCGGTCTCAGACAGCACCGTATCGCCCATGCGTTAGTAACGGGTTTTTCCCGTTCCATTCAGTGAGTTCTTTGAATGTAACGTTCTTTGTGATGATGGTTACCGAGCACCGTAACTGGAGCCGTCATTCTATTTAATTTGATGATGATATTATTATCCAATGATGATTTATCATTGAATTCGATTTAATATTCAACATATTATCATCATTTCATTTAATAAAAGAGAGAGTACTTTTCAATAATATAATTGATAAAATATAATGGTTTTTATTTAACTAATGTTAAAAAACACCACAACTAAGTCAGCATATTGTCATTTAAAAGCCAAAACCCAACCCCCTAACCTCCCCTTTTATATTTAAAACATTAATAAACATAAATCTTGGTAAAAAACCCGTAATCCCTTCCAGCATATTGCAATTTTTAAGCAAAATCCCAACCCCCTAACCTATTTTTTCACCTTTGAAATATCAAAAACCATAATTCCACCTGTACCCTAGCCCTTTCTAGCATATTGCAATTTTAAAGCAAAAACCTAACCTAGCCTCATGAAACATTATTAAATATAACTTGAAAAAACTCAACCCCTAACCCTTTCACATTCAATACTTTGGATTTCAAAACAAACTCCTAACCCCCTAACATATCCTTTCACCTTTGAAACAACAAAAAACATAACTCTACCTGGACCATACCCCCTTCTAGCCTATTGCAATTCCAAAGCAAAAACCTAACCTATCCTTATGAAACATTATTAAATATAACCCAAATAAAACCTAACCCTTAACCCTATTTTGTCAATTAGTTGAATTTCTACATTGTTGATAAACGATGTGGCAACCTTGCAATGTGTGAAAGAGATAGCCCCATCTGCTTTGTTGAATGATACACAAAGATAGCATACCATTGCAAATCACACACTGCTATTGGATAGCCCAAATTACAAGCGAGAGCAGAGGACTGTTGATAGATATAAAGAGCAAAATATTGACTGATAATATGCTAGAATAAAGAGAGCAATAATTAATAGATTGAATGTAGTAAGTAATATTTTCAGCATTGAATTTATACCAGAAGTGACTTATTTGGTTACTCACCAGCAAGTAGTTTTCTTCAAATACTAAATACCAACTTACTCCAGGAATTGGAATTAGGTTTGTGGCAGGACAAGATGGAGTCGGGGAAAGGTGTTGGCCTCTCTTGTACATCTGCTACCCCTATCCGATGTACGTTAATTCTGGCATCAATTTAATTACTGATCAGTCCGAAAATTGCTTGGAAGATAACTTTACTATATTGACTATTACTTTACACTGCTGTACAATTCAAAGTCCGATCGCACTAGTTGAATATTTCAATTTATATATTAACAAATAACAAGGAAAAACTGTACTTTTCCCCAACTTGGGATAGTTAATATATCGATAATAATTTTAACACAACAACGAACATGTAAAATTGAATTTCAATGGCAACAATCGAAAAAACAGCAATGATCCTGTTTTTTACCGTCCGATCCGAGCTGACGACTTCAACTAACGATTATGCGATAGAATAATCTAAATACTAACTTATCCACTAGGGCGCAGCAGCTGCCGGCCTCGCCACTACAACTAACGCTAGACTTAAAACTAATTTAAACTAGACTTAATCTAAATACGCTAAAGGGCGTCACCATTCCCCACACCCTGAAACATAGTTTTCAGCCACGGCTTTGGCCAAAACTAGACAAAACAAAACAAACCGAAAGAAAAATTAATACGACAAAAGAAAAATGCTAACACAACAAAACGAACAATAATTCTTATCCTAAGAATTATTGTGTGTGCAATGGAAACAATTTGGTGGCAGGACGTTTGAAACGACCAGTAGCTAAACGTACTACTGCCACACGTATGACACCATCGGCTCCAGGAAACACTTCCTCAATGATTCCTAGAGTTTTACTCGGTGCAACCTTCGATTTTCCACACAGCAGCGTTACTGTTGAAGAACTACCATCTTCTTCCTGTGATTTCAAATAGATCACAGCTCCATAGCCAGACTGACTTGCATCGCAAAAACAAATTAATGTAATCTTGAAACCAACAAAATACTCCCAAGTGACGAGGAATGGACAAATTCGACAAAGATTGAAATTCTGTTTGACATATCTCCCACTGAGATGCAATAGAATCAGGTGGTTTTTCATCCCAATCTGAACCAATACGCCATGATTCTTTTATGAGACATTTCAAAAACAACGTGAGAGGAGCCACTAGTCCTAGAGGATCATAGATTCGCGCCACAGTGGATAATATATTCCGTTTTGTGGCAATAGAGTAACCCTGTGAGACGAAAAAACGAAATGAATCGGAAAATGGTTGCCACTCTAGACCTAATATGGCTAATGAATTTTCGATATTGAATTCTTTGGACAACAAGGACCTTTCACTATCATCGAGACTTGTCATCAGCTCCTCCGAATTTGACGCAAACTTAGTCAATTCAAATCCACCAGCTTTAAACAGCTCTTTGGCCTGAATACACAATTTTTTCGCGTCACTTACAGAAGGGACAGACGTTACCAAATCGTCCATGAACATATCTGTAGGAATGCGAGCTTTAGCATCCGGAAAAGTATCGCCTTCCCTCTCAACCAACTCATGGATAGTTCTCAAAGCCAAGTACGGAGAGGAAGTGATACCAAATACGACACGATTTATTTCATAGGTTTCAACAGGATCATCTACCGAAAATCTCCATAACACCCGCTGAAATTCACGGCAAGATTCACTCACAAATATTTGACGATACATCTGTTTCAAATCACTTGTCACTCCAATTGCAAAAAGACGAAAATTCAATAGCAACACGAAAATGGAAAATGTTCGTCTGTAACTTCTGACCAGCATGGAGAATCGAATTCAATGACAAACCAGTCGTAGTTTTAGCGCTTGCATCATAAACGATTCTTACAGGTGTAGTAGTACTACGAGCCTTCATGATTGCATGGTGAGGAATATAATACCCCTGTTTATTTTCCTGATCCTCAATCAAGGTCATGTGCCCTTGGCACAAATAATCCAACATTATTTTGTGGTATGCGATCTTAATATCTTCGGAGCAAGTGAGACGATTTTCCAAATTTGTCAATCTCCGTTTAGCCATAGAATATGAATCACCCAAACAATCAGCTGATTTTTCAAACGGCAAGGATACCACGAATCAACCTGATTCCAAATGACGAACAGACAAACGAAAATTATTTTCACAATCCAACTCGGCAGGTGTAAGATCATTCCCCGATTTAGGACAATCTTCAACCTCCCAAAACCTCTGTACTAGGTCATTCAAAGGTGGACTAGAGACGAGCAAACAATTATTGAATTGTTTATTTTGTGACGAGTTCAAAACTGGGGCTCAACCCATAACAATAAAACCCAGTTTACTGTCAACTAATTTGACTGAACCTACCTCTTGATGAGATTGGTAATTATTGATAAGATCGGGAAAGAATTCGGCACCCAAAATACCATCCAATTTTCCAGGGATGAAAAATTTATCATCCGCCAATTTCAATGATTTCAAGTAGGACAACTTAGACACATCAACTTCACGAGATGGTAATCTGTCAAGTATTTTTTCAACTACCAACGCATCAACAGCAGACGAAAATGTAGTGTCAGTGTGAGAACGAATTGTGAACGACGCTCGACCTTGAACCTTACTTGATTGACTGCCAAACCCAGTAAAGGTCCGTTGTCACTGGTGCGGCTGGAACGATAATCGTTGAACTACAGTCGTTGGACAATAATCGTAGAGCGCCTGCTGTACATTGTCTTGAATGGCGCCGTTGTCACTGACGCGACTGTCAACAGAGTCGCTGACTGCAATCATACGGGTCTGCTGCTGGAGCAGTCATAATCACAGTCGTTGGCCGATTTTCGAGGAGTGCACATGTGAGTTTGATAGAGTGCGTGTCATCATTGTGCAATGTCATCCAAAACAGCTCTTTTAACATTAAAATTTACACCTGAGGAAGACGAGAAATTAGTGGAGGCGATTTCTCCTCACCCTTTGATTTACGACCTTAGAAATCCCCAGTATAAGGACCAAAGGGCTAAAGACAATGTTTGGGTGGTTATATCTGAAGAAGTTGGAAGATCAGGTAAGTGTATTTCACATAATTAACTAATATAACTAACTAATAACCCCCACAGTTTGATTATGCTCTTTTTTATACTTTAGAATACTTTCTTTCAGAAAATATCATATTTTTTGCCTTACAAAATTTAAAAAAGCAATAAAAATCAACTGTAGTTGATGATACTCGTTTTCTATATCTTAAGGTCTCCAAACTCTCACTCCTTAAACAAAAGCTCCACTCGAACCTTTTCCTATTACAATATATGGGTTTTTATAATCATTCTAAAAAATCATGCTTTACAAAAATTAAATAAGAATAAAAAATATATCCTACCTTAACGTAAGAGCTAACTTCTCATCTCCTGTGATTGGATATGGAATGTAGTTTGAAGACAACTTTTTAAGGTCCTCATTGATTAAACTAGACACAAACTGAAACTGAACTTTGGAAAGTCTAAAGAACTCAGAAAACATTCTCTCATCAGCTTGCAAATGATTGTTTATTAATATTTTGAAGTAACCTTCTTCTGTTCTCTTTGTGAATATATTATGTGTGTTAAGTCGTGGTACACTTAACATTTCTAAAATATCTTCATCTTCTAAATCTTCAACTAACAAATAACTCAGTAGCCGTTTCTTTAAACTCATCATTCAGTACTTCACTTAGCAACAGTCAAACCTCAACTGAACTAATGTTTATTAATCGCATCAGTGACAATGACCACTGCAACGATCATCGCCGAGCGATGATCGTCCACCGATAATCGTTCAACGACTATCGTTCCAGCCGCACCAGTGACAACGGACCTTAACAGTTGAATAGACAGGTTTAATATACAAGCCTAGCTGACGACACGCACGAGAAGTTACAAAATTCTTCTCACTACCAGAGTCGATAAGAAATCGCAGGGGACATTCTTGCCCTCTCTTATTTCTGATCAGAACGATAGCAGTAGACAATAAAACAATAGTTTTATCATTTTCAGACTCATTGTTTACCAATTTAGTACTACAACAACTAACACCACTCTCTTCAGATTGATTTTTGAAATTGAAATGTAACAACGTATGATGTGAATTTTTGCATTGAGAACAGGAAGCATTGCTTTTACACTCACGAGCTGAGTGACCTCCCACTAAACATTTTAGACAATAAAACTTCTCTTTTATGAGACGAAATCTATTCCATGGCGAGAGTTTCAAAAATGACTCACTATCTGTCAACTTATGTTTACTCCCCTTACAGCTTATACAATGAGATTTTCCCCGACTATCACTAGGAATTTTATCTCCTGACTGAATTGTGAAATTCTTAGAGTTTGATGAGCCCTTTAACGCTTTTCCACTATGAAAACTATCACCCTTATTTTTATCAATCGACAATGATCGAACTTGTTTTTCAATGAAACTTACAAAGTCTTTATAAGTGGGCTCCTCTTTATCTCTATGAGATGATTCAAATTCTCTACGAGTTACAGTATCAAGAATTCTCAAACCAAAATGTAAGAATATAGCATCGTCAAGCCCATTATTTTTCAATCTTTTTACAGCAGTAACAGAGTTACAAAATCGGTCTAATACCGAAGTCAAACCTTCCCTGCTTTCTACTTTAAGCCCTTTGAATTGAAAAATCTCATCGGAATAGGTTTCCAACTGAGCTCTTGGATTATTATAGCGATTAACTAAAGCATTCCAAATAATACTATAGTTTGCAGCTACGGTAGGGAGATGCCTACAAATATTGGATGCTTCACCTGTAAGTTTTGATGTTAAATATTGAATTTTTTGTTGGTCAGACAATGCTTTATTTTCATGAACGAGATTTTTGAATAACTCATAAAAGACAGCCCATTCGGACTGACGACCACTAAATTTTGCTAACTCAATTTTCGGTACCGGTAATAGTAATTCATTTGACACAGTAGTAGGTGAGGTTGTCGGTGCCGATTGCACTTCCACAGTAGGCGCTGAATTAATTTTTTGAAGAAGTTCAGCTGTTTCATATATTTTCGCTACCATAACCAAGTAACTGTCATTGAATGCTGGATTGAATTGATCATTCAAACTTAATTCTAATTCATTGAGAAGAAGTTCAGTTTTTTCATATTCAATAACAGTATTTGGAATCAATGTCAATCTATGCAATGTGAGGAATTGACTAGCAACTTTTTTATTAGTTCCTACATCCTTAACTAAATCATAACATCTTTGAACTCTTGAAAATAGCTGAGTTAATTTTGCTTTATTTATTTGCAATGATACCTCAGTTTGGCAAAGCCAGCTTTGGCTCATCGGAAGCAGTTGCCATTGTAATTCAATTTAATTTTTCAATAGAATAGAAAACGATTCGATGAACAAGTTATTATTACAACTGGACAAAACAGATAACTTATCTGAAACAAACAAGTCCATTGTATTGCGATAATGCGATAAGCATTGCTTGAATGCAAGGCTAGCAACTATGCTGAATGAAAGGAGTCGACAATCGCTGACATGCAGCTTTCTCTAACAAGAAAATAATTGTACAATACAGACTTAGAATTGTAATGCAAAATAATTCTAGCATGAAAAAAAATACAAATTCGAAACAAATTGGGTTCATATCCAGTCCAACAGGAACATAATGGTTAGCCCAAATTACAAGCAAGAGCAGAGGACTGTCAATAAATATGAAGAGCAAAATATTGAATGATAATATGCTAGAATAATGTTCTGCTTTGCTGACCACGCTTGTTGCCAGGCCTCAGTTACACGGAAACCTGAATCTAAGGCTGTAATTGCCGTCCTAACCGGTGGCTTACGAGATTGCAGACGGCTCTGATTGGCATCTTGTATATCCTCATGTATTGGCAGGCTTCGATTTTCCTGTATCTTCCTGTACTCTCTAGTAAGGGCATTCATGCGTCGAAGATTTGGGGGTGGGATGTGACTCAACACCGGGAGCCATTCCACAGGGGTAGATTTCAGGGGTAGCAATAATTAATAGATTGAATGTAGTAAGTAATATTTTCAGCATTAAATTTATACCAGAAATGACTTATTTGGTTACTCACCAGCAAGTAGTTTTCTTCAAATACTAAATACCAACTTACTCCAGGAATTGGAATTAGGTTTGTGGCAGGACAAGATGGAGTCGGGAAAAGGTGTTGGCCTCTCTTGTACATCTGCTACCCCTATCTGATGTATGTTAATTCTGGCATCAATTTAATTACTGATCAGTCTGAAAATTGCTTGGAAGATAACTTTACTATATTGACTATTACTTTACACTGCTTTACAATTCAAAGTCCGATCGCACTAGTTGAATATTTCAATTTATATATTCACAAATAACAAGGAAAAACTGTACTTTTCCCCAACTTGGGACAGTTAATATATCGATAATAATTTTAACACAATGACGAACGTGTAAAATTGAATTTCAACGGCAACAATTGAAAAAACAGCAACGATCCTGTTTTTCACCATCCAATCCGAGCTGACGACTTCAACTAATGATTATGCGATAGAATAATCTAAATACTAACTTATCCGCTAAGGCGCAGCAGCTGCCGGCCTCGCCACTACAACTAACACTAGACTTAAAACTAATTCAAACTAGACTTAATCTAAATACGCTAAAGGGCGTCACCAGCTATTATATCGTGGACCTCACTATAGTGTGCCGAAATTTATTTATTTTTTTAATTATAACTTCTTCAAGATAAAATTTTATTAGAGTGCTGGATTAGCATTGTTATTCCCACAGTATCAGAGTAGTTGCATGATGTAATTCAGTACATTATATTACATACTTAAATTCTAATATTTCCTCTATTGTTTTCCGTTTTCCTTGAGTACTTAGAATTGTTGTAGATGCAAAATCATCATAAAAAATCAGTTGAACGTCCATTCTATTGCTGAGTCTTTTACTTTGACTGAGGGATTTTTCCTGTATTCTGTCCTTGTTAGTTCTATTCCTTTCTCGTTCTATTGAGGGAAATTATTGTCGTCCCCACCACGTCCTTTGTAATTTGGTATTTTTAAATGCATAATATTGCCAGCCCTGATACCTATTTTTGAGCCTGATTCGGTCAACTTGGAGACCTGAACAGGAGACCGCTTTTATATTCTGTAGAGTACAGAAATGTTTTCTGAGCTTAATTATTTATTGGCCTGATTGAATAATGTCTTTTCCAGACAGTTTTTAGTTCTCTCCTGGAGACTAAAATTATATAATTGGGAATCATGTATTTCATCAGTTTTAATCACTTATATTTTCTTCAATAAAATTTATGAAGTATTCTATTTAATTCAGAGCAGTTGACTGCTGCACTTTATTATTATTGTAGGCTATGGATTAGTGACAGTCCAAAACCCATTTGAGGGTGGGTAATGAATATTTTCTAGTATTGTTGTATTGTCTTTATTTCAATAATTTTAATTTTAATCAATTTTGCAGTCTTACATCTGAGATGTATGACGGTATCCTAATGTACAAGAAAGTTATACTAAATTGAGTATATTCCTATTCTTCCTATCCTTTATTTTATTGATACAGTCATTTATATCTCTGGAATTTTGTAATTGTGAGTAAAGTTTGGAATACTCACTGGTTGTACATCAACTGCAACTCTGTAACTGTTCATCATTCTTTTAACTAGTGATTTCTTTTCATAATCCCATTCATTATAGATTTCAAATTCTACAATTAAAACCTATAATATTTATGTAAATTGTATGTATTGTATTCATTGGATGATTTCTTGAGAAATCATTCATGGAATACGATATTTAGTATGTTATTTATTCTAGCATTACTAAGTAGTTGTGACTTGTGTTGCAGGTTTTTTATTGTGTGTGTGTGTGTGTATTCTTGAATACTCATTCGAGGATCGTGCTGTAAATATGCCTTGCTGTCGAACGAGGGCTTATGAATTCGCCGACCGAGATGGCCGGTGATATCGGACATCTGACCTTGCCGTGCGGGGCTGAAAGATGATCTTCAATCTGACGCCACTAGCCTGATGCCTGGAGGCCATCACCCTTCATCCTCATCCATCACCCTTTGGACACCGGACTCGAGGACGACAGATCTTAGATAAGTACTTGATACCCCCACTACAATATCAGATGTGCCCCATAAATTTGGTCTCTTAAAGACGTATTGTATTTGGTCTCTTAAAGACATGAGTATTTGGTCTCTTAAAGACATGTGTATTCAGTCTCTCAAAGACAGATTGATTATTAGATTATTCATGTAAAGATGTATTTTGTAATATTCTCTATATTATTCTCATTATTATAAGAGCAGTCAGTCAACCGCATATCTATGTTTTTAATTCCAAGACCCTCAAACCACTAGAATTAGGATCACATTATTGATCAGATAAAAATCCGCAGACCTCAGGGCCTAGCACAATTCCAACAACTAAGCCTTCTCCGACACAATCATTTGTCACCAGGAGATCGGTTTAATATAATACTCAAAGAATACTTTTGAATAACTATGTGATAACTGTGACCGTTGCTGACCGTTACTCTGTATCTGAGACAAAGAGAAGCTGCTCGTACTGACGGTCGGTCGAGACTTAGACCAGTTATAGAATAGACACGCTGGGAAGTCTAGCCTCTGAAGCCAACATCTACTGCCAAATCCACCCATCTTGACGTCACAACAGTGACATCACGCATCGTATGGAAAACTTTCAGATTGTGTTTATTTCTAATACCTACTATTACTTCAGGCCCCACAACCAATACCTACTATTACTTCAGGCCCCACAACTGATTTCTAATAAACTATGACGTCATCACATGTAGATCGATGATCTACTGGCGGTAAGCAAGGGAAATAAGACTGCTGATGCTTGTTATAATATCTGATATGGTAATCAACAAAATTGGAATTACAAATTCAAATTTTCACGGTCTTCCATTTCAATGAATATGGGTTGTTTATCATTCTTCCAATATTTGTTTGTGAAAAGTAATAATGAATTTGGGGTTTTAAATCATGGTATACTGTTGTGTACCTAATTGTCACGGGAATTATAACAAGACTTTAAAAGTTTCCGTAAGGTATTTTCTTTTTCAAAGGATGAAACTTTGAAACGAAAATGGATACGAGCAATGAGAAGAAAGAACTTCAATTCTACAAAACAACAGTTTACATGAAGTGTAGAAGAAAAGTGTAAATAAAGTGTGAGTGGAAAATTTAATTAAAGTGTGAAAGAACAGTGTAAATAAAATGTGATATAACAGTAGCGTTATTAGAGTGTAGAAGAACAGTGTAAATAAAGTGTGTGAAATAACTTTTAAACTAATAAAATAAAAAGTGAATGCAAAGTGTTGGGACTGTCCATAACATCATAATATTAAATTTATCAGTCTCCTGATGGGTTTCTTTGTACCACAGATTTATTGCGATCAAGTTTGTGGGAGCCTCTCTCTTAAAAAAGAGTTACATCAAATTTGGTTTATCTCTGATTCACTTCTCCTTTGATTCTGATACAGGCTACTATTAAGTATTTTTGGTTGAGATGAATCTATCAATAGCTTCATCACTGAATTGAGTAGGCCTATGTCTATCAAGCTGAAAGTGTGAATAAATTATTGCATTTGTGGAATAAAGTGTTTTTATTTCAAAAAAAATTCTATTCATTAAAATGCAAATGTCTCCAATCTGAAATTTAGATAGTATTCCATCCAATAAAAAATTGATACAGTAACAAAAGTTACATTGATAAGCTAGTATAAACTACTATGATCTAGGAAGAATCAATCTACATGTTATGACATCATTAATTAGTTGTGGGGCCTGAAGTAATAGTAGGTATTGCTATTTCAGATTCATGGTGTTTTTAGGTTATTTCTAGCTACGGGCAAAAACGATATTGGTTAAGTTATAATGTGTTATGTGATATCGGCTTCAAAGTTATAATGTGTTTTGAAAATAATAAGGTATGGTAGCCTACAAAACTAATTTATTGTCATGCTGCAATGAGTTCACTTACATAACCAAGGATAATATTACAGTCAGTGGCGGTTTAGGGGTGGTGGCGGGGGTGGCGGCCCCCCTCCTTGACCAGGGATTTTTTTTCATGGGGCTATTTAAACACATTTTCCAGTGTGATTTTTATACCTAAATCTTTTGAAAAAAGCATTGTGAAACAATAGGAATACTGCAAATAATAGAAATTGTATTAATTGCCGAACTGTTTAACAAAATATTAGACACCATACAAAACAGCAAAACTACTCAACCTAAAGGTCTTTTCACACCGAGTTCACAGACGTCGTTGACATCCGGGACGTTTTTGAAAAAATAAATCGCTGATCATGCTATCAAATGAGTTTATCCACACCACGCATCCAGGTTGTCCTGGACGTCCCAGATAGTCCAGGCGCTGGCTTACATTGAGCATACATGAGAGAGGCAGAGAATTTGACTTCGGATTATTGTTAGGGGGTCTTTAGTGTATATGAAACTCGATGTTGTCACGTCCCAGGGTGGTCGAGAGCTTGGGGGGAGGGGGGTGAGTTGTAAAAAACGCGCGTTTATAATATCGCCTGTCCTACAGTTACTATTCATAGTATAGCTTTTAATTTCCTCTCAATATCATGTACACATAACTGGCTTTCAATGTGGTCTTATACATTTTTGCGATAAACCGCATAGTTTTTCCGTAAAAAAATAAAGTAGCTGGAAAAATGTATTTTTTATAATGGACTTTCTGTTATTTCTCGAATATTCAAGTAATTAGCCGACTTAGAGGAAAAGGCTCTCAATAAACGTTGTAGGCCGTTTCTTGCTGAATCCAATGATATATATAGTTTGGGGGTTACGATTATAGATGCGGCGGTGGGAGGGGGATAAGTAGCACTGTTACGCTGCGGTGCGGTCCTCCCCCATGATTAATGCGCATAATGGCCTGTCTATCGCATCGCTCCTACTAGTCTATGCATTCAAATTATGTATTTCAGGAACGCTATCTTATGTATTTTCGGTCGCTGAACACGATTTTTCAACTCTCAAGCCTTAATAATTGATAATTCTCATCATAATAGACTAATTATGGTCAAAAATACAAACTTCATCTCATTATCATTATTTATGATTACATTGTAATGATAAACCATCCTGTTAGGAATCCTATATGTGTTTCTCAGTCGATAAAAAACTGATATTCCATTAGGAGAGAATAATTATTCGATTTAGTTCAATGATCACTTTGGAATTGTGAAAGTCAAGTAATGGAGTAAGTTAAACAAATAATATAGGCCACCCCATATAGAGCACCGTGTAACAGGAGTAAAATATTTTCTTAATATAAATTTACAGTTGAAGCACAAATAATGCAAATAACTCCCATGTGATATGACTAAATATTTGATTACAAATGAAATACAACTCCAAAGCTGCGTTTACACCAAAGTTATTAAGGAGATGTTAATATAACTTAATCTTTATAGATTCTATTAGATCGAACATAACTTATCATACATATGATGGACATATGTGTTTGCCAAGTTCCGTTCAATCTAATAGAATCTATAAAGATTAAGTTATCAACATTTTGTTAATAACTTTGGTGTAAACGCAGCTTTATCAACTGATTTCTGTAACTTATATCTACGAATAGATACTTTTCATCTGGCTGAATTTGACTGATTGTCTTGGGGTGGTACTTGAATGAAAGTGGAATGAGAGATATCTCTGTTGAATTTTAAATATTTGGAGAGAATACTGTTGGAAATCTATTAAGGGGAGATCAGTATAATTAAGGTGTGAGAGCAAGCAATCAATTCAATGAAACAACTACAAGGACTCATGAACGGTTAAAATATGAGAGATTGTCAAAGTATATTTGAAAGAAGTCAGGAGCTATTTATGGAGTTTTTTTAGAATCAAAATCAATGACTACTTGAAATTTATGACTGATTATTGTAACATAGTTTAAATTATCTTAGATTGTATTCATGCTCATAAGGAAGGACTCTGGTATTGCACATAGAAACTGTACGAGAAAAGATCCCATAATTTTTCCATTCAATCACACAAACTATGTTATAAAGTCTGTGTTATATCTAGAAAATGAAAAAAAAATACCCATAGAAGTAGAAAATAATTTCCAATAAGGAAACATTAACTCTATACAGTCAATACATTGACTCTCTGTCAAATGAAACCTTGAAAATTTAATAAATGTGACAACCGATCATGCTTTGGAGCAAACCCTGATTATCCAAAACTGAGTGATTGGAATAGCAATTTCTTCAAAGGCTTTCCTAAAATGGCTGCTACTATATAAATAAATCTTCCATCAAAGATATTCTGTTCAAGTATGTTGACATCATTATGGATATCACTGGAGATTGTGAAAAAAGTCATCTAATGAAGTAAAACAAGAATAATGAGAGATGAGAATGATTTCCAGAAGCATAATCTTCTCAAGAGAACATAGCATTTTTCTTCAAGACTCTGATGGATAACAGAATCTGCATAATGTTATCAATGGTCTGGAAGCAAGTGAAGAAGTGTGTGATTCTCTTTTGAACGTATAGAAAGAAATAGTTATTCGGTCTCCAACGATTTTTATCTGAACATAGTTGTGGCAAATTGTAAAAGTGTATTCTCACTTATAAAATGAAACAGAGTTCTTTCATTCTCCACGATGCAATCAAACAAAAATCCTAGTCTTAGTTAATTCTAGAACAAAAAGATCTGATCTCTGTATTTTTACTAGGTAGCTGTTTAAAGATAATTCAGCATTGGAGCTTTAGTGCAGCATGCATTTCTACTATAACCGCAATCTCTGTCAACATCTGATGGATATTTGAAAAAAAAACTCTTAATCTCACTTGGCCCATGAAATTGTAAGTGAAACTAGTTGTGGATTTGACTAAATCCCTCAATATCGTTGACAAATTCGTATAATGATGACATGGCTCTCCTGAATTCAACTCCTAGCCCACTTCACTTTTCAAAACGTCAATACGCTGCAAGATTATGGAAACTTTGTGATGAGGGAAGAGTTATGAAAATTCTCAATAAAGATGGAGTGATACAGGTGGACATAGCTTTTCATGTCTATGGTCTAAAATCAAACAAAGGTAGTGAACATATTAGAAGCAGCAGAGTAAAAGAATCACTCCAATAATATGCTCTCCAAACCATCGAGACTTGATTTTTAAATCTGTGGCAGAGATTTATTAATGTGACATGCAACAATCTATAAAGGAATAATCCATCCCTTAGCTACGTGCAGGAATACATACATTCATTCATTCATTTGTGAATAAAATTACAAATCATATAAATATGTTTGGGAAAGAATAACAGGCATGGCCCAAAACTATTCGAATCACAAATTTTGATACTGAATAACTTATTACCATTTCAAAACAGTCTGAACGGAAATACCATAATGGATGAATCAATCAAAAGTTAGTGAAATATCATTATAATAATACTGTTAGAAATAATATGAATGAATATTTAAATTTTCATTTCATTTTGATTAGACACATATCTGTTATTATATTGGATATAATTTCTCAAAAGTTCACGACAAACTGAAGATTCATGGAAGATTAACATTTTCATACTAAACAAAATCATTATGATAATGAATAAATGATGAATTCCATTTCCACCATGAAGAACTAAGAAATTCCACAAATATTTCTTGGAGATTAACTGACCACTAAATCAAGTAAGTGTGGCCAGTGTGCAATTACTAATATAATTTAGCCTGCAGCGCATCACAATAAATTAATTTGAGATAAATACAATAGAACATGAACATATATAAATATTATCTTTATTCTATCCTAATATATTTCTTGAAACCCAAGTTTCGTTTATTTCAAACAGTCATTTCTTAGTTTCCTTGCAGAATGAGATGAAGTTTGTATTTTTGACCATAATTAGTCTATTATGATGAGAATTATAAATTATTAAGGCTTGAGAGTTGAAAAATCGTGTTCAGCGACCGAAAATACATAAGATAGCGTTCCTGAAATACATAATTTGAATGCATAGACTAGTAGGAACGATGCGATAGACAGGCCATCACGCTCATTAATCTTAAGCTATATCAATTTTCCCCTCCTTTTTGAAATGTAAGTTAAGAGATGACCGCCGACACGGCTCCTCTCAACCAGGGGAAAAGTCAAAAAGCCTCAGAATATAAATAGGACGTCGGCAACGTTTTTTCTGAGAATCATTTGCTGAGCAATTTTTCACAAACGTCCGCGACGTCTGCAAACTAGCGCATGCGCAGAAATACTTTTGGACCACGTGCTCAGCTCCCTCTCATCGAGTGAGATGTGGTTATTCGACTGAAACCTCTGTGGATGTTTATTATGTTGCCAGGCGGTGTGAAAAGGGCACGTTGTGGTCGTCGCCGAAGTCCATGACGTCTGCGACGCCGATGTGGAAAGGCCTTAAATAACAATGAATTTTAGTGCTCGAAATGCTTGAAACGTGAGTTTTAACAAAAAAATAATGCCCCTCGTACCCCCCTTTCCAGGTGGAATCAACCCCCTGGACCCCCCCTGCTGTTGGACTACCGTCCCCCCCCCTTACAGCCATCATAAGACCGCCCCTGATTACAGTTACAACTTACAATTATTTATGTGTATAAATTTCAACTTACACATGAGAAGATATTCCACTTTTTTCCCTAAAAATTTCAGTGCAATTATATGCTACACAGGAGATTACCATTTTCATAAATAATAATTACATAAATAAATAGCAATCTGCTATGGAAAACAAGCTATGTTTAACAACAATGAAAGTTAAACACCACAAACTCAAAAAAGTTTTCTATAATTTCTATATGATGCGTGACGTCACTGTTGTGATGTCAAGATGGGTGGATTTGGCAGTAGATGTTGGCTTCATCGACTTTCAGTATGAATATACAATGGGCCGTGTCTATTCTATAACTGTTCTAAGGGTCGAGCTCTGTAACCGGCCACAAAGTAGAAGGAACCAGAGAGAACATTCTTACATGTTATTGTTTTGCCCAATGTGCAGTATCAACGTATACCGGTAGAAAGCGCTTGTATACGCAAATGACGATTTCTGTCTGAGCTGGATTAGTGCTGTTGTGGGGGGCATGTAGTGGGGAGTCATTGGCATCCTACACTTTCCTCTCCAACAAACCAGTTCACACCACTCTCTCCCACCAGCAAAACAACGTGCTGGCAGCATCTTGAAGCTTGAGGCCTGCATGTCATTGTTTTGCCAATAATACATAGACTGGACATGCTTTATTCTTATTCTAATCACTTGCTACTCTCAACTCTCCAGATTGCATGAGCGCTGCATCTCCAATGACACAGTGGATTAATTTTTATTTGTAATCAACAAGAACAAGAAAACAATAAGAAGTGAAACACTAGTCAGATAAAATATTGTCCTTTATAAAAATGTAGCATAATCCAAACTTTATTACATTATGTACTTCAATTTAATAATTGAAAAAAATTAAATCTACATATCTAATTTAATCCACAATTGTGATTTTGAACTTGAAAATTGAGGAAGAGCATGGAATAATTTTAATTATGACATGTTCTTGAGGTGCTGTGTAATGCTGTATTAAGCTTATATTCTTCTATTATTGTTCTAAAATGATTATGAAAATTATGTCAGCTGCTTATTAACAATAATATTGTTTCAGTTACTTTTTTTCATTGAATAGCCAAAGATTGTTAACCTTTTTCATGGGCTGTACCCAGTGAAAATGTGCATGCACATTTCAAGTCTACTATTCAAAGATCTTAGCCAGCTGGTGACAGGAGAATAATGCTGGAGACACAGGGAGTCTGCTATCTCTTCATAGTGAATGATTTAATAGAATCAACATTTGCCAACAGTTTGCAATTGAAATAATAACATTCTCTCGACTTTTGAGCTTATATTGAATTTTAGGTGAGAATGTCACTGAACATTAATTGTAGAGATTTTCATGCTGAATCTTTTCCACTTGAAATTTTTTGTTCAAATTGTATCTGAAGCCTGATAATTGGAAATCTAAAATCAAACTTTGCATAAATGAGACAGAAATTTTTAAAGATATTAGACTTGTGGTAGTTCATAGTGCTAATCAATGACTATTCAAGGTATAAATTTGATCAAAATCGTTGGAGCCGTTTTTAAGAAAATCGCGAAGAACCCTGTTTTTGATAACGTTTTCATCATTTTAGCCGCCATCTTGAATCGCATTTGATCAAAATTGTTCGTGTTGGATCCTTATATTGTAAGGACCTTAAGTTCCAAATTTCAAGTCATTCCGTTAATTATTGGTAGATGAGATATCGTGTACACAGAAGCACATACACTCATACACACACACACACACACACACACACACGTGCGTGCGCACACACACACACACCACACACACACACACACACACACACACACACCACACACACACACACAGACCAATACCCAAAAACCACTTTTTTGGACTCAAGGGACCTTGGAACGTATATAAATTTAGAAATTGAGGGACCTTAATTTTTTTCGGTAAGAAATACTTTCCTTACCTATGGTAATAAGGCAAGGAAAGTAAGAAAAATGGTTTTGAACTTACAAATCGTACCAGATGAATAGAACATTGAAAACACATTCATTATTGTGTGCAGCTGTATGGTCATTATACTCAAGCAGATTAATAGATTTGATTTGTAATTTGAGATATTCGATTTTTTAATCAAATCACCTCACTGAGTCTAAGAATATTGTTTCATTCACCTAAAACGGAATTTAAGCTTTATATCGTATTGTATGTTGACATGCAAAACCGCTCTCAACTGCAACGGACAAATGAGCTGCCTTTCGTCACAGCTATTCTTTGTAAACTACCTTTGAACTAAGTTGCTCTATTGAGCCAGGGTGTCAATTTTTTGTAGATTCCTACCTGTTTGATGACACACAACCGCCAATGCCCTTCTGGCAGAAAGGTCTACATGAACAATAGTATTTCAAAACATTGTTTTTCGGCAAGCTATTCACAAGTAATTGTAAACTGTCAATTATAAACTGTAGGATGTTGAACAAACTAATATATTTTTATTTTCTTAGTATTGCTTCCCATAACATTGAGGGACTGATGAATTTCGAAGTCTTTCTTATTCTGGTTGTAAATATAGATGTTATTGTGGAATGTTTTTATATTATTTTTCAACTGTAGGCTCATATAGTCTAGTGGTACTCATGATAAATACTTCTTCTTCTTCTTCTTCTTCTTCTCTTCTTCTTCTTCTTCTTCTTCTTCTTCTTCTTCTTCTTCTTCTTCTTGCTTTACAGCTCAATGTGAGCTTTAGCCTCTCGCACAATTGAAGAGCCCTCTACACATCACGGCCACATGCCTTTCGTCTCCATGCTCTTATCCCCATCATTCTCCACTTCATCAAATCAAATCAATTTCTTTATTCGCACATTGTTGTACAAAAAGTTAACTGTATCAAATAGTGTATTGTAAAAAATACAATCAAAACATAAAACATAGATGGCTCTTCTTATATGGCTCTGAATCTTGTATACCTAGGAAGAAAGAATGGAGTAGGTTACAGGCTGCCGAAATGAGGTTTTTAAGAGCAGTAAAAGGGTGCACAAGGGAAGATAGGTTTCATAATGTTGATATAAGAAGCGAGCTCAACATAATCTCCATATGGCAGAAGATCGAAGAAAATCGGCAAAACTGGAAAGAGCATGTTGAAAGGATGGAGAGCGACAGGATTCCCAGGGCAGTCATGAGTAGTATAAAAATGGGGAGTCTGGGACACAAGTGTCTCAGACTCCCCATTAACCTCAAGGACATCCAGGTCTACCAAACCTAACCTCAAGGTCATCCAGGTCAACCAAACCTAACCTCAAGATCATCCAGGTCAACCAAAACTGACCTCAAGGTCATCCAGGTCAACCAAACCCAACCTCAAGGTCATCCAAGTCAACCAAACCTAACCACAAGGCCATCCACGTTATCCAAACCTAACCTCAAGGTCATCCAAGTCAACCAAACCTAACCTCAAGGCCATCCAGGCTATCCAAACCTAACCTCAAGGTCACCCGAGTTGACCAAACCTAAACTCAAAAAAAAAAAAAATTAAAAAAAAACACATAAAATCGGGAATAAATCATTGGGGATCTTGAACTGTGGGCTATAAAAGGAGTTGTTCTGCAAGGAGTGGGACATTGTGTCTTGTGCGGTCGTGCCGCCAGTACGTGTGTGTGCCACCAGTACGTGTGTGTGTGATTTTTGTGTATTTGTTTTGGATTACTTTCATCTTTATCAACATCAAGAGTAAGTACCAGTGCATTTTATAGTTATATATATATATATATATATATATATATATATATATATATTTATATTATATTCCTGATTGACAATTAAGTTCAAAAGAGTAGAATTTTGAAGTAGATGGTTTGAGACTGACAATTAAATTCTAAAATGACTTAAATTCAAAAGTGACTAGTTTAATTGTGAATTAGGTTCCAATACATAGAGTAAATGACATAGTCAAAAATGACTAGCATAATTATGAATTAGGTTCCAATACATACAAGTTGAGAGTTTAATTGTGAATTATGTTCTTTGAGTTGGTGGTTGTAATTCATCCTAACCTAAAAACGTATAACAAGTCTTTGCCATAGAATTAGGCTGTACCCACAGTATGTTTGACATTGATAGTGATGAAGGTGTGTATGTCGTTTCAGACATGAGCGGCAATGGTTCTAATGATCAGGAGCACCCATCCCACCTTCTCCCCTATCATGAAGTAGATCCTAGACCCCCATTCACATTCTCACCAGTTGCCCCACCATCGCCGCCAGTCGCCCCACCATCGTCACCAGTCACCCCATCATCGCCACCAGTCAGCCCACCACTGCCGCCAGTCGCCCCACCATTGCCACCAGTGACCCCACCACCGCCGCCCGTCACCCCACCACCGCCACCAGTCATCCAACCGCCGCCACCAGTCACCCCACTACTACTACTACCAGTCATCCAGCCGCCACCAATCATCCCACCGGCCGAGGCCAAGAAGGCTTCAATTTGGCAGTAGCCCCTCATCACACCAATCAGCCTCACCGCAGGACCCAATAATACAAACTTTCACATTAGCTTTGTATTAAGCATGATGTATGATGCTAGAAAGTTTTTCTGCTCAAACCGCACACCTCGATGAGCCTTTTTAATCTTCAACCCATGCTGTACTGCTTGCTTCAGGGTGCGGTAGTGACATACATATCGTTCATGGTTGCTTAGAATTGTCATGAGTCATACATGATTAGATTTAAGAGTTTTCTTGTTCTCTGCAAGAAATGGGAAATCATTGTGCTCATCATGCAAGTTGGAAGGGTATTCAATGTCCACCTCTAGAATGTATTCAATCTCCATATCATCCCCTAAACCTGTAATACCCATTGTTACTGCTTCCAATTCAGTCAGATGTCAACTCAGTCAAATGTCATTGATACCAGATGGTGATAAAGAATCACCAGTAAGTTTGTTGTATGATAATGGAGAGTATTATTGTAATAACTGATTTCTGAAACAATGAATATTTTGAATTGCAGATGTCAAACATTGAGGGTGCTAACAGCTCTTTCAGTGGTCCTGCCAATACCTCTGCCGATGGTCCAGCCATTAGCTCTACCAGTGGGTCAGCAGCCGCAAATCGAATCTTTGTTGATGGAGAGGACATAAAACCATTAATATTCGGCAACATGAAGGACCTGCAGCAGGGACAGCTGTATGACATGAAGGCGGTGCGGAGACTTACAACTAGATATGGAGAGAGAATCACAATTGACCTTGAAAAAGAGCATGAAATACTATGAGTCTTTGCGCCATCTCAATACACCGACACAATGTTCAAGAGTGTCACTACTGCTGAGCCGGTAAACATGAGTGGGTACAAAATTGCTGTGTACTCGACAGGAAATACTCATAGACTGAGACTTTTCAAGAATTAAAATTATATCGAATGTATTACCATTTGTAATATGTTAATAAAGAAATAAACCCTCATTGGCTGATCCACTGTCTAAAACTACTCTCATGTAATGATGTAAACATGTATGAAATAAACCTCATTTTGTGTGTTAACCATTGATTGAGAGTTTCATTAATTCATATAGGTAAAAAATCACCTTACTTTACTTTTGGCGATGCAATTCCAACAACCCCACTCCACCTCCCTCTGTCACATGACCAATGGCCGCGCCCACCAGCATTAAGGACTCTAGCTCAAGATGGTCATGCAAGACCTGTCACTCTACATGGTCATGGAGACCTATCACTCCAGATCAATATGTCCATGGTAGACCTACTAGATCAAGATGTCCATGGGAGACTCTAGATCAACATGACCATGCTGCTCTAGAGATCAAAATGGCATTGAAGATAGATATCTTCAACGATTCCCACTCCACCATCACCATGTTTAGACATGACATATTTAATATAGGCATTCTCAATGACCCTCACTCCTCCTGTCACATGTCTGTATGGGCATGGTTGGGGTCGTCCACTCAGTGGTCAGTCAGTCAGTTCAATTACTGATCAGTCATTGTTCAGTCACTGTTCAGTCACTGTTCACTTACAACAAGCTGCAATGAGCTTGGACATAGTTGTTAAAGTATACATAGTATAGGTTACAAGAAGGCCAGAATTGGTCATTATTGCAATCGAACAGGTATATTGTAGGAACAATAGTTAAGAGTACAAGGCACATCCTGCACTATCGAAAATTGTCATCAACTCCTATAGTGAATTTCTCTTGGAAACATTCATGGATAGTCATATAGTGCTAACAAAGTAAAGTATTAGTGAGTTATGATATTATATGATATTATATGTTTTACTATGTATGGATCTCTCAATTAAGCTTTTCGCATTTGATGCGTGAGTTGTAACAGTAATGCAGCCAAGGGTTGCCGGTAATCCTTCCTACAACTTCATGCGACTTCGGAATTTGATACATGGAATGTGAGACTATCAGCAGTAGATGGCTTTTAGCGAAGTGAAGTAATAAGTTTTTATGGAACTAGATAATTTGCACCGCATATCCTGTTTCAATTTTGATAAGAGTGAAAGGAATAAACACTTCATAATAGAACAAATTCACACCTGGACTATGGTATCTATTTCATATAAATAAATAGAAGAATAGAGTTCGCGGGAAATGATTTACACTGCATATATCCTGCTTTTATTTTTATTAGAGTGGAAGGAATAGAGGAAACATTGTTTTGTGTGAATGAGATAATAATGATGTGAATGAGAAATCATTGAACGGAAAGGATATGATGTCAAGAAGTGGAGCAATTTCTAGAACAGGAAACCATAAACAGCTTTACTTGCAAACTTATTATTTATATACTTTTCTCATTGGAAATATATATATATCTCCTAACGATAAAGTTGGCTTATCCATAAGGAAATATCCTACACAATCCCGTTTTTTGCATGGTGGGGAGATAAAAAAATTTCAATAAATTGCGTTAAATCTTCTTCATTGTGCTAGAAGCTCTCACACGGTCACTAGTGATGTCACTATACTTAGAGTTGGAAGAACTCCTGGATATGGAGGTAGTTAACATCGATGATGAAGCGGTATGTACTCTATGAGAACTTTTCCTCTATCTATATTCACTTCATTATAAGTATTCAATATTTATGTATAAATATTCATATTTATTTATACATACTTCATTATTAGCAGATGAGAAGTATGGATTTGATACTCTCTCTCTAGTCATGCTCTAGTTAATATAGTCATACCTAATTACATTCAGTCATGCTCAATTACATTTAGTCACGGTCTATTTGATGTTGATTTATAGCAGAGAGAGGGAGAGATATGTGTGAGAGAGAGAGGCAATCTTGTGTCAGATTTAAGTGAAACGAATTTCTGTCAGATTTAAGTGAAACGAACTTCTTACTATCATAAATTCTAGATGTACTTGACAACTAGGATGAGATTTTAGCATTCTTTCAATACATATCCAGCAGTAACATTCAAATCCCATCTTTTCCTTTTAAAACTCTTTATGTTGTGTGTGTGTGTGTGTGTGTATTCAGCACAGTTGAATATTCTTTTGGAAGAATAATAGTGAATTCAAAGTTGTCTTCTGAATCTATATTGATATAAATTAAATCATTCTCACCAAATCTTACATTCTTAACATAGAACCAATCAAACTGAAAAACATTATGTAATGCTTTAATAGGATATATCTCCAATGAAAGTTCATTGAAAATTGGCATATCAAAGTTTGTCATTTCTTGTTATAGTTTTCACTCATCTCACAGCACAATGTAGCAACGTTTATAGATAAGGATATACTAATTACAATCATATACAAGCTTACTGTGAGACAACCTTGGACGTTATCATTACGCACCAATTCTCCTCTGGCTGATGATTAACATGTTTCAAAATTTCACTTCAGAGACCTTACAAGGACGAATGCGGTTCCGGTCTATATATTCAAGCCCACCCCACCATTTTGAAACCATATGCTAGTACTGAATATTAATTTGTCTTACCAGCTCTACAAGGTTCAATTCATTTTTGCATACTTTGAAATGTAAAATTGGAATGTATTCTATTACTGTTTAATCCATAGTATTTTTCTTTCTTTACAGCTAGCTGAGATTAATAGTATTGGTTTGGAGGAGTGGTTGAGGCGACTGGATGCACCGGTCGCTTCTCCACCACCAGCATCCCCACCAGCAGCATCTCCACTGCCAGCCATCCAACCACCAGCAGCATCCCCACCAGTAGCATCCCCACCGGGGACTTTATTTGCACTGTATTTTATTCTGTATTTCTATATTCCATGTTTCATATCCAATAATATATTTATTATTATCCAACCTCCATACAGGTATGAGGTGTATATTCCTATCATAATATTATTATTCTGTATTCTATATGTATATTTTTCTGTATGTCCATATCATTCTATATTTGCACTGTATTTTATTCTGTATTTCTATATTCCATGTTTCATATCCAATTATATGATTATTATTATCATCCAACATTTGTTTTCATTTCACCACCTGTTGATTTAGTATATATAAGAAACAGCTTAAACCAAGCACTAGTCTCAAGATGCATCTCACACCCTGCACTATATGACTATCCATAAATGTTTCCAAGAGAAATTTACTATAGGAGTTGATGACAATTTTCGATAGTGTAGGATGTGAGATGTATCATGCCTTGTACTCTTAACTATTGTTCCTACAATATACCTGTTTGAATGCAATAATGACCAATTCTTGCCTTCTTGTAACTCCTATACTATGTATACTTTAACAACTATGTCCAAGCTCATTGGTATATGTTATATATTATATATTAGCATATGGTATCATCTCAACAAGGTCAGCTTGATAGAGGTCATCAAGACCTTTGACTGTAACCTTTCTTGTTGGGAAATTCCAACAAGCTTGCTTGTGCAGCTCTTGTGCTAATACTGTCTTATCCATACTGGATATATGAACTCGCTAATTAGCATTTATATAGGCATCAGGCTGTTGAGCTAAACCATCATGAACTTCCTGCATGGTATGATAAAGACAAGTTTATCATAGAAGGATGCTTCCTATTGTATTTACTATACCTTAAATGTCTAACAGTGCTTACTCTAGAAGTTGAAGGGTGTATGGAATAAGATGTACAACATCTTTCTCTTGAAATAACACACTCTCTCTTTTATTGATACATAGCATAATATATAAACTGAGCATTCATATGAATAATAAGATTATTTACATTACATTCATAGATTCAGTCCAATATATCAAGAACTATCCAGTGATATAATTCACCCAATCTATCACTTATTTCGCAGAATCCTCTGCTGAATGAGAATTTCAAGATGGCTGCTCCCTCGCATAGATTAGTATAGCTTGACACTTCGGCATCATGAAAGATGGATGTTAGTATCTCTAGAAAGTTTTGAGCTGTTCCAAACGGTTCTGGTAGGTCCTTATCTCCAAACTTCAGAAATGGTTGCACAATCCATTGGTTGCTGGTTACTAGTAGACAGTCTCTGCACTCACACATATCTGCTTGCTCCACTGCAGGCTGATGTTGGCACTGGGTCTGGAGCAGTGGTAGTGGTAACAGCAGGAGTACTAGCTGGAGTAGTAGCTGGAGTTCTAGTTGCAGCTGATGCTAGTTCTTTACAGCACGGTGCACAGACCTAAACTGATGATGACTGCTTCCAAAAAGTCCTGCGATGTGAATGTAGGGTGAAGACATGTGCACAGATTGTATGCGCAGTGGATTTGTTGACACTTCCTGGCATGAGGTATGACGTCACTTTTCAAGCAATTTTCTCAGTATGCTATACTGAGATGCTGAGCCATCTTTGTTGATTTCATCAATGAGCTGATCTTGCGATGATGGGGTGCGCAGGCGTTTAGCCGCAGAAGGGTATGAGTTATCATCATCATCATCATTGTCAGATATATTCATTTCTTCATCTGGCCATAGTGTAACACTGCTGTTGTGTGACTTATCCTCCTCTGCCTCCTCATCCTCCTCCTCTGCCTCCTCATCCTTCTCCTCATCAATGTGTGCTAGAGTGGGGATCTTGTAATGTCCATGTGCAAGAGTTGTAATTCCATCATCTAGAATATACCTCTTCTCATCAGCTTTGCTCAGTGCCTTCTTTCTCATGACTTGAGTCATGATCTCATGTTTCCTAGTGCCAAACATCACTTGTTCTCTATAGATATCCTCATCACCATATAGACAATCTAGATAGTCTTGGAAGCCTATGTAACGTTCAGCATCTGGATGCATTTTTGAGAGTTCTCGCCCAAGTATTGGTCTCCGTACTCCTTTAGCTTTTTTTATCAATCCACTTGTCAGCTGATTTGGATCACTATTGTAACACCTACAGGCATATAGCTTTGATTGTAGGCCTACATACTCAAGTGGTGCTCAGCCAGCATATTCGTCTTTGAACTTTCCAAGCACCATTTTGTTTGCATCCAAGTAGCATGGGTGGTCTGCAGGGTACTCTGAAGTGTCAAAGGTATCTTTCAGTTGCTGGTTGTTGATGATGTCGTTGTATAGGTTCTCAGTTTTCACGATGTAGAATAAGCTGTCAGTATCCTGATAAAGCAGTTGCAGGTTCTCTTTGTACGTAGGTTTCATCACATCGTAGTGGAACTGGTACATAAGGGTCTTGCTTATGTCCAACACTGTCAAACCAATTAGATAGGTTTGTTCAGCTTTACTTTTTCCTTATGCATCGTAACAGCGCAAATATTCTCACCAAATATGATACGATCCTTGTACACTGGTCGAGCAATCAGTTTCTTCAAACGCTTCTCATCATTCACTAGCTCCATGATCATTCTTTTTCGCACATTCTCCATCGTTTTACCAAACACGGCATTGTTCATGAGTTTAAAGAAATTTTTCTCAAACTTGTTCTTTGACTGTTGTCGAAGTCTGGTGTTTAGCATGATGTAGGGTGCTAGGAAGTCCTCCTGCTCAAACCTTACACCTCGATGAACTTTAGTGATTTTCAATCCATGTTGTACTGCTTGCTTGAAGGTGCGGTAATGACATACATATCGTTCATGGCTGCTTAGAGTTGTCATGAGTCGTACATGATTAGATTTAAGAGTTTTTTTGTTCTCTGCCAGGAATGGGAAGTCATTGTGCTCATCATGCAATTCAGAAGGGTACTCAATGTCCACCTCCAAGATGTAGCCAATCTTTTGAACATCTCCAACACCTCAATACCTCTGCTCACCCCCTCCAACTCATCTTTCTTCATCCACTGGAATTTCCGGCATGGAAGTGGTTGGCACATTGCCCAGCTGTACAGGTTGTTCGCATCTGTGTACAGGAGATATGATGTAGGCTTCTTGGGGTCAATAGGCGCTCCTGTGTAGGCATTGTTGGCTACAGCATGACGGTGTATACAATTTGTTATTCCTCCTCTGATACCTTGCTCGATAAACATGTACATGTCATAGTCAGTAAGGAGCTCAAGCTCAACTTTAGTATATTTCAGCATGACATCAAAGGAAAAGCCTGGAGATGTAAAGTAGTGCACACAATCCAAATCATAAGTCTTCATGCATACATCACGGAAGCTCTCAAAGACATCAGCCAAAGGAGAACATCTGTTTTCAAGTACAGGTCACTGTACTCTCCCAGAGTTCTACAACTGAATTGGTTCCACACAGTTTGAGCATGTTCATAATCATCACTGCTAACACTCCTATCAACCAGCTTGCTGAAAAATGCCTCTTTGGGTGGTAGCAATGTTTTTTTGAGTCTCTGCCATGAATTGCAGTAGTCATATGGAAACACTCCTTTCCTTGAGACAAGGCTCAATTTGTTTCCAAACACTTTGGCAGTATGTGGCAGCACTTTGGACAAGTCTTCCGGATTCGATGCTGATTTGACTAGGTTAGTAACCAGGATGTCTAAACTATCAGGCATAAACCGGAATGTATCGATGAATCAAAGGTGCATTTTTGGAGATATTTGTTTGGTGAATGATATATACTTTTCCGATGAGTTTGGGATGACAAACAGCCGATCCTTATCTCTACCCAGCTCTGGAATAATAAGGTGTGTATCGTAGTTTGAAGAGTTGTGGAGAAACACTGGTATGAATGATTGTCGCTGTCGCTGCAGGTTGCATTTATGGCATAATGCATTCCGGTAGATACCAGTTATATGACAATGGTCATACACCTTATCTTCATTGAACCGTTCATTGCAGGCTTCACAGAAGTTGCCGCATTATGTCATGCTTGCTCTCTTTTGGTTAATGGGAGCAACTTGATATTCCTACAGTCAATTGCCTCATCTAAATCTTTTGCATACATGGTGAGGGTCTTCATGAAATGTTTGGCGGCATCAGGACCCCTGTAGACAATCGGCTCATGAGGGATTAGGTTAGTGATTGTCAGCCAGGAATCTTCCAAATCTTGGTCCTGCACAAAGTATAAGCAATAACTCATTGCCCGATGATACTGGATAACTTTGGTAGCTTTACCAATCCATTGTTCATTGTCTCCATCAGGTTTCTCCAGGATGCACTCAAAATCGGCGTATGCTACAACAGGTACTCTATACTTTTGCACATGTTTCTCAAACTTCAAGGTT
This sequence comes from Nilaparvata lugens, assembly GCF_014356525.2. Classification (NCBI taxonomy): domain Eukaryota; kingdom Metazoa; phylum Arthropoda; class Insecta; order Hemiptera; family Delphacidae; genus Nilaparvata; species Nilaparvata lugens. Next base: position 45,298,636 of record NC_052505.1, on the reverse strand, counting down.
GGAGGTTTACCATCTTTTCCAACCTGTGGCATGATGATTCTTGCTGTATTATTGCTAGCACAATACTCCTCATGCTCAGCCATCCTGCGTTCTCCATCTAAGTCCTGGGTGTAATGGGTGAAACATCGTCTGCAGATGATAATTTTACTTTTATGTTTTGTGAGTTGGGATCTCACAAGTCTTTCAAAATTTTTAATGTAGCAGTAGTGGCTATTTAATTTATGTTCATTGTCATCCTCAAGGGTGCTGTTTTCATCATCATCATCATTACTCTCACAGAGGAGGAGAAGATCAAAGTGATCTGCCTTCATTGCATTTCCAACTCTTCTTGGAAATATAACATTCTTCTCATCACACCATAAATATTAACTGATACCTCTGGATTATCTTTCTCAAATCTATCGATTTGACTGATAGCAGTGGGGAATCCAATGCCTGAAAAGTTGTATCTCTCCTCCAATTGATGGTATCGGTCGTTGACTCATTCAGGATGACTGTCTTATACATGTTTGGCGAGGATGGCCCATTTGAAACATTGCTGGTCCATGTTTATAGGATTGACGATTGCCTTTCATGCTGATAGAAGAGGTGGAAGACTGATGTAGGATGATCCACGCAGGGGAGTATGTTTGCTAATCCTGATGAGCAATCCATCGATGATAAGCAAACTCCATCCACTGGAATTTCCTTCGAATTTTGACTCCTCATCCAGTAGGGTCATGCATGCTTGGTTGATGATGTCTGGAAGATTGATGATACTGAAGATGGTGTAGTTTGGAGTTATGAAGGCAACATTTTGAAACTCTTCTTGTTCGAAGGTCTTATCAAGGGTGCTGCGGAAATATGTTGCCTCCAATACTAGATTGAACTTCATTGCTCCATGTGTCTGCTGTTGCTGACTGATGATGTGAGCAATTTTATCCTTCAGACCGCTCAGAAAGGTGTGGAAATCTTTGGCGGGCTCATCCTTGTATGCATTATTGTAGTATAGAGTCGTGAGCCGAGATTTAAATGCCTCCTCCAGAACAACAAACTCGTCCACTGAGTTTACTGTTTGTTGACATCTGGAACAATGCAAAACAATATTGTATAAGTATGGTATGCAGTATTCAACTCTATATATATATATACCTTCATCACTATCAACAGATGTTGGGGATGAAGGCGATGAATCAGTATCAATATCTAGGATTGTGGGTCAGATGTGTGGGTGTGTCGGGGATGGAGGTTCATAGATGTTTATATCGAATGTTCTAGGGGATGATGGTCGGGAGCTGTATGGTGGGGGTGGGGAATGTGAATGGGGGTCTAGGATCTACTTCGTGATAGGGGAGAAGGTGGGATGGGTGCTCCTGATCATTAGAACCATTGCCGCTCATGTCTGAAACGACATACATACCTTCATCACTATCAATGTCAAACATACTGTGGGTAAAACCTAATTCTATGGCAAAGACTTGTTATACGTTTTTAGGTTAGGATGAATTACAACCACCAACTCGAAGAGCATAATTCACAATTAAACTCTCAACTTGTATATATTGGAGCCTAATTCATAATTACGCTAGTCATTTTTGACTATGTCATTTACTCTATGTATTGGAACCTAATTCATAATTAAACTAGTCACTTTTGAACTTAAGTCATTTTAGAATTTAATTGTCAGTCTCAAACCATCTACTTCAAAATTCTACTCTTTTGAACTTAATTGTCAAATCAGGAATATAATATAAATAAATAAATAAATATATATATATATATATATATAATATATATATATATATATATATATATATATAACTATAAAATGCACTGGTACTTACTCTTGATGTTGATAAAGATGAAAGTAATCCAAAACAAATACACGAAAATCACACACACACATACTGGTGGCACACACACGTACTGGCGGCACAACTGCACAAGACACAATGTCCCACTCCTTGCAGAACAACTCCTTTTATAGCCCACAGTTCAAGATCCCCAATGATTTATTCCCAATTTTATGTGTTTTTAATTTTTTTTTCTTAATTTTTTTTTTTTTAATTTTTTTTGAGTTTAGGTTTGGTCAACTTGGGTGACTTTGAGGTTAAGTTTGGTTAGCCTGGATGGCCTTGAGGTTAGGTTTGGTTGACTTGGATGACCTTGAGGTTAGGTTTGGATGACGTGGATGGCCATGAGGTTAGGTTTGGTTGACCTGGATGACCTTGAGGTTGGGTTCGGTTGACCTGGATGACCTTGAGGTTAGGTTTGGTTGACCTGGATGACCTTGAGGTTAGGTTTAGTTGACCTAGATGACCTTGAGGTTGGGTTTGGTAGACCTGGATGACCTTGAGGTTAGGTTTGGTTGACCTGGATGACCTTGAGGTTAGGTTTGGTTGACCTGGATGACCTTGAGGTTAGGTTTGGGTGACCTGGATGACCTTGAGGTTAGGTTTGGTTGACCTAGATGACCTTGAGGTTAATGGGGAGTCTGGGACACTTGTGTCCCAGACTCCCCATTTTTATACTACTGTCATGTTGTATAAAAAATCAAAATAATCGTGAGAAAGAAAACTGCTGATAAACGTGAATAAGACCGCCACTCAATTGTTCTATTGTCTCGGCTGCTTGGCTGAGCCTGGCTGGAGGGATCAAATAACAGACTGCATTGATCTTTCGTCTGTCTGCTAGGCGGAACTATGCCGACCATTGCTGGGAGAAGATGTTAACCTAGCTCTGCAGTGCAGGCTGGTTGCTTGGCTGAATCGGACTAGGCGCTGAGACAGCAAGTAATAGCAGCGTTGATGGGAATGCGAGCGGCCGCAGTAACATCTTCCACCCAGCAATGGTCGGCGTAGTTCCGCCTAGCGGACAGACGAAAGATCAAACCAGTCGGTTATTTGATCCCTCCAGCCAGGCTCAGCCAAGCAGCCGAGACAATAGAACAATGGAGTGGCGGTCTTATTCGCGTTCATCAGCAGTTTTCTTTCTCACGATTATTTTTATTTTTGTGTTGCCTATAAACTCCAATCACCAGTAAAAAGTTTCCAGGAACGTGGTGTACTACCATATTAATGACTTTTCATGATGATTTTTAATTATTTAAAAACATTGTTGACATTCTGAGCCTTTTGGCTAAACTTGGGGTCGCTGAGAACGAATCTGTAATCAGAATTTCTCTATCACTAAAAAATAACAAAAAAAATCCAGCTGTTGATCTTTCGGGAACCGTTAACAGTCATCCTGCAATGCGGCCGAAACACTTCCAAGCCAGACACCCATCTCGAATGACAACAACGCCAAGCTGTAAGAAACCATCCTACACTGCGGCGCTAGGTTTACTGCGGCTGCTCACATTCCCACCAACGCTGCTATTATTTGCTGTCTCAGCGCCTTGTCTGAGTCAGACAAGCATCCAGCCTGCACTGCGGAGCTAGGTTAAGTTCTAGACTTGAAACAGCTGGAGTCAGAAAACTGGCTTTCCAAAATGGGACATAGTCACAGTTTTTATGATAATCTTTATTTTTACATTTCTATAATTGGAAACGTTTTTCCTTAATGAGATGAAACATTTCTGAATAATTAAAAATAGCTGAAACTTTACACTATTTCTCTTTATTTCATTTTGTGTTCAATTTTCTTGATTTTCGAAATTTAATTCAAACGTGGACTGCAACTATGCTCTATTTCAAAAAGTCAATTTCAGCTTTTTAAAGTCTAGAACTTAGCTAAATCCTGAGCTCGGAAACCGGCCCTAAGGCCCGGTTGCACAAAAGCTGGTTGAATTTTTAAACTTGATTAACTTTATGAGAACCAATCAGAGAAGGCGTTTTTTAAAAGACAGCTTCTCTGATTGGTTCTCGTGGAATTAATCATGGTTAAAATTTAACCCATGTTGTGCAACCGGCAATAAATCTTTCATTTCACCTCATGAAAATTCTCATTCATTCTATGACGTGAGTTGAATCTTGCCAGCTCTTTATAAGCTAATTGATTCTTGGTCAGTCAGCTGACTCGAACTCTGTCATGTTGGGTTTTGACAGACCAGATATACAGTGAGGTCCACGTTATAATGGCAGTGGATAAAGATAGAAGAATAGCGATTCCAATTCTCTGCATTAATTAATTATATTTCTACACTGTCAAAAACATAATTGGCATCGTTGTGGACCTAGAAAAGGATAGTACCACCGGCTTTGTCGAATGATAGACAAGGATAGCAAAAATGAAGCCGTACCGTATTTGAAATTTCTTTCCATCGAAAACGTAAGAAAAGTAATGACTTCTGAAATGAAATTCGAATTGCTGAAGTGAAAATTCACTTCAAAATGTTCGATTTAGACTTGATCTAGGATGAAGGAAGAATAACAACATAATAAAAGATGGCGTTTATTATTAATTTTCTCTACAGGACTAAATGTATTTCATACATTGATATTCATTCAAAATTAACAAAAATTTGTCTTACAAGCAGAATTAGTCAATGCTTCAAATGGTTTATGGTTCGAAATGAAATGGTTTAAAAAAAATTGATATTGAATTGTAGGAATCTAATCAGGAAATTGCAGATTAAGTTTCTATAACATTCAAAAAATAAGTACAGATTACTTGAATAAGTAATTCAAGAATCCGAGAATCAGATCAGTAAAATTGTGATGTGCAATTACAACTCAATAATGGTAGGCCTATGTACTGCTTATTATATTTATAATTAATTAGAATAACAGCTATTTGAAGTGAGGATCATTGAAACATTCAAATTATGAAAATAAGAATAAAATGTACTAGGTAGACATTAATAAAACAAAATAAAATCTTATAGCAGCCTTTATTTAAAAAAAAATTTAGAATAGTTTAACAAGTAGTAGTTTCGGTGATATTACACCATCGTCAGGTTATAAAGTTTCAAAGTTTTTTTTTTAATAAAGGGTGCTATAAGATTTTATTTTGTTTTATTAATTAAAAACTAGCCCATGTCAATGAAGTGTTTTTAGGTAGACATTGTTTATTAAAACAGGAAATTGAAACTGATGGTGAATGGTGTATGACTATATTGAAGACATAACTAGTAAGCTGAAAATTGGAAAATAATTATTGCCTTCATTTTCAAATCATCAATAATAATTAAAGTATTACCACAAGCAAAATGTTTAACGAGTATTAGCCTACAACATAATAGTTGCATGGATGAGAGCATAAGTAAAGCGAACGCAACCATCTTCTGACAGACCTATGAAAACAGACGTAGAAAAAGTAAAACTAGCATGCAGACATAAATACATACATATTGAAGACTGTTTTTTAAATAGGTACCTAGCTTTTGTTGAAATAGTATCAGTGTGCATTTTGGACTGACGATTGATCATCTATTTCTCATATGAGTTTCAAGTAAATTTAGTAATTTTTCAACTGGGAAACATGTTGGGCTAGCTTCACACCAGTGGCTTACGTTTCCAAACCGGGCCCCCCGCAAAAAAAATTCCGGGCCCCTCTTCTAAAATCACACCACCTCTCTCCAGCCCCCTTCTCCCTTAATCACAAGCATTGAACTCTAATGTGAACGTACATTTTTCATGAGTGAATGACATAGCTTAGATGAAAAAATTACACTTGTTCTCGATTGAATTCTACAATTCAAGTCAGGAATTATGTTTTAAGCTACAAATATAGAATCCAACCTTTAGAGCTAGAACTAGAGTTAGTAAGAAGTATCTAGTCTTGAGAGTCATAAATTATTGAAATAATAAAAATTATAATAATTCATAAAAAACCTTTGATTTGATGTCTCCTACAAGCCTCAAAGTTCTGCAATCACTGCTTTCTAGGTACAGTAGCACCTTGGTTCTTTCTCCCACATGTCCATTTTCTCACATGTTTTATTCTGATTCCTTGTTCGCGCTCTTACAGAAGTTCAAGTTTTAGGTTTTAGTAAGAAGTTTAAATTTTTCAAGGTTTTAAATTACAGTTTGATTGATAATATTATTTATTTTCTTGATTTGAGAAAAATGTTCAGAAGAAATAGTAGCCTACCTTTGAGTTGTAGGATTTATACTTATGATTTATTCTGTCGTCTTGCTTTTTGAGATGCAAATATTCTGATAACTTCATCGAGTTCTATTTCTACTTGTATTTTTCTTGATATTAATTTATATTCAGACTGAAAACATTGTTCTATGAAACCTGCCATTTTCCACAATAAAACTTCTGCTTTTTTGTCAAAAGTTACTTCCATGATTATTTAATTTTTCTTTTTAAATTATGCAATATATAATTATCATTTCGGACCGGGTTTTTTTTATCATCTCTAGACCGGGTAATTTTTTTTTTCAGAAAACCTATATTAGCCAACATATTATCCGGGCCCTAGCCCGGGCCCCCCCGCGCCGCGGGGGCAGCGGGGGTGTACGTTACGCCACTGCTCCACACACATTCGGTTTCATTCGGTTCTTTGCCGAAAACGAATGAGACTTTAATACATATTAGGTTGTAATTCGTACAGTTCTAATTCGGTTTTCTTCTCAGATATAGATGTGTTTGGATTTTAACAATATTCAAGCTGGTATAAAATATAACAGCTGGTGTTCAAACAGTAAGATGTGATTTCTTGAACTACAAAATTTTCAAGTTAATTCAAAATTGTGAACTCTTTGAATAGTTTCTTTTTGATTAAGTTAATTTTGGACGTTCAGAGTAACTTATAATTATTTTTTAAAATTGAAAATTTGTTTCTTTTTTTGACACATGGTGCATATAACCTTCATCTCTTCTCTTCACTAATGAAATCAATTTTGAATTTGACTAGTGGTGCATGATTTTGAACCGCCATGACGAGCCGAGAAGAATGAAGTGTAGTACGATGAAATCAGAGATTTGTGTCAAAAGTTATAAGTGTTTGAGATTTTGATCCTTGTGATGTCCTGAAGCGCGCCTCTCCACTAGGAAATACTGAAATGAAGTGCATCTAACGGGTGATTCTCATAGAACATAGTCTCATGAAGTTATATCATTGTGCAAAATATCACCGTTACAACAATATAGATGGTGATGATGTTTGAAGCTAAAAAATGAGGTATTTTTCACAATACAAGGAGCATTGTTGTCAGGTGTACCTGGGAATCTATAGAGCGCTCCACCTAGTCTCAGATTGTAGAGCACAAAATTTCGCCTAGAGGGATTTTGAATTTTACATCTAGATTGTAACAATCGGGAAAAATTGTTGATCAAATACTAAATATCATCAAAATTGATTTTTTCTTAAAATTTCACTCATTTTCGAAAAATCATAACTTGGTACTCATTGGAGATAGAGAGTTCCGAATGATATCATTTCATTCAGAATTTTATAATCTTAAGAAAAAGGCGAGGGCAAATTTTTCTGTCCGATCACTGCATTTGGCGAAAATAGCAGAAAACTGGAAAATGACCCGAAATGGTTTTTGGGCCACTATGTATATATCACAAGGAAATTTTGCATGAAGAATTTGGTTCTCTCATGTATCCAAATAAGATATTAAAAAATCAGAACTACAATATAAATTGCAAGCACCAATGTATATAGTGACTGGGCTACATTATTAATTAGGGTGTGCGATCCTATTACAGAATTGTGATTATCACTCATGGTTTGTGATCCTAATCCTCCAATTCAAAGATAGAGTTTGGGAAACAGTTGTTGACTTTGACGAAATATTCATTTGTGGAAAAAAATTAAATTATTAATAATATCAATATAGATTATAAAAACACACAGAATAAAAAAATATTGAAATCGCAAGTGACCCAGCAAATGAATACAGTAGAATGAATTATTGGTACGGTACCAGGAGCAGTTATGATAGGTTCAATACATTTTTATAAGGTCTAGTTTCTAGAGATAGTCAACAATACAGTACAAAACATCAGATTTGAACTTACTTAGAAAACAAATTCATCTTAGGTCTTTACTGATATAATTATTATTCAAATCAATGATAGTGACCATCAGTTAGAAAAAAATATATATATATATTGCCGTGCTACCAATTTTTCCTTAAACGGTTGGAATAGCATTTAACACCTATCAACCTAAGAATAGTTGTCGGCTCCAATAAAATAGATTCTTGATAAACTGTGAACGGATCTATTGCCTATGAATGAGAAATCTAGTTTTCAGAGCAAATTAACTTATAATCTTCAGATGAAATTACACAAATACACAAAGAAACATATATATCTTAAGCCTAATTATTTCAGAGTTATTACGAACTAAAATACTTATCTAGTTTACAGTTGAAACACAGTGGCTATTGGCTTGACTACACTAATAGCTAAATATGAACAAAACAGAACGTAAAAATTTATATAAAACTCAATTTAAAACATTAATAAACGAAAATGATTTAGAGCAAAACTCCACGACAACACTTGTAGCCAGCCATGTTTTCAGAAGAAGGAAAAGAAAAGACATAAGTTGCAAGTCACGAAGCCAACGCCTCATTCAGTATCGATTTTTACAGACACGTCACCAAAAAATTATAACTTATAAGTTTAGAATTCACATTCTACATCTGTTCTCAATAAAACTTTATTTTAAAATGTTATTTTAAATTTTTATACATATATTCTATTGCCATAGATGTTGGAATCTTAATAAGGTTTATTAATTTAAAATTTAAAGACTGTATAATAAGTACAAACATTTCAAGATTATAATACAAAGATGATCAAGATGAATACTGGGTAAATAAGTTCCCTAAAAAATACAAAAAAGAGAAATAGAAAACTGGGTAAATAAATTCCCTAAAACAATACAAAGAAGAGAAAGATTAATTAGAGCCTATCCTACATGTCAGTACTGAACTTTCATGAGGAAGTATATTTAATAAATATACTACTATGGAAAAATTCCAAGTATGACTCTAATTTGTTATAATTGTGAGCTATCACTCCCACAAAAACAACTGGTGAAGGAAAAAAAATATGTTGACTATTGTGACTGGGTGGAAAGTTCCTAGATGTCTGTAAGGCAATGTGATAGCAGACTCTAGTATCGGACCACAAAAACAAAAGTATGCAAAAGTTTTTACAAACATTTGTTGTTGCAGTCATAAGGTTTTTATATCGCAAACAAGTAGGTCAGATAATCGAGTCCAGCCATATGTGGTTCACGCCCACACCTCTAAAAGAATCACACCTACTTGTCTACCAAAAATCCAAAGTATTGGACAGCAAGAAAAAATAAAATGCAAAATGGGTTAAAAGCCCAGAAGAAAACTATAACCTAATTACATATGGCTTATGGCACAATATGCAATGAAAGATGAGAACATGGGACATAATTGCTCTGAAAAACCTAATTACCTAATATGATACCTAAAAAAATTAGACATGATTAAATATGTAATACATGATGAAAAAATATACCGCAAGCAAATAATTATTTACACTACAATGGATAGATTTTAGAAAAGTTAAGTTTTATCAACAAATTAAAGATTAGGAAAATAAGCTACTATTTCAACTTCTAATATTATTTCAGAAAAAATACAAATTTAAATGACTATGGACAAGATTGGTTAAGATATGCATCATAGAAGAATTTTACTGAACATTACACAAAGACAGGAAAGAATCGAAAATTGAAAAGATAAGGGCCAAGAAAATAGGCTACAGGAAAGAAAAAAGACACAATTATGGACTCTTACCATACACTGTGTAGCGATTATGCTATCTGAATCCCGGCATAACACAGGATTCCTATCATTGTGTGTTGGGGAATACCCTTTCATCATGTGATTCACTGTCATAATCTTGTAAATAAGCAACTTGAAAAACCTTTGAATACTAATACATCAATGGAAACTTTGCGTTTTGTTTTCTTCAATAGCATGATTTTATTCATGGGTTCATTTGTTTCAACAAAGCCATTTTGCTTGCAAAAGTTGGTCATGTTCACTTGAGAATGCATAGCATACACCTTTTCAATTCTCAGTTGAAAGTTGAACTCATCAACTTGACTCAAAGCAACATTCATTTTGTTTACATTTTTCCTAACCTCTACAGAAATCTGTCTCATGTAATCATTCACTTTGTTCATAGTTTCCCTAACCTTCAATGTAGCAATATCACTTTCATGATAGTTGACTTTTAGTGAAGACAACTCCCTACCTACTTCTTTACTCAATTCTACTGTCTCACTATGGTTGACTTTTTCAACAACAGTAACTAGGCTACATTGTCAGAAACTTGAATGAGCTGATCTTGTATCTTAACACTACTATTATCATGCTTCAATTTGTTTTTATCTTCATGATTCTCACTCAATTTTTCATGTGCATCTTTCAATAGAAGGTTTATATTTTAAAATTTAAGGCAATATCATTGCATTAAATTTTTTTCTTTAAATTTTCAAACAGTAAAATTTTTTTTTATGTCAAGAGGGGGGTATTTGTAATATTACATTTTTCTTCTCACATTGGAATCGAATCTTCAATTCGAGATCTATGGAACTTTATAGTAAATGTCAGAGTTATCAATAGACGGACAAATTTTTTGACGGAGAATTTATTATCGTAAATGTTTGTTGCATTGTTCCATGGTGTCACCGAGGCAGGGTTAACAAATTACTAAATAAATCGTTTATTTAAATAGAATATATGTATAAAAATTTAAAATAACATTTTAAAATAAAGTTTTATTGAGAACAGATGTAGAATGTGAATTCTAAACTTATAAGTTATAATTTTTTGGTGACGTGTCTGTAAAAATCGATACTGAACGAGGCGTTGGCTTCGTGACTTGCAACTTATATCTTTTCCTGTTCCTGCCTCTCTAGAAAAATGGCTGGCTACAAGTGTTGTCGTGGAGTTTTGCTCTAAATCATTTTCGTTATTAATGTTTTAATTGAGTTTTATATAAATTTTTACGTTCTGTTTTGTTCATAATTAGCTATTAGTGTAGTCAAGCCAATAGCCACTGTGTTTCAACTGTAAACTAGATAAGTATTTTAGTTGTATAACTCTGAAATAATTAGGCTTAAGACATATATGTTTCTTTGTGTATTTGTGTAATTTCATCTGAAGATTATAAGTTAATTTGCTCTGAAAACTGGATTTCTCATTCATAGGCAATAGATCCGTTCACAATTTATCAAGAATCTATTTTATTGGAGCCGACAACTATTCTTAGGTTGACAGGTGTTAAATGCTATTCCAACCGTTTAAGGAAAAATTGGTAGCACGGCAAATATCAGGCAATATCAATTGCCATTAAGATTGCCATAGATGCAAAATGATGATTAATTATGAATATTGTTTGCCTTTGAAGCAAAATATTATTGATGTTTTGAATGGTTTCTTGTTTAATGATTGATAGTAAAGTTTTGTCATGAATGTAGTTTGTGTTTAGAACATTGAAAAGTCGAAATAAACTATAGTATCCAACAAACGATGATTAACAATATTAAATAATTTGCTTTTTATACAATTTTTGAACAAAATTAAAACTAAATAATTTTGAAACCTGAATGATAAATCATAAATGTGAAATGAACATGCTATAAATGAAATGTTATATTAAATGATAATGAAATGCAGATATATTATGAAATGATTGTGAATAGAAGACCAATTGTCTGAAATTATTGAAATATGTATTGAAATTAAATTTTGTTGTGATAATCTGATGTTTTTTTTTTTACAATTTTGATAATGATACAGGTGTTATGAAATTATATTTCTATTTTGAAGAATGGATTGAAATTTGATATTTGAACAGTGAATAGATGAAAATGAATGATTTTTTTTTTAAATTTATCATTGATATGTCCATATTTCACAATTTATGTATTGCTGACTGTATAATAAGATGTTAACAAATTTCAATTTCATAAATACTTAAAAATAATTTTCATGTGTATTAGATTGTATGGATAGCCTAATCAAGTTTTTCTTCTTAGTTTATAAGCATTTTAAGACAACAGGTACAGCACAGACATTAACATTGAAATAGTTATCATGTGTCTCGAAATCAGCAACAAGTGAACGCCATGAAGAGTGTTAAGAACATTGGGTGATTTTCAAACTAGTGTGACATAACTACGCCAATATCTACACCTAAATCTACGCTGCGGCGTACACCAATAACTACGCCAATGTCAACACCAATATCAACACCAATAACTACGCCAAAATCTACGCTGATGCCTGCGCCGAAGCCAATATCTGCGCCAATGCTGATGCCAAAATCTGTGCCAATGCTGATGCCTACACTAATACCTACAACAATATCAACACTAATAACTACACCAAAATGCCAAAATCTGCGCCAATGCTGCACCAATGCCAATAGCTACGCCAATGCCTGCGCCAATGCTGATGCCAACACCAAAATCAACGCCGATGCCTGTGCTGATGTCAATGCCTGCGCCAATGCCAATAGCTACGCCAATGCCAAAATCTGCGCCAATGCTAATGCCAATGCCTGCGCCAATGCCAATGCCTGCGCCAATGCCAATATCAACGCCGATGCCAAAGCCGACACCAAAGCATACGCCAATAGCAATGCCAATGCTATTGCTGACTCTGTATCTCAAACTTCAACATACTGCATTACCTGGAGGTAATTGCCATCCATGTTCACATTCACAACTTTGAATTCAGAAGAACAGTCACAGTATCATGAAAGAATTGATTCAAAAAATCCTCTCCTAAATTATTCCTGTATGCAGAACTCTAAACCTTGAAAGCTGAAATATCAAAAAACCAAACCTTACCTAAATTAATCCTCACCTAAATTAATCCTGTATGCAGCGTCTATCTCTTTTCCAAAAATGAATTACATTGTCATTTCAAGCCTGAATGTACATTGTATAATTACAAATATGATACAAAATTTATGTGACTCTGTATTGAATTTGGAATGCAGCCGTCTACTACAAGCATGAAGCAATGCTAACTGAGATGTCACCTGTATCGAGTTTGATATGCATCAGTCGACTACAAGTATCAGCCCAACACTACGTGCATCCAGATCAGCCAACACTAGAGTATTCGGATCAGCCCAACACTAACGTCATCACACTGGAGTCACACTTAACTGAAAATCATACTGAGTGCCTTAATGGACTGTTTTCCAAAATGTGCATCAATAAAATCAACCGCGTCAATAGTGAAAGAAATGAACATTTTTTGATTTATTGAAATTTTATGTGAAAATTAAATGTAACAATCATCAATTCATTTAAAAAAAAAAAAAATAATAATAATAATTTTTTATTCAACATACTAATTTTTTTTATGCAATAACAATTGAATTTTCTATCTATTAAATTTATGTGCAAGTTCAAAAAAAAAAAAAAAAACTATTCTTTACATATTAAACTTTCTGTTGAGATATTTTCTTTAAATTATAAAGCTAAATCAAAAGTAATATTGATATTCTATATTTTGAAATATGTTTGGAAACATATAACAAACGCTATTGATGAATTTTTATAATAATTTTCAATTATAGGGTGACATGTAATGTTTTTCTAGAAAAAATTGTTACTGTTCTCGAATTTAAATTTCAACAATTTTCATTAGGGTCAATGTAAATTTTTCTTTAAATTTTCAAACAGTAAAATTTTTTTTATGTCAAGAGGGGGGTATTTGTAATATTACATTTTTTTCTCACATTGGAATCGAATCTTCAATTCGAGATCTATGGAACTTATAGTAAATGTCAGAGTTATCAATAGACGGACAAATTTTTTGACAGAGAATTATTATAGTGAATGTTTGTTGCATTGTTCCATGGTGTCACCGAGGCAGGGTTAACAAATTACTAAATAAATCGTTTATTTAAATAGAATATATGTATAAAAATTAAAATAACATTTTAAAATAAAGTTTTATTGAGAACAGATGTAGAATGTGAATTCTAACTTATAAGTTATAATTTTTTGGTGACGTGTCTGTAAAAATCGATACTGAACAAGGCATTGGCTTCGTGACTTGCAACTTATGTCTTTTCTTTTCCTTCTTCTGAAAACATGGCTGGCTACAAGTGTTGTCGTGGAGTTTTGCTCTAAATCATTTTTGTTTATTAAGTTTTAAATTGAGTTTTATATAAATTTTTTGTTCGTTTTGTTCATATTTAGCTATTAGTGTAGTCAAGCCAATAGCCACTGTGTTTCAACTGTAAACTAGATAAGTATTTTAGTTCGTAATAACTCTGAAATAATTAGCTTAAGATATATATGTTTCTTTGTGTATTTGTGTAATTTCATCTGAAGATTATAAGTTAATTTGCTCTGAAAACTAGTTTTCATCTTCATGATTCTCACTCAATTTTTCATGTGCATCTTTCAATAGAAGGTTTATACTAACCTGCTCTAGTCTAATGCTAGTACATTCTTGCTTCATATCATCAAACCTAGCATTTGATTTTTAAACATTGGTCTAACTTAGCATTTTGCTTATCAAATTTAGCATTTTGCTCATCAAACCTAGCATCTAGCTTATCAAACCTTTGTGTAAGAACTCTATAAGATTTATATCATTTTAATGTTTGCCATTTTGTAATATGCACTGATTCATTAAAACTTGATCTCTCTTGAACCGACTTCCCACTCAGCAACAAACCATTCATAACCTATCAAGATATCTATCCTACTAATAATTTTTTATAACCAGGGATTTCATGGTGTACCATTTGGGACATATTTATTTTGTAATTCTGTCCCACCAGGGGTACCATTTGCCGTGCTACCAATTTTTCCTTAAACGGTTGGAATAGCATTTAACACCTATCAACCTAAGAATAGTTGTCGGCTCCAATAAAATAGATTCTTGATAAACTGTGAACGGATCTATTGCCTATGAATGAGAAATCTAGTTTTCAGAGCAAATTAACTTATAATCTTCAGATGAAATTACACAAATACACAAAGAAACATATATATCTTAAGCCTAATTATTTCAGAGTTATTACGAACTAAAATACTTATCTAGTTTACAGTTGAAACACAGTGGCTATTGGCTTGACTACACTAATAGCTAAATATGAATAATTATTTATAAACATTTTAATTCAAGAATGCAGCAGACAATGAAGAAAACAAGTTCATCAATTAGTTACAGAGACCCAATATCATAAGTGGAAATATCAATAGGTACATATTGTGAAAATGAATTTTGGCTGCAATATTAACCAATGTATTAGCAATGCCAAATAGGAACCTAGAGGGTGGCTGAAGGCTTGCTGTCCATTCTGTGATTTCAATTATAGCTTCTGTATTTCAGACGAGTTGGCGTATAATAATCAGCCAATTGGAGAGCTCCCTTCCTACCTTCTATCACTGGAGTGCTATCTTCTACATCCTATTACAAAGTGCCCCAAAAACCTCCAATTTTTGTTCCTTTTCCAGTTTTCTGCGATTTTTACAAAATCGAACAATCAGATCTTGGACAGAAAAACTCACTAAGCCTTTTTTTTAGATAAAAAAATTTCAAATGAAATGAAATAGCTCTTTCTTTAGAAAAAACGAGTTCTTTATCTTAATTGAGAGCTGAGTAACAATTTTTCATAAACTAGTTTTGGTTTTACAAATTCTTGTAGAAATAAAAATTTATTTTATATATGGAGGAAATTTCATTTTTAATGACAAAGAATATATAATGACAATGTTATAGTATGAGTATAACTTCCATATCCATGGAAGAAGTGAATTCCACATTAACTTTATACATGTGAGGGGACTAACAAAGATTGGCCATCATAATTATTACAAATGAAATTATGTCCATTTTAAAATTGGTAAAAAATCTCAAATGGAGAGAAACTAAGATTAGCGCTCTTCAATTTGACAAGAAATACATCAATACAGTAACAATATAATTATTTTAATGGACTTCTCACAGCTCATTTATTTGTACTCACCAGGAAAATATAAATTATTCTTGATAAAAATACATTCATGTCAAGATAAGTGTTTATTTATTTCGTGGCAAATTAAATAAAAATGTCAATGTTTTAAAAAAGTTTTAGTACATGATTTAGCTTTTGAAGTGTTAATTATTTCACACTAGCAGGTAACCCGTGCTTCAAAAGGGTCTATTTTAAAACTTGACCTAATGAAATCTAGAAGAATTGAAAATAGGCCTATAAGAATCATCGGTTGATTAAGAATTTATAAGCAGCATTTCAAGTAAATCAGTCCAGTAGTTCAGACGTGATGATGCGTCAAACATAATTTTCCTATCCTCTACACATGTATACGTGTTTAAGCCAGTTCTTTCCTTTATTATAAAGGAATGAGAATAAATTTTGAAAGGTTTGAGATATTGATGTGCGGTTTTCATCATACCTTTTCTCTGGAAATCCTGTATCGGAATCATGTATCATATAACCACCTTTCAATTGAAAAAAACAAGTTGGACTACAAATGGCGGTTTCAAAATGGTGGAAAAAATTTGGGTGCGACGGAAAACATGTTTTTATCATTCAAAAATGATCCCCAATCATACCTATCTTCTAATTTCCCTTTAAGAGAAATGATCTACTGCTTCCTTACAACAACTAAAAGCATGACAAATAATTGAAAACTTGATGTAATCAAATCTTGAAGAATTAAAAATAGGTTTATAACCATCCTCGGTTAAGCAAGAATCTATATGCAAAATTTCATGTTAATCAGTCTAGTACTTCAGACGTGATGATGTGTCAAACATAATTTTCCTATACTTTACATCTGTATACGTGTATAATCCAGTTCTTTCCTTTATTATAGTATTGTAAAATCTGACAAAGCATCTATTGGAACGGTTTCACTTGTTATTCGTTCCGCTATTACATAGACATCATGTCGTCATCATGTCTGTCTGTCTGCGCGCTGTGTCTTTTGTGCGTCTGCGCTGACCAGTGACGTCTCAGTCGCGGTTCTTTGCCACTGCCCTAATCAGCTGGTTTTCTATACTTCTATTCGTACCTTTTCGTCGGATTTTTGCCGTTGCAATTTAATATTTGTGCTATTCAATTTTTTGGAATTTAATCTTGTCTTTAGGCATTTACCTTTAGATATTGTTACTTTTTCACCATTCGGTTGCGAGCGCTTTGCCTACGTTCTAACACATCCGGCAGCTTGCCTTTTTCATTGTCGCTTGCAGCGTCTCCGTGTCTTCTTCAATGGTGGATAGTCAATGGTGCATTTACGCCTTCGGTCTAAACCTTTCATCTGAATTCATCGGACTTACAAAACGTTTTTAAAGTGTGAATTATTCTTCAAATTATTGTTTGTTCTATTCTTCAGTGTGATTCAATTATTCATCGAGTTTTTCACTCAGTTACTCTGTTAAAATTGGATAAACTTTGTCTAAAATTGCAACCTCGTGTGAGCGTTTCATCGCTATTCATTTGATCTACAAACCTTTTTAAAGTGTGAATTATCTTCAAATTAATTCGTTTGTCCATTCTTCAGTGTGATTCAATTATTCATCGAGTTCTTCACTCAATTACTCTGTTAAAATTGGATAAACTTTGTCTAAAAATTACAACCTCGTGTAAGCTATACCTATGACTTATAGTATGACCAACTTCGAATAACACAATACCGTGATAAAATTCTGAGTTGATTTTTCCTCTAAAAATTCATCAATCGATAAATTTCTTTTCTGTTCAAAAATTGGGTATGGTACGTCTTGTTATTTTATAGAACAGTGAACAGTTAATATTAAATTTGAAGAAATTCACAACCATGAATTCTTCAAAAATTTTCCCGTTGTCAGCGCTATAGTATACTGAGCAACTAAATAAT